>NC_141919.1:36026327-36350613 GCF_057802395.1 Ceratotherium simum simum
GAATTTGGGTAGGAAAGAGGAAGGCGGGATAGCTCAATGGTCAAAGATAAAACTCTGCGATGCTGGAAGGGCAGGTACTGAGTGGGCGAGCTATTGCGAGCAACCTGAAGAACTGGGCTTTTGCCTTACCAGGGCAGATCAAATTATTGGTCTGATCTGTCACTCCCTTGTAGTAGTGTTATACCTGCATACCTTTTACATGGCCTCTTGGGGAGGGGGGCTGGTACTTCCACATCCCTTGACTTCTGGCTTGACCAAGTTATTTGCTTTGGCCAATAGGGAGTTCATGGATGTGATGTGAGCATAGACTTGAAATACACTTGTGAGTTTGGGCTTGCCCTCTTGTGCTCCTGCTTTTTTTGCCACGGAAAGAACGTGCCTCAGGTAAGTGCTGGTCCAGGGAAGACCAGAGACATGTGGAGGAGATCTAATCCCAACCCACAGGTTGGAGCCAAGCCCAGCCAAGATCATGGTCAAACCCCTGTCAACTCATAGATGTGTGAGTTAAAAAAAAAAAGCTTTTTGTTGATTTCCACTGAGATCTTTTTGTGGTTGTTTGTTATGCAGCAAACCTGACCGATGCACTCATTTAACAGACTGCCCCTGGAGAAATGGGGCAGGCACACCCTGCCTTTTTCTGAGTTGACACCTGAGTTTAAGAAGTGGAGGTTGTTGCAGAGCCCAGGAAAACTCTAAACCACTGCTTTCTGAGGCAAGATGACCAATCCAAATGACAGCGCCCTCCTCTCCAAGGCATGGGTCTGGAGGGGACAGCAGAGACACAGTCTCCAGCACTTGCTGAGGAACAGTAAGGAGAATTGAGGGATCAGTTCTAGCAAGGAGCAGGGAAACAGCATTTCAAAATATGGCTTACACTCGGAGGTTGAAGTGAAGGCCTTTGGGTGATCTGCATGTAATTGTGCCAAGATAAAGAGAAAAAAATGTCCTGAGAGCTCTTACAGTCATGGCTTAGTTAAGAGTGAGCAGGAATCCACTTTGCCTCGACTGACGTGGCTTCTAATTCAATGCTGGAAGTTTCAGTGATTTGATTTGACTGATGCCAGGTCTCAATCTTCAATACGTAGCACAGTGCTAAACAAATAGGAGATGTTCAATAAATGGACTTGCAATTGATAGATTATTGGGAAACTTAAACCTAATCACAGCACTGCCATTAATTACGTGACCCCAGACTAAAAGCTTAACCTCTCAGTTCCCTCATGTGGAAAGGATCATGAAACTCTTTGATGTCCATGGTTTCCATAATTGTTGGGAGGATAAAATAGAGGTGAGGATGGAAAAAGTCTGCAGTGCTCCAGAAGTGATAGAATATTATCTCCCCATAGGTACTGCTGTATTGGGTGCTTGGTACTTGTGGAGCAAAAAGAATGCTGAAGGAAGAATGTAGCCTTGAAGGGGTCACAACAACATATTATCCCCTGTGGCCTCGACAGGAAAAAGGACGAAGGACGTTAACAGCAATATTGCTCTGTCTTTTCACCATTGTAATTTGTGAGGCCAAATCAGGTCTCTGGGTTAAGAAATCAAGCTTTTTATTGCACCTTAAATTGCATGCTGGGGTCCTGATTTGACCTATAATTGTTTTGTAAAAGCATGTCCTCCATCTGCTGCATTGCAGGATTAACCCGGTAACATCTCTGATCATAGGCCATTTGGCCTCTTTTTAATGATCCCCATGACATGGTGTTTTGGCTGGAACTGTGTCCCTCCAAATTCATATGGTGAAGTACTAAACCCCAGTACCTCATGATGTGACCTTATTTGGAGATAGGGTCTTGACAGAGATAATCAAGTTCAAATTAGTGTGAGCCCTAATCCAATATGACTGGTGTCCTTATAAAAAGAGAAAATATGGAGACAGACATTCATACAGGGAGAACTCCACGTGAAGATGAAGGCAGAGATCAGGGTGATGCTTCTATCTGCCAAGGAACACCAAAGGTTGCCAGCAAACCATTAGAAGCTTGGAGAGAGGCATGGAGCAGATTCTCAGAGCCCTCAGAAGGAATCAACACTGCGACACCTTTGTTTCGGACTTGTAGCCTCCAGAACTGTGAGACAACGAATTTCTGTTGTTCAAGCCACCCAATTTTGTTATAGGAGCCTTTGCCAACCAATACACATGGAATCTCTGTTTATGAAAAAGCTAGTTCTTTGTATTAATAGCAGAGACTTACAGAGCTTACGATTTGCCAGGCACAGTTCCAAGCACTTAACTTATAACTCGTGTATTCCTCATAAGAATACTATGAAGTAGGGCTCACGGTATCCTTGTTTTGCAGATGAGGAAACCGAGGCACAGAGGGTTTCATCAACCTGCTGAAGGTTATAGAGTCACTATGTGGCAGAGCCAGGATGTGAACCCAGGCAGACTGGCTCCAGGGTCTGTCCTCTTGCCTCCTACGCATGTGATATAGGGCACTTAATGGCGTCCACTTGTTCTTACAGAGAACTCAAATCTGCTGCCTTGGTCTTTGCTCTTTGGAGTAACACGAAACAACTTTATTTCCAACTCTACAGGATGACATCTCTGCTACAATTATGATATGCTTTCCCGAGCCTTTATCCTCCCAGGCACCCTCCTCTGAACATGTCCTACTTTGTCAACACCACCATTAACTTACCACAGGTATCCAGAACCCCAGATGTGGTGTGATCCACACTTTTTTGGAAAATGGTGAAGTTATCACTGATCTAATGACTTATCTATCCATGATCTAAATATTATATTAATTTTTTTAGAAGTTACATTACACTAATGATCACATATCAAACTTGGGTCAACAGACCCAATCAAAACTCACAGCTATTGAGCAGGTATCCCTCTGTCTACACAGCTGATTCTTTCAACTAAAGTAATGGACTTTGCATTTGTCCTTAATCATTTTGTTGTGTTTTTTTTCCCCAACATTTTAGACTGTCAAAATTATTTGAATCTTGATTCTATAATCCATGGCCATTTATCATTGTATAGAGGATTTTTTATCATTGGGGTATGTTGTGGGCAGCTAGTCTTCTAGGAACCTCTATCAGTTCTACCTAATTCATGATGATTCAAGCCAAACAGTTACTTTGGTCTTAACCATATGAAAATTTTAGGCAGTAGTTTGTGTGTGTGTGTGTATGTGTTTATGTTGATGTATACTATATACCAATTTTTAAAAACTTGGTTTGCCCATAGTTTTCTTTGAATTTTTAAAGCTCGTTAATTATTTCCTACCTCTTCTTCTCTAGCTCCAAAATAGAAATATTGACACCTGCTCAGATCAAAAGGCCATGACTTCTTCTAGGCTCGATCTACCCAAGATGAGTGCTATTAGGTCTCCTTCTCTGCGATCTTCCTAAGGTGATGCAGCAAATTAAGAATTCCAATCTGCTCACCTTTTGGCAGTTCTTGGAAGATACTCCATTATAAGAAACATTATGCTACAGCCTGGGAGAGAAAGTGGGGCTAAGCAAGTGTTCTTAACAGTTAACCAAGGACTCTGGAATTATCTTCACATCTTCGTCTGTGAGCCCTAATCTAATAGAAATACAGACTCCCAAAGTCGCAGTCCCAAAAGTCTCCTTCTTTTCCACAGCAGGGTGACTTTTGTCTTCTTGGGGGCATTTGGCTCTTCTGCTGCTACCTTGCTGCATTTCTGCCCTCTGTGGCTTGCTGTCCTCAACCAGTACCTGCTATTCCTGGTTTTGCTGATATGAGAAATGTCTTTGTTTCTACTAATTTCATAGCTCTTATAACAAGCTCTGATAAAGTTTCATCAGGCTGTTTAAATTTATTTGCAGCCCTCTCTCTTAAGGAACCTGGAATCCATTTTCCTGGGGCTTGGTGGAAGCATATAGAGTTACACATAGAAATACCCCTTCCTACTGACAGGGGACCACTGTCCCACATAAATTCCAGACGCACCATTGGAGCCAAATTCTTCTCACCACTTCTTCTGGTAAGCCCACCTGGTTCTACGATGGACATTGTCAAGTGTTTACTAGCTTCACTTTCTTCCTTCCTAACAAAACCCTAATTGTCTGCAGATTTTCAACCTCCACACCTAATGCTGCCCATTAACTCAAGTGAGGTTCATTCAATCCCTGGTTCCAGGGGTGGGTCTTGCTTGGTCCAAGCTGGTCAAAACAACCCCATCTCCCTTGCGGGTCATTTCTTCTGCAACCAGGGCTTGAGACAATTCACACTTGATGGTCTCCTGGCAACTATTGGTCCAGGAGTGGCCGTGGAGCTTAAGTTGGCCAAATAAGACGGAAGGGAAAGATTTTTATTCCACAATTGGGAGAGAATTTTCGTCTCTTTCTCACTGAACACAAACAAGGAAAAATGTAGCCCTTGTACAGTTGATAGCCAATTTGCAATCATGAAGGAAGCCAGCTTGAAGACAAAGCCAACATATGCAGAAGGGCCAAACTGAGAGATTTCACAGCAACAGAGCCTGGGTCATTCCTCCCATGTGAGGTAATACATTTCCTCATTGTTTATGCCTCTTAGAGTCAAACTCATTCTAATTGATACATATCCTTAAGAAAGTAGGAATCTTGTGTTCTCACGAGGTATCTTAGAGCTCCCGAGGTGGGTTTGCATGGTGCAAAACTCATGTTTTAAATGGTGAACTGCTAGCTATGTTTGTTTAATGCAACTGAAATATTTGCTTCTTATCGATTAGCTTTTTTAACGCTAATCGGAGATGCTCACTGAGGTCTCAAATGACTTCTTCTCAGCTGATCCAATATTTTATCCTAATTATTCCACCTATTTTAATTATAGAGTAGGAGTGATTACATGGTGAACTGGGCACATCTTATAAGTGATATGTAACTAAAAGAACCTTAAAGAACCCTCAAAAATCTGATGTTGGTTTTGTAAAGTTGTCTGAATTATGGTGGAAAAGGGAAACATTTAATTTATATATGACTAAAAAAATAAAAAACACATTATGGCCTTTTGTTTCTAGATGGCTGCTCTTAGGAAAGGTGCTTGGTATCTTCCTCGCAAAAATATTAATATTCTTCATAGTATCATATCTCTAGTGGCTTAGAGAACTTGGAGAATGAAGGGCTTATGCTGTAAAATGATTATTTATAGCATTTGTAATCAAATAGCTTATAAGGAGGTGAATTATATATGGTCCAAACTGGTTTGATACAGAATAAATTCATTCACATCTTCATGCTAGAAATGATGGGTTTTTAAGTTTTAGACATTCAATCTCTTTTCTTTTGTGACAGCCTCACTTTAATGCTTAAGGACCGCTAACCTTGGGTTTCTTGAATCCCAGGTTCTCTTTGGCTGATATAAAGTTTCATCAGCATTTCTGACCTGGATGTGGGGTAATTTGCTTTTTTAGGGGAAAGAAGTGTCAATTCTTGAGAAGAATAAACTTTCTTAGTTTCATTTCAAGTAACCAATATATAACTTCTAGTTTTCCTTTTAGTTGAACTTATGAGTCTGTGGGGAGTGTGTGTGTATGTGTGTGAGTGTGTGTTTGTGTGCTTATGTACACACATGCGTGAGCTTTTTATAAACCAATAGCAAACAACTTAAGAGATGTGGTCGCATAGAATGGACTGTGCATCCTTTTATTGAGTGAGAGATAATAAATCATTCTTCTCAGGTGGAATCTTTTATTTATGCTTTGGGATTCCATTTTATCGAGAAAGCTTTGGTTTTCCTTTCTGGCTTTGTCTAAGCTGTACTTTAGCAAGTAATTCAAATAGAGCTGACATTTATTAGCGAGGACATGGTCCATTCCAATCTCATACTCACAGTCCAGCTGTTGCCATACCAACTTTGCGATGGACTCTCCTATTTGTAAGGATGTGTGTGATGGCAATGTTGTGTGGTTGCAGATTCACTGTTTATAAGTCAGTGGAATAAAATCACTATCCACCTCCATGCCACACGAATCAGTTATCAGGGGTTTTTATTTTGTTATTAAAAGAGTGATAACTTTTAAAATCTGAGCAATTACATAGGGTTACCATAATCAAGAATACAAGATTTTAGTAGTGGCTTATGCTGAGAATATTCCTATTTTCTAAGATGTTTCACACTTATCATTTTATCGTCAATAATCCTGGGGGGGTAGGAGGGCACAGGCCATTATCCCTATTTTATAGCTAAAGAAAAGCAACTCAAGCAAGCAAAGTGATTTTTCCCAAGGCCACTCAACTGAAAAGTGGCCAGTTCTGGGGCTCAAACTCAGCACTTCTAACTTCCTCTCTGTTTCCACCACAGGAAGAAACAACGTTTGAAACAGTACTCTGAGAGTTGCCAAAATATTGCCTGTGTTGTTCTTGACATTAATTTTTTGAGATATTCCATGGAGACTTTAAATAACTCCCTTCATTGGAAAGTGGAACTGTTTATTTGGGTTTTCTGGCTGGCATGACTGTGAAATCATTTTTGTATTGTTAAATACTTCTTAGGAAAAGGGTGGACGTGGTTCTAGAAAGACATAGCCTCACATTCCTTTCTTTTTTAGAAACCCAGAAATTCAGATTCCCTGGAGATGGAGCCTCTTCAGGTTCGGATGTGGAAAGGGACTTTTGATGTTGTTAACTCCCCTGTGGAAGAGTCATCAAGTCTCCATGATCTTTCTGTATCTAAGAGAGATTATTTTGTCATGATAACCGTATCTCTTGGAATTCTCTCTGTGGTTTCAAGAACTCAGTTAACAATTCTTTGAGGGTCTATGTATGCTAGCTGTGCTCAGCCCCTCCCTCTAGTGATCTCACTGTATTTTCTTGTTTCTTGTATTTGGGAGCAAACAGTCGATTTTGCTGAGATTAGTGGTAGACTAAAGAGACTGAAACGTTGTTTTTCTACTTGAGTTACTCTGCTCTTAACAGAATATTCCATTGAGTGAAAGTTGGACATAGGTGGTTCCTTTTAAACTTGAATCAATACGTTCCAGAAGTTGTGCTATTAACGTTTGAAATCTGTAAAACAGAATGTTTAAAGGAAAGGCTGTTTCTTTAAACTGGGGAAAGAGTGTCTTTTAGTCCTGGGCACCATGTCCGTATAACTCTGAGGAGCACCGGAGGTGGTCTACTAGCCACCTGGCTGGGGTATGCCAGGCAGGGGAAGGGAGGAAGTGGCTTATGTGCTTTCTTGCCCTCTTCTCTACCTACACTCCCTCTTAAGTGACCTCGTCTCATTCCAATGGCTTGCTGCATTTTTCAGAGCTTGGTCAGGGAAACAGAAGCCACTCTAGGCATTAGAAGCAGTTTTAATTTAGAGAATTAGAGGCTTACAAAACTGTTGGAGGGGCTGGGAAGCTCAGGTCAGGGAAACTCCCACTGCTGATCTCAGCTGCCTGCAGCACCGGAGTGGGTACTTCTCAAAGCTTGCCTGGAAGTCACCATGAATTTCAAGTCTCTAGGAACCCGGTACCACTGGCCTACAGGTCTGGAGCAGGCGATTCACTAGAGCCAGGCTGGAAACCCCCACATCTGCCGACTGACCACGTGTCTGCCTGGAACTCTTGGTGGAGATCTCTGGCTTCCAAACTTTGTGCAAGGGCCTCTGAGAAGCAGACTCTAACCCACAATCACACAGGGGAAGAGATCTGAGAAGTGTGTTTCCTGGCTCCTCCCCTGTGACGTAGTGGAGAATGTAGCAGGAGGTGGTCTTTTTTTTTTTTTTTTTTTTAATTTTATTTATTTATTTATTTGTTTTCCCCCAAAGCCCCAGTAGATAGTTGTATGTCATAGTTGCACATCCTTCTAGTTGCTGCATGTGGGACACAGCCTCAGCATGGCCGGAGAAGCAGTGCGTCAGTGCGCGCCCGGGATCCGAACCCGGGCCGCCAGCAGTGGAGCGCGCGCACTTAACCACTAAGCCACGGGGCCGGCCCAACAGGAGGTGGTCTTGATGCCAAGTTATCAGCCGACAACCAAGGATATTGCCTGTATCTACTTTTTAAAAATTTTTTCAGCCCTCACTACATGCAAAACGCTGTTACAGGGGCCGGTCTTGTGGTTAAGTTCACGCGCTCCGCTTTGGCAGCCCTGGGTTTGTGGGTTTGGATCCGGGTGTGGACCTATTTACTGCTCATCAAGCCATGCTGTGGTGGCGCCCCATATACAAAGTAGAGGAAGATTGGCACAGATGTTAGCTCAGGGACAATTTTCCTTGCCAAAAAAAACAAAACAAACAAACAGAAAACACTGTTACAGTGCAAGAATGCAGGAGAACAAAGATCCACGATGATCACAAATATGAATATGGGTGCTAATTGGAATTTGGTAGTCTTCAAAAATTGCTCTTTTAGAAAAAAGTAGAGAAATAAAAGCAAAGAGAGAAGGAAACCAATGATGGCCTCCCTTTAACTTTTCCATCCCCAAAGCAAACAACTTCATTCACAAGGAAGGTAATTTTTTAAAAAAATTAATATTAGTCATTCCAGCTGCTCACCGAGTCTCTACTAAGTCTGAATGAATCTTAAATATTGGCTAAGTGTAGTATATTCTGAAATAAAGAGAAAGACTCCTACATCAACAGTTCCCAAAATGTCTGAGGCAGTGAAGCACTTCTAGGGTATTCATACAATGAAGAAACATACCTTTCCTTTTAAAAGTAAAAGAGGGATGACCAGGGAAATAGAAAAAATAATTCTCATAGAGTAGAGAATTGTCTCCTGGTCCTTCCCTCTAGCTATTTCTTTTTTTAATCCTTCTTTCATCGTTTACTTGTTCCCCAATCCCTCTTTCCCTCCACACACCAATTGTGCCATTTGCTCTCCCCTTTCTTTGTTTTTCCAAGGAGACTTGGCCATAGCCGGGGATAGTCATCCCCCACCCGGGGAATACTGAGTGTATTAATATAAATCATTTGTGGATAACATATGATTAGCAGACTGCTCGGGCCAGTAGGTCTTGGAATGTGTCCTCCTCTCAAAGGCCCTCCTCCCTCCCACATACATCTTCATCACTGGATTTCAAAGACAGATGATGCACGGGAAGAAGTCAGAGCCATTTTTTTTTTCAGCATCCCCTCCTCCCACCAAAACTCACCATTGTACCCAATGGGAAAGAAATGAGATAATTAGGATTTTTTTTCCTCAGAAAATTTGCAAGATGAAGCTCAGGAGACAGCATGCCAGATGTTGTAGAGAGCATGACCGCTCAGTCCCTTTGGCCACACATGCTGAAGTCATGAAGTTGGGAAATCTGACTCAGGAGTCGCCATCGAGTGTGGGAGCTGACGAAGCACCAAATGCTCTGGGACAATTGGTAACCCAGCCAATCCCTGGAGCATGGGCCTGGTCTGAGGGCGTTCTCGGGCGGCAGTCAGTCGGAGGGAGACTGGAGGGTTGCGCCTACTTCAACATGTTCTGGGAAACCCTGAAAGGTCAGATCAATTCCGGGGTCAGCATAAACTGTGGGCTTGGTATTCCTGCAGTTGCAAGGGAAATTTCGTCAATGCTGTTGGGTCTTCCTGAGCACCTGGAGTCTACCCCAGGTGAATGGTATTGTACCTTGGCTGCGTATGCCTGAGATGAATAAGATATGATGTCCAATAGGTTTAAATGAGAGAAAATGAGAAAGGACATACTCCCATGCTTGTTTTATTACAGCTTTGTCTTTATTAAAATTACTATGTGAATCAGTCATCACTTCCTATAAAAATGAACAAAGACACAAGAGTAAACAAGGTTTTAAATAGAGGCTCTGGGCTCAACTGGTTCCTCATTGAGCCCGATTACGATCCCTTCCCACTCTGTCTTAGGCTGTTGTTCCAGGTTGAAATGGCATATTTAAGTCTTTTAGGGACTCAGAAGGCTTGAGCGCTATGCTAACTTTCTCCAGTCTTGACACAACTTGGCAAAGCAAATAGGATCTTCCTCCTTGGCCCTGCTAATCACCTCTGGGACCCAGCCCCAGCTGCCTCTGCTTCCCTGGAGACCAGAGCACCGTTCTGGGCTGACTCTGTACAGAGACATTCCCCAGACATGGAGTCCTATAATCAACATCACCACAGTGCCCTGGTTTTCAGATGAGTTTGCAGAGCAATCACCCTGAAACTTGTTATAAATGCAGATTCCAGGCTGCCAGCCCCGATGGTCTGGGTGGGCCACTGCAAACCACTGCATCTCTAGTAAGTTCCCAGGTGAGGCTGACAGAGTTGCTGAGAAATGCCAGCCTGCCTGGGATAGCTGCATCAGGAACTTCGTTTTGCAACGATATCTCTGCATGCCTCCTTTGCTTCCCCGCACCCAGCAGGAGCAGACATTTGCTAACAGAAGTTCTTTGCTGTATGTCAGAGGGTTTTACAACTGGCTTTCTGCAGAACAGTAAAAAACAAGAGAGTTCAACTTAAACGTAGCCAAACAACTTTTCACGGAGCAGTAAAGTGATTTCCTCACTGGGCTCTGCTCTGGAGCACATCTGAGAAGGTCTGTTCACTCTGGACCTGTTTTTGCAAATTTACCCTGGGCCCACGTTGGATACACCCTGGACCGCCAGGGTGTATCTAGTCTCCATGGACCATCACACTGGCTTATTTCAGACCTGTGTCCCCAGGGGTGGGTGGGAGCTGGCTGAGGCCTCAGGCCAGCTGGGCAGCAGAGCCTCGTGCCCTGTGCTGCCTGGTGGCCTTCCGAGAGCTCCGCGACATGGGTGGTCCGCGTGCTGGCAGAGTGCAAGGCTGCGGGAGTTCACAGCCCCCTCTGAGGGACATGACGAATGGCCTTGCTGACAAAAAGTGGTCTGCTTTCCATCTCTGAGCCATGAACGGTTTCGTTTTCAAAGCAGGAAAACAAACCACGGGAACCAGACACAACACACGCAGGCCACAAATGATACAGCCATTTCTCGTCTCAAATAAGGGACCTGCAAAGGTAAAAGAAAAACAGCTCTGTGAGAATTCTTTGATGAAAAGCTAATACCGAAAACTCAACTGGAGATTGTAATGAGACCTCCTGCGCCCTCCCTTGCCAGTCCTTCTCCTGGCCTGGTTGAGATTCAGTCCTCTCTGGTGGGCAGACCTACCCGATACTGGTCTTTTCGAGGGGCTTTCAGACTGCGCTCCAGCCTGGAGACTCCCAGGCTGCTGTGGAGGGGGGGTTTGGGCAGGCCATGGGGTGCTCTCAGGCCCCCTGCACAGACCAACTCCATTTCTGTCTGATTCATTAATAGAGTGCCACTAAAGTCTCTTTTGAAGGAAAGGACATTTGAAATATTGTAGTCTACTCTGATCTCACGTGCATCCTAATGGGGAGTTCCAGTGAGGAAAGGAGGAGAAACGAATAGCAATTTCACAAGAAGTGTGTTGATTTCTGTGCCCCCCCCAGCAATGTTGTCCACCATTTCCCCCCCTTGTTTTTTTTTCGTGAGCAAGATTGGCCCTGAGCTAACATCCATTGCCAATCTTCCTCTTTTTCCTTGAAGAAGATTGTCCCTGAGCTAACATCTGTGCCAATCTTCCTCTGTTTTGTATGTGGGATGCTGCTACAGCATGGCTTGATGAGCAGCGTGTAGGTCCGCGCCCAGGATTCGAACCCACGAACGTGGGCCGCCGAAGTGGAGCATGCGAACTTAGCCACTACACCACCAGGCTGGCCCCCACTATTTCCCTTTTGAAACTTCTGCTCCTTCCTTTAGGGATGTGTATGATAACTTAAGGCTGAGTTATCAAGAACCAGAAAGAACTAGCAAAGGATTATGTCTCTGTATATTGTGAAGGACAAAAAAAGCATGTTAGCTAACCAATATAACAAGTGAGTCCTCTGCCTCAGCCTCTCCCAGTTGGCAGACAGGTCTCTGGGACGCCTGGGTCCTATGTGCTACACCAGTTCATGGACATAGAGCCTGTCCTCTCTATGGTCCTACAGCAACATAGGAAATATAACAGATAATTTGGCACGGCTGTCTGGTTAATAATGAATGGTTCACCCTTCTATGCCCAGCCCCCATAAATGAGTGCTCCCCACTGGCCATATGTATAAGTGGCTTTGTTCCCCTAGCCAAAGCTAACTGAGCCAATCTGGGCCAATGAATTGTTTCTCTTCACAATGTAGTGGTTAAGAGCAGGGGCTCATACTAGGGCAGGAGGTGTGGTAAGAAGGGAGGTGTGGTAAGAATTAGGGTGATAAGTGTTGTGGGAAGAGAGGATAGTAGGAGCAAAGGTAGGGAGGCATAAATGAATAGAGTGCCTGGTAGGCTGGAGGGAGCACCTAAAAAGGAGGGTGGGGCCTCTGTTGTGTCAGGTTAACATGTCTGAAATATTCTCTTAGGCCATCAGCAGACCTTAGGAGGTACCTTACAGCAGGAAGTGAAGTGATCAAATCTAAATACTACAGAGTTAACTCTAGTGGCTCAGTGGAACATGGAGAGGGAGTGGAGACGTAGTTAGGAGAATCATTCTCAAAATGGTTCATTTGTTCAGTCATTTACAAAACCTTCATGGAGTGCTCATTGTGTGTCAAAAGAGAGAGGATAAGGGCTTAAAGTATGGCAGCCATTGTGAGAAAGAAGGAGGAAGAGATTCATAACACAGATCCAACAGGACTTGATGACTGTGGGTATGAGGGCAGCGCAGGAGTCAAGGGTTACTGAGACCACAAATGGACTGACAGAGCCATTATTCCAAAGGGGACATGTAGGAAGGGGAGCTCTTTGGGATAGGGGTGGGGGAGTGGTGGGATGTATATGGAAATGAGTTTCCTGCCTAACATTCAGAGGACTTTCAGGAGACTTAGTATCAATCCACACCTTCTATAAAATTAATGTTAAAGCAAAGAAGTATGGTGTGTGATGATGTGAAACAATCAGAATGTGCTAACAGGGAGGTCATCAAAGGAACAAATTATTAGAAAGGAGTGTGACCCCAGTACTGATGGGAAAGCCCTTCAGGAGCAATCGTGCCTCTCAAAGATTCATAGCAGGGCCAGGACACAAGTGCCTTCAGTGAGGGTGGGCTTCTCTAAAGAACTTAGATAAACATTTGGACCCATGGAAAAAGGCTGGCCCAACTTCTTTTGGGGAAGGAGGCTCAGGGGAATGAGGTAAGAACAAAAGATTCTATTTTCTGCCAGTTTTCTTCCCTTCTTCACTCTCATTCTTTTAGAACTTTCCTCAGAGGAGGTCTCCCAAGCTTCTGAAATCCACACTTGGCTCTCTCTCCCTCTCTCTCTCATACACACATGTGTGCACTTGTTGAAATATGAAAAACTCCGTGAGTTATTAGGATATTTTTTCTGTATCACCTACTTCCCCGTAGAAATGTTAGAAAGATGGAGTGGTGGGGAATAGCAGAAAGAGCAGGTGGTGCCAGATGAATCAGGTGTCTAATTCTGCCTGACGTGACCCTGGGCAAGACACTGAGCTTCTCTGAGCCTCAGTTTCTTTCAAACTTCATAGGGCTACTTCAATATTGGAAGTAATGTCTACAAAGTACCTAGTGCTTATTAGGCACTTGCTGAATACGAGAAGGAAATTAGTACTATGTGACTATACACTGTGAACGTTTCCTTTTTTCATTGTTTATCACAGCGAATCATGGTCCCAACATGCCTTCCAACAGGTAAGATTCTCTGGAAACAAAACTTTAGCAAATTTCATTGTGGAATTTATTCATGTTTTATTTAATTACTTGGGGCATTTAATGAAAGAATGAATTATTAAGTGAGAACATTGATTGTTCCCTGTGTATGGCAAGAAGATCTCCTGTGTATGCTTAAAATAGCTCCATAAAATGTAGAGCAGGCCATAGTAAATGAAAGAAAGGAAGGAAAATGAAATGAGGATTGAAAACACAATTTAGCCTGTAAGTCTGCATAAAATGACAGCCACACACCAATTATCCCACACCCACCATACCGAAGACTTCTGGCTATCTAGAATGGTGGTGAGTCCAAACCCAAAAGAGAATTAAATGTTGCTGCAAAAGGTTGAAGATGTGTGACTGCTGGGTTCATGCTCAGAAGAAGGCAAGTTCTCTTTGGTTTCTGTGCCCTTGGCAAACCCTCTACCCTCCTCACCCCACTCTGTGACCTGGGAGCCTTGCTCTTCAGTTTGTTGGGTTTGTCCAATGGGAAACCCTTGCAGAATATGGAAAGGAGGGAGGAGAGAGTGTTTATTTATCCTCCTGGTTCTCTCACCTGGGGTTATTGCCCCTCTCCATTGGGGTCTCTCTCTATGACACTCTCCTTCCAGGTTCTAGAAACCATTCCCTCCCCTCACCCTTTTGGTCCTAGAGGTGCTAACAGCTCCCTTGTTCTTAGACCCAGGGTATGGCACCATACCTTGTGTGGTACATTCTGCCCACACTTTGTAAATAGTCTTTTTATTAAACCTTTCTAGAGTTCTTCGAATTTGAGTGTGCCATCTGTTTCCCTGGGCCCTTGACTGGAACAGTTAGCAGTGACCTGAGCCAAGTTTCACTGGGACTGAAGGCTGAGAAACCTGGAGGAAAGGAGGCAAAATGAGAAAACAGAAAATTGGGAAGAGGAAGAGAAGCTCTGAGGGTAATGGAGAGTATCATTGGAGGACATAAAGGTAGAGGAGGCAAGATACAAATTGAAGTAACACCCACAGAGTGGAAAAGTGATGCGTGGGGCAGAGATGAAACACCAGCCTGGCAGACTGGGACCATCCATCACACTCAGACTCAGCAGCCCTCGAGAACCTCCCAAGTGTCAGGGTAGAGCCACACAAGCTGGTCCACACGGATGGGTTGGAGCGCTTAGTGCAAGGGTAAATTGAGTCCCACTTAGGTCAGTAACCTCTGAGTGCTTCACCATGTTAAGACACAGTCTAGGAGTTGCTGGTTACCATTTATATAAGCTAGCCTCTTGGAGATAAAGCCAAATTATAATCCATATATTCCAAAAAGGAATTATTTGTTGAGGGCCTACTCCTTGTCAGAACAGGTGTATTTTAATCCTCATAGCAGCTAAAAGTAGAATAGCATTATCCCCATTTTATAGGTGAGGAAGTATATTCAGCAAAATTATGTAACTTGCCTGAAGCCACATAGCTAGTGTGTTTCAGAGGTAGGAGCTGAATACAGATTTTCTGATTTCACTGAGCAACCACACTACTTAGAAAAAGGATGAATCCACACCCAGAATGATCCACAAACATTTCCAGTAGTTGAGGCATGACTATACACGTCTATGTTCTGCTTGTTTTTCCATGGCAAACCTTGCTAAGACTGCATCGTATATAAGGTGCATCGTTTATAATGAGGCTCATTGAAGTAAATAGGTTGATCTCTCTTAGTGGCCCTGATCTATGTTATCGGTGAGAAGTCTGAGGTAGAACAATATTGAGCTTTAAACGTAGCTATTGAGAGAGAGAGAGAAGTATATATTTTGCCCTCCATTGTACCCCTTGTATTATGATCCAGATGGTCACCTTTGTGTTGGTAGCAATCAGTTTCACACTAAGATATATTATATGGGGCTAACAGTTGGAAATGCGTACTGTAAGAAATGAGGAGAAAGAAAATCTGAGCTTTAAAGGGAAAGAGAAATGAAAACAATCAGCCTAGCCTTTCTAACCAAGTATTCTGTTCAGTGCAACCCAACAGTTACTGAGAACACACAGCACAGTCCAAATCAGAGCTTGGCTATCTTTTAGCTACGTGACTTTGGACTGGTTAATCAATATCTCTGAGCCTTTTTTTCCTAATTAATAAAATGGGGCTAATATTATTACCCTAACTTACAGGGTCATTTTGAAGATTAAATTACATTCAAGCATAATACAGTGCTTGAGATGTAGAGAGTCAAAAATATATGGTCACCACTGTCATCATCACCATCATCATTGTCATCATTATCAACGACTTCACAGTCTGGTTGGAAGGATATGGGAATAAGAGCTGCTACTTAGAAAAAATGTGTTCATTCTGAACAGCATTTCTCAAAGGAGAAAAAGAAAGTTGGCTTTGGTCCATACCCTTGAGTGTTGCGGCAAGCCACCTAATTTCCCTGAGCCTCAATTTTGGCATATGTAAAATGGGGCTAATAAAGTGTCAGCTTCCCAGAACACTGTATTAATGACATGGATGAAACTAAACATAGTATCTTGGAACATGGAATTACATGGTAGTAAGAGACTTGTAACACCACTAGTCAAGTTTTTGCCACCTTTGATTGCCTTCTCAATCGTGTCCATTCCAGAACGAACGTTTTAAAGATCTCTTTCAGTTTCCAAAAGCAATTTCTTGATTTATTTTCTTTTGTAATATCCACCCTTGGAAGAACTGGACTTGCATGTGTTAGCCAGAGAAGGTGTGTGAGTTGGGATTGGAGGAGCAATAATGTACAATGTGCTGTGCTCACATGTAGGCATGTCATGTTTCTAGCAAAATTGAGGCTGCTCTGAGAATTCCCAGCTCCCAGGACTGGGTCAGGGAGGGCTCATTTTGTAGGTCTGACATGGGATTGTCACTAAGGATATAATGGTAAGCCCTTATTTGGGAAAGCTTTCTTTGGGGAAGGTTTTTATTTTAATAATTTCTCTTAAAACATAAAACTAATTGATATCAAATCCAGTTGATTCAACAACTGTTGTGACTGACTGTTATATGTAAGACCCTGGGTTTGGAAACCTCATCTCTTTAAGAACTATTTAAACATCGATTTCTGTGAGATTTAGTAAAACAAAGCACCACCAGGCTTTTGGCCATCCTTAGAGGGGTTAACATCCGAATTCCTCTTAGGAGCGGCTGCACGTGCCAGTGGGAATGCACCCTGGTCTCCTAAGTTGATTCTCCTAAGTTTCCAGAACAAAGAGGAAAAGGGAAGGAGCACAGACAGTAGAGCCATTGCACGGAGCTCCGGGAAGGCTGCTGAGCAGGTGGGTGGCAAATGCAGGGGTGAAGGTGTGGTGGGGGCAAAGAGATGAAGGGCAAAGCGAGCATGATTGGACTTGAAGATAAATCAACTGTTTCTGATTTCCTCCTGCAGACTAATTTCTAAGCATTTCTGATGTTGTCCTTTTCATAAGAAAAATACCTTAGGCTTCCCTAGTGACTTCCTCTGTAACAAGTTTCTGAGAAGCAGCTAGTGGAGGGCACCTGTGCATGAGGTGCATGAAGAGGCCAATTGAAGAGGGCATCTGAACCCCCATGAATATGCCCAGATGCCCTATTGGTGCGCTTCTGACGGGAGGCTGTAGCCTGTGCTGGTTTGGCAATGGGAGAGCATCAACAAGAAAGACAGATCGTACAACCCAGGTATTAAATAAAAACAACCCAGGTATTAAATAAGAATGATGATGAAGAGAAAGACTTAGATCTTCTTCTGCAGGCAGGTAGGAAACTCAGAGCAGACATGAGACAAGTTAATGTGTGTTGGCCAAATATGAAGATGGAAAGAAAGCATGATTATAAAAACACCTACCCACCCTTTCAGTGGCCATTACTTGGCTGTGGAAAAGGCAGCTTACAACAAACTACAGACTTTAAGAAACCAACACTGTACGGGGATAGCTTTCAGGTAAAAAAAAAATCTCACTGATCCCTGCTTTGCAAAACATCAACGAGTACGTGTAATACTAGCAAAACCTGAGCTTTCAATAAATCAGGAGACAATGGAGGCATTGTCTGAACTCGCCAAACAGTCCTTTGCTCCCACACGCAGAACACTCTAGTCTGTGTGCAGCCAAAACTCAGCCCAATCTTATCGAACTAAACGGATTTATGCGAGGAAAAACCTGAAAAGGGAAGCAGCAAAATAATGATATTAATTCTAATAATGCATTGACTAGGGCTTATATAAATCACTCTCCCCACTCAGATTGATTTCATAAGGGTAAGAACTCCATGCATAAGCCCATCTCCAGCCTCCCAGGCAGCCACCCAGGACCTCCTCTTGCAGATAGAGCTCAGGAAAAATAGTGGGGGGGTCTGCTGGAAGTTCACAGGAATTTTACTTGAGAAAGGCCTGTGGGATCAGCCCCAGAGGTACCGATGTAATTGGCCACACACACAAATGTTGCCGCATCCGAACATTTTTGGCAACTCATGAAAGCCTCGTTCCTAGAGGCCACTTGAGTGTCCAAATAAAAGGGGATTTTTGTTAGTGAAAACTGGAAAGAATAACCCATCCTAGGATCAGGCTAATAGGGCCTGGCTTGTTAAAATGTAACACTGGGCTGGCCAGAGTTTGAAGTGTTGCTGGCAAGGATTTGGAACAGCCATGAGGAGAGCCAAGCATCGCTCACAAGGAAAACTCCTCTGCTGGTCAGGGGAGATTCCACGGCCCAAAAAGCCTGTATGGCCCATCTCAAGGGCAAGAGCTTCTCCTGGGGGCAGGTATCTTCCATACAGGGCAGAGGGGAGAGAGCCTGGGGTTGTTTCTGCCTCCCCCTGTGCACCAAGCTCCCCTTCTGGTTCCCTACCCCACCCACCAGGCTGATTCTAGGCAAGCAAGACTCTGTGGCTCACCCCGGGGCCCATTCTGCACATGGCCTGGGAACAGCGATTGCTCTCCGTGCGTTTGCAGGGTGTTGACAGCCGTGGGTTGAGGGAGCTGGGGGAAGGAAGCAGAGAATGCGATGCTGCAGAAATAAGGCCACAGAGGCTTTCTCTTATCACAAAAGGGCCCCCAACTGAAGAAAGTTCTACTGCTGTTTGCTTCACAAAGGAAATGCCTTCTTCTACTGCAGGCCAATGTCGGCCTTTATGTGGAGCAGATGCCCTGAAGCTCTGCATCTAGGGTTGCCAGATAAAATATAGGATGCCCAGTTAAATTTGAATTTCAGATAAATAATGAATAACATTTAAGAATAATGTCCTAAGTGTTATATAGGACATAATTATACTAAAAAATATATTCATTATTTGAAATTCAAATTTAACGGACATCTTGTGTTTTTATCTGTTGTGTTAAACAGAATTCTTAGATGCTCCCCAATGACCCTCACCTTTGCATAATCTCCTCCCCTGGAGTGAGTGGACATTACTCCTGTGGTCATGTTACGTTACATACCAAAATGTATTTTTGCAAATGTAATTAAAGTTACTAATCAGTTGACTTTGAGTTAATCAAAAAGAGAATTATCTGGCTGGGCTGGACCTAACCACAGGAGCCCTTTAAATCTGGCTCTAGAGGCCAGAGACAGAAGAAGTCCAAGATTCGAAGCATAGAGAATTCTTCTGTTGGCCTTCAAGGAGAAAACTGCTGTGTTGCAGAGAAGGCCACACAGCCGGGAACAGCGGTCAGCTTCCAGGAGTTGAGAAAGGCCCCCAGTTAACAGCCAGCAAGAAAACAGAGACCTCAGTCCTATGCCATAATGAACTGGATTCTGGCAACACCCTGAAAGAGCTTGGAGGAGGACCCTGAGCCTCAGGAGAGGTGGCAGCCTGGCTGACCTGGATTTCAGCTGTGTGAGACCCTGAGCAGAGAACCCATCCATACCACGCCAGAATCCTGACCCCTGGAAACCGTGATAGAAAAATTTGTGTTGTTTTAAGCTGCTGAGTTTGTGGTAATATGTTAGGTAGCAATAGAAATGAATACGTTTGCTAAATCTGGCAGCTCTATCTGTATCCTGTGGTCTCTAAGACACACTTGTAGGTGTTCCTGGTGTAGGCAGCAAGGACAGAAGAGGAATGAAGGACAAGGGAGCCCCAGATACACTGGACATCCTCTTGTTAGCAACCTCCACAGAAAAAGAGCAAGGATAGGAAGGCAAACCATAGTGTTGTCTGCACTGGTGCCCATGTCCTGGCAGACAGGGGAGACCTGGCCTCCTGGACCCCATAGCCCCAAAGTCTCAGTTTAGACCTGTAGACACGCACACATGCACAAACACACATACGTGTGCCTGCGCTCTCTTACACACCTTCCTTCCCAGGGAGGAATGTGGAGGACAAGCTTGTCACTTATCTCAGAGGCAGATATAGTTGCCAGTTCTGCAAGTAAACATGTGGAGTCAGTCAGAGCCCATTACTGATACGAAGCCATGGAAACACCTGCATTCCATGTAAGGATAAACCTGTGTGTGTGTGTGTGTGTTTGGGGAGTGGGTATGAATATAAACAGAGGAGGCGAGGCTGTGTAGTCTAGAACTTCCCTGGGCATTGATTCAGCTTTCATTCAAGCCCTCAACATCTAAAAGAAACTTGGATATCTCTTTTAAAAAGGTCAGCAGACCTGGTTTTGTGTTTCAATTCTCCAAATGTTCTTTTGCTTATGGATTCCCCTAAATTCTCTTTCCAGCAGCTTCTTCTGTCCCTCTGGCCTCACGCTGCCCTTGAAAGTAGCCAGAGGAAACTCTGAGGTGTCAGCCAGTCAGCATGGAGAGATTCTCTTTCATCCCCTGAGTGTCTGGAGATGTGAGTTTAATGAGAGGCATCGACCTTTGAATTATACAAATGGACCTCTTTAGCAATCACTTCCCTCCCCAGTCCATACCCACCCTCAGCTTTTAATCTTCTCAATTATATTTCCTTTTCATTGATTACTACTTTGCTAACTTTCAGATTGAGCAGGCAGTAAAACCTCAGCCACACAGGTAATGCAATTGCTTTTCAAGCCTGACGCCTACGTCTCACCTCCTGAGGGGCCCTCAGGCCCCCCCGCACCCGACTTGGTCTTGGCAAGTCCATCGGCCTTCGATTGATTTTGCAAGATGGCCCCTTGCATCCGAAGATCTGTGCAATCCTGGTTAGGAAGACTGGCTTTCAGTTCTGAGCTTTAAGTAGTAAGGATGAGGGGTTTTCCATGCTGCTGGAGTGTGGGAAGGGTGATCACAGATGCTAGCTGTTTCCAGCTAGGCCTGGGAGTGGGCAGGTGATAGGCCTGGGAGCAGGGAGCTCTGGGTTCTGTTCCCACTTCTGCTCTGACTTTTTGAGCGACCTTCGTTGAACCACTTAACTTTCTGTGCTTTCCTCTCAGTGCCATCTGTGAAGGGGAGACAATGACACTTGTCTGTGAAAATGCTTTGAGGGATGCTGGCATAAAGGATGCAATGTACAAGCAAGTGATGAGCAACGTTTCCTATAAAGAGCCCCTTGTTTGCATCTGCAAGAGGCCCCGTTTGAGGGCTAAGAAGAAAAATTGAGAAATTTCCTTGATATTGAGGCCAGGCGGAGAACATGGCTCTGGACCAGTTAGAAATCCCTTCTGTGGCTGGGGGCTCCCGAGCGGCCAGGATGGAGCTCAGCGAAGTGCATGCCAGGACGTGGCAGCAGAGCAAACAGGTCCGAGTTCTCTGCACCAAGCCCAAGCCGGTGCCATATCAGGATTAGGCAAGGGACCTGACGCGCAGCAAGGGGGGCCTGCCTCCCAGTGATTTACGGGCATTGACGCAGGGACCCGGCGGGGGAGGGGGGAGTCAGAGAACTTTGGGGACATTTTCAAAACTGGAGGTCGTTCAGAGGAAATTACTCAATAAAAACCAGGTTTCTCTAGCTGAATAGATCAATTTACAGCTCATAAGGTGGAAAAAGTCTGAGACTTCAAGATTCTGGCTGGGCGGGTCTCCCAAGGTTTCTTCCCTTGGCACAGTGGTTGTGGCTTTGGCTCTGTCACACCGGGCACCCCTTCTGCAGCTCTCAGGGCCAGCATTTTCCCCTCGTCTTGTTTCTCTCTTTCTCTGCTACTTAAATTTTTCTGGTTAAGAGTCTGCCCCTCCTCTCTCTTCCTCTTACAAGCTTCCCACTTTCAACATTCACCTCCCTGCAGTCCTATTAGAGAAGCCCCTAACATTTTTGTTTTCCTGATGATACAAATTCTTTTTCCGTGATTCCCGCTCCCCACTGCTAGCCTCAACATCATCCCTCTTCCCCCTGTTTTTCCTTCAGGTCCCCAAAGCTCCTGCCTTTCTCCTTCAGCTGCCCATGGTCTGTTTTCCTGCACACCTTTCAACCTCTCTATTTCTCCCTCTCTGCCTTTTATCTTCCCAACCCTTCTCTTTAGTTGCTCTCTTGGCCTTTCTCAGTTGCTACTGCAGTAATTCATCGTGAGCATCCAGTAACACCATCACCTATTGACTGGTCTTCCTTAAGTTTGCACTGAAGCAAGAGAGTTCTCAGCGAGGCAGGATCATGGAAGTTGGACAGGGCCCAGATGGAGTTGTATTGTAATTCCATCATGTATCAATCATCATTCATCCATGCACCCATCATTCATCCATCATCCATCTATCCGTCTACCCATACATCCATCCAAGCCTTCATTTAACCATTCATTGATTTATTCATTCAACAAACATCCATTGAAATGTGCCATATGCCAGGCACTGGGCTAGGCACTTGAGAGAGAATGGTGATCAAGTATAGACATGAGTCTTGACTTCAGTAAGGGCTAAGGAGAGGTTTATGGTACCAAGAGACCATCTCGTTAAGATTTGACCTACTTAAGAATGGAGAATTAGGCTGAGAGGGAAGAACATTCAGGCAGTGGGAACAGCTTCTGAGAAAGCCTGTCAGTCTTCATCCCTACCAAACCCTCTCCCACTTGCTGGCCAAAGATTCTAGTTTTTCTAGCAGAAGTCAAGGCTTTTAGGCCACAGATTTCAAATGCAACACATCCTTCGACCTGGTAACAGTGACTTAAATATATTCAGACTAAGCGGTAAATAATGGACATCACTTCATTCCTGGGAACAGGTTTTATTAGGGAGTAGAGAGGGCATTTAACACCTGAAGGCGGGAAATTGTGGGGAACAGGGTCATCCCTACTATGTGGATGTGTACCTAAGATGACGTGCTCACTCTACATGGTGCCAGGGGTGGACTCGGAGAGTTTGGGGGAACAGTGCATGCTTCCAGGTGTCAGTTGGCTGGCCTAACAAGCTGCTCCTTTGGGAGCAGGCTCCTTCTTTGGGGCCTCAGTGCTTCCATAAACTTTGGAGACCAGTTAGTTCTAGAAACCCAGCCCCTCCCTGCTCCCTTTCACTGGCACTGGTCACAAATTCAAAGCGGCCATTGGGTTTCATGGCTTGACGGCCTTGTAATTGTTATTGGAACTCACCTTGGATGGATTTATGGTAATGAACTCACCTAATAGCAAATCCGTCACGGGCCTCTTTGCAGACAGGATCTTTCCTGAGTGAAGATATTAGAAAACCATTCTGCAAAGGAAAAGCAATACTGACTGGTGACTTCAAGTTTAGGAAAAACACCACTGTTTGGGTTTTTCTGTTGGCCTCTAACTTTAAACACTTCATTGGCCAGTTGCTAACCAACACGGTTTTTGGCCGGGGCCCTGTTTATGTTGGCACTAAATGAATGTATCACAAGCAGTTTGTGTGTTTCTAGGCAAGTGTGTATGTGTGTGTGAGTCTGTATATGTTACAAACTCCAAAACTTTTGAACACAAGGTTTTGTACTCTTTTTGTAGATTCTTCTGGCCAAGAAAACAGGCCACTGGCAGGTAGGGCATCTGCGTGCATTAATGACTTGCTTTTATGCCACCCCACCCCACGATAGCCACCCTCTGGCTTGGCCTGGCCTGTCACTGAGCAATCTGGCCTCCCTGGGCTCCTGTCCTGCTGAGTTATGAATGAGTGAGGTGGCCCCTGCCCAGTGAAAGGGGCTCCAGGGACAGTGGGTACTTTCTGTGTCACCTCAGTCTGCAGGACTAGAAGGCCAATCATCAGGAATGCTGGGGACAAGGAATTTTCTCCTAGCTGGGGCTAGAAAGCTCCGTGTTTTCGTGGCTTGGCATTAAGCAAACAGCGGCTTTTTTGTTCTCTCCTCAAATTATTTGTCCAAACAAAAGGCAACTGTCATGGAGAGAAAAGTACAATTTTTCCAGCATTTGCTCCTTTCCGTGCCCCTTCTCACAGCATGCTTTCTGACTCTCTGCATTTCCACAGCTCAGTGTCGGATTTCCAGCTGAGAGAAAGGCAGGGTTTGCTGCTCTGGAATGTGAAAGCCACCTTCTCTGCCTCTCTCAGGCCTCCTGACCCAGTGTAACATCAGAGCGAAAGGCGAATTTCACAGGATGGCACCCTCCATCTCCAAAATCCCAAAGGTTTCCCGAGCCTGTAAATCACAAATCAAGAAACATTCCCTTGGAGAATGAAAGTTTGGATCAACAGTGAATCCTAGAGGAAAGACGGTTGTGGTTATTTTCCCTCAAACTGTCATTTCTTTGGGAAATTTAGAAGTCGGATCGTCTGCCTAACAAAGGATTGTTGTTTAATTGCGAGCCGACTTTTAGAAAAGACATGGCTTATCAATTTGTATCTCGTTAGAATATGGTAAAATATGCTAAACATCACCACCAAATGATACTGAATTAATCCTCCTCTGACGCTTGTTGGGATCAGGCCATGTCCTTATCTGCCAGCACACTCATGATTCTCCTTCAAGACTTGGGGCAAATGTCACCTTCCTGGTGGGGACTTCCCGTGCCACCCGACCCAGAGGCACCCTCACCAGCCCTGCAGAATTAGGGTCGCATCATCTGTGCTCTCATAACTCTCCCAGCACTGGCACATCGCAACGTTTACACTTTTTGTTCTGAAATAATTTCAGACTTGTAGATAAGCTGCAAAAAGAGTATAAAGAATTCCTGTGTACCAGTGTTTTTCAACCTTTTTCTCATTATTGCTCCCTCAAGAGCCCTTTTAGACATTTTTTTCCTAATTGCCTTCTGCCATGAAATTTTTAATTAATTAATTAATTTATTTATTTATTTTATGAGGAAGATTGACCCTGAGCTAACATCCGTGCCCATCTTCCTCTATTTTATATGGGACGCCACCACAGCATGGCTTGACAAGTGGTGCATGGGTCTGCACCTGGGATCCAAACCTGCGAACTTAATCGCTATGCCACTGGGCCAGCCCATGCCGTGAAATTTTAATATCACAGATATAATGTATATCTGCTTATGGATGCTACATACATCTGTGTTTTATATGTAAAAAGCAAGATTTTTTTACCCCCAAGGACAATTTTCATTCTTTTGAGTGCAATATTGCCTCGTGGAGAATACATGCTACACATTCTTTACCCAGACTTCCCAAATGGTAATATTTTTCCATATTTGCTTTATTATTCTCTCTCTAAATGTGTGTATACCTATCTGTCTATCTGTATGTATAGATATATATATCACACATAAATATACGCACTTATTTATACATAAACACACATATATATGCACATACAAGCATTTCTTATAAACAAAGACTTTCTTTTCTATTTTAACAAAAATCTTTTTAAACATTTCCATCTCTTCAATGTGGTTGTAAGTTTCTCAAGGTCAAGAACTTGTGTCTTAACCATCTTTGGAGACTGAGTACCAGGGTAGGGCCTGGCATATAGAAGGAGTTTTTATAAAATAATACATTTCATAAGAATATAGCATATGCTATGCATCTCTATATAATAGAATAGATATTATAATAAAATAAACTAGTTTATTAAATATAAAATACATAATATGAAATATAGTATGTTATAAAATAATATGAAAACACATTTTTATTTACAAATAAATGGAAACGTCAGGGTCAGCAGTATAAACTTCAATCATAAAGTATTTTTTTCAGAAGCTGGAAGAAACTGGGCTGAAAATTTATAGGCTTTGGAAGTTGCTTCAAAAACAATAAGTAACAAAACAAGAAACTACTCACCTGAGTCAATTTCATAAAACAGGAGCAACACGCCGAGTTAGGTGAGCTTGGAGTTTACCATTGCAGTCTCTACATTTATGCTACTTTTTAGGAGGCAGGATAATCCAGTAACTTAAGCACTTTCTTATTTTCTTGCATTCACTCACAGATATTTATTGACCATATGACAAGCAAATATTGGAGGGTCTTGAATTTTATTTTTATTTTCTATGTACTAAAAAAATAAATAGATAAGTTACCTAACCTATGTTTGCCTTGGTTTCCTTGGTTGCAAAATGGATGTCAACATATTGCGCCCTGTGCTGCTTCCTAAGTTATTAGTTAATACGGTACTGGGTATGTTGGGGACAGATCCCTCACGGATTCTAGAAGGAGCAGATGTAGAACAAGATTCCAAGGATAGGATGACCCAAATAGAACTTCTTCCAGGAATTTGGCATCATAAATATGAATCCACTGACTGTGAATACCCATCCCACAAAACATGCAAATGATATATAAAATATATAAAATAAGTTTATGTCAGGTTAATTGACTTTATATAAATAATTTTGCTGAATTGAATTTTACCAATAATGACACAATGCTATTTGACAATTGTGAGCATAAATGGAAAAAAAATTGTTAGTATTTGCTATTTTGACCACAATTTAAACATTTTCTTGACCTTCTTGAGAACTGCCAAACCCCATTGTGTCCTTGAGAGTCTTCCACTCCACGCAGACTTTGGAGGCAGCCCCCTCACCAGGTTATCCCAAATCCCATGAGAGAGTCCTTGAACTTGGAGGAAAAGTTTGGGTGGGGGGAGCTGAGATGAAGGCTATGAGTTTCAATGGGTATAGAGTGGAAGTATATCAAAAACCAATTTTGTTTAAATCATGATATTCACAATTTATATTTCCATACTTTGTGCCTTTTATTTCCTCTATAACAAATGGCCAAGAGAAGATATTCACATCTTCCAAACTCTGAAACAAGACATCCAGGGACAGATCATGGTGAGAGCTGAAACAAGTTACGGTACAAGGCCCCACATCACTGAAATCTGGGCTGGAAATGTCACAGAGGGAGTGACATTTCATTCTGTAATTCTGTAGACAAAATAAGGTCCCTGGGAATGGAAGTGACTTGGTTAAGGTCACAGAACAAGTTACTAGCAGAGCTAAGACTAAAACTCAGGTTTGGCTCCTAGTCTGGGCAGTCTGATAGTTTTCCTTTTTCAGTGCTCTCATTGGAAAGTTTTAAGATTAATGGATGAGAATGTTTTGTTTCCACTTCTTCAAAAGAAACAGCCTGCGTAAATTTAAATACTTTATGCACCATTATTTGAGATGATCAAAGGGCCCAATTAAGTATCATATTAAACTCATGAGACTAAGGAACAGAATAGGTGTCTTCATCCATTTTTAATTTCCCCATTTTGCAGATGAGGAAAACAGGGTCTAGCTAAAGGCCGTAGTAACACTGGGAGCTCTCCTTGAAGCTCTGGCAGAGTGCGGACAAGGACTTTCTTTCCTAACTGAGATATATGTGGAGTTTCTATTAGATTGCACTGTTTGGTGGGACCAGGTATTTTGGGCAGGTGAAGTTTGATTCTATCTCCTTCTCATGTCTCTTTTTGAGTATCTCCTCTCCAATGACCTACATGCCCACACTGCGGCACACGCTGGCTCCCTTTTCTTCCCCACAACAGGCTTTTCACCCTTCTTATAACAGTGGTGCCACATGCCCTAGACTTCTTTCCAAACCCTTCTCTCCATTGAAACATATCCATCTTGCGTCCAACTTCCTCATAGCCCCGTTCATCTGCAAGGACAAGATGAGTCCCAATATGTTCATCCATAAAAATAATCTATACCAGTGAATAAAATAGGCAATGTGTTAGTCTTTTCATATAACATAATATCGTAACTAATAAAATATGCATATGGCTCTGAAAAATTCCCTCCCTTGTGGTAAACTCAACATTCTTTGAAATTTTAAGTGTTTTATTGAATCATATTTACATCAAAAAGGATAAAATACAAAGTACCTGGCTGATTAAAAACTCAGAATGTTCTTCCTTTTTGAGGGAGACACAAGCAATCATTTTGCAGGAGATATTGATCAGCCAGAGAATGAACATCTCTGAACTGTGTAGGTCCAAGGTCAGAGTTGGAGGCAGGTTTACCTGAAGTAAATAACAACATCCAGTGGAATGAGGAGCCTAAATTTATAGATTATAATCTTTATATCCAATTCACTGGAAACGTGGTTGTGTTTCCTGGTGGGAGAATTTCTTTTTTAGCACTACAGTCTCTAAAGCGGCAGAGTTCCAGGAATGAGCAGTGAACATTTTTAAAGTAGAGCATTGGGTGAAATGCTAAATGTTCCTTTCCTATTTGTGTGCTTTGGTTAGTGGAGACATGTTTTCTGGTTACAGGAGAGACAACATTGTACATTGGTAACTGGTTCACAGCGCATGTTGCATCCTGCAGGACTCACTCCAAACTTGGAATATGGTGTCCCCCAGACGAAGCTGGAACTGAGTCTTCAAGAGTCCATTTTACCATTCCATAAGATCAGCTGCCTCTGGGTGATGAGATACGTGGTAATACCACGAATTCCATAATCATAGTCTGTTGCCTGGCTTCTTTTGATGAAAAATGAGTTCCTTAGGCAGGACACAAAAAGCAAACTTAAATAAAATGTGATAATTGAACTTCATTAAAGTTAAAAACTTCTACTCTTTGAGAATCTCCATTAAGAAAATGAAAATGCAAGTCACAAATTAGGAGAAAGTATTCACAATACACATATTTGATAAACGACTTATTTCCAGAATATATAGAGAACTTTTACACTCAATAATAAGAAAAAAAATTAACAAGCAGCAAAAATTTGAACAGATATTTCACAAAAAATATATAAGTAGCTAATAACTTATTAAAAGATGCTCATCATTAAACATCAGGAATGAAAATGTAAACCGTAATGAAATATTACTATACACGCATTAAAATAGCTAAAATTAAAAACACGTACAACACCAAATGTTGGTGAGGATGTGCAGCAACTGCAACTCTCCTGTATTTCTGATGAGAATGTAAGATGGTACAACCACTTGGAAAAAAAGTTTGTTGGTTTCTTATAAAGTTAAATAAGCACTAACCATATGTCCCAGAAATTCCACACCTAAGTATTTATCCAAGACAAGTGAAAACGTTTCTCCACATGAAGACTTTACAACAATGTTTGTAGCAGCTTTATTCGTGAGAACCAAAACTTGGAAACAACTCAAATGTTTATTAATAGATAAAGAAATTGTGGTATATCCATACAATGGAATACTACTCATAAATAAGAAACAAACTACTGATACTACTGATACATGTTACAGAATGGAAGAATCTCAAAAAGATTATACTGAATGGAAAAATCCAGACACAAAAGAATTCATACTGCCTGATGCTATTTGTATAAAACTCTAGAAAAGATATATCAAATCTATAATCACAGAATCAGTGGTTGCCTAGTGGAGGCTATGTTCTGGAGGTGGAGGGAGGGATTGGGGTGAAGGGCACAAGGAAACTTTCTGATTTGATGAAAATGTTCCTTATCTTGATTGTGCTGTGGTTTTTCAGGTGTGTAAATTATCAAAAGTCATTGAACTGTATACTAAAGTGGTACACTTTATTGTACATTAATTACACCTCAGTAAAGTTGATTTAAAAAAAAGGGTATACTCATGATGTTGAGGACAAAACTTTGCCCTCCAACTCTAGAACTCTCCATTGTGATTCTTCTCTCAGGGCTTGGCACAGGCTCCGTATAGCATCCTCAACAGCCACTGACCCCTCAAAGCACCATTAGATTCATTAGTCAGAAGACCTATTGGCAGAATTGCTTGTCTTGTGGCCTGAATCAGCTTCTCCTGCCTTGGACTCCACTCAAAGATAGTAACCTTCTGCGTTACTCAGCAACAGGGTCAGAGGACTACCTCCATATGTGGTATATGTTGCCTTCAAAATCCAAAGAGAGTCAGTAAGTATTGTTCGTTTTAGAGGTACATCAAGTTTTCCCTCACTTTGGAGGAAATACTCTGATATTATATAGATATATGAACTTCTAGAAATGTCTCTGAGATCTCTGAATTTCCAGTGGATTTATCTCCCAAACTCTGACACACATGGGTTTTATAGGGTGTCTGGGGTATCTACTCTTGCTTGCTCTCCTGGTCAATTAGCATGATGTCATCTAAACTGTGCTCCAGCATAATATTCTGTGGGTTAATAAGAGGATCAAAAATCTATCTGATCTAAATTATGGCATAAAGCAAAAAAATTAGGTCCATGATCTGGATGGTGAATATGTGCTGTTATTCCTATCAGGTAAAAGCAAACTTCTTCTAATAGAGAAAATGCATTCACCTGATCAATAGTCATATAGCAGACCTGCAGGGTAAAGAGACAAGGTTTAGAGCAGCAGCTTCAATTGTAGTCATCACCCAATACCACTTAAAATAATACACTATCATGTTCTATGTGTCTTTTGCAGATGCCAATCAGGCCAGTTAGAGATGTGGTCGGGATCACCACCTTTACAACTTTAAAGTCTTTCTTGGTGGACTAACCCATGCCAGTGCCCCGGGGATGTGATATTGCTCTTGCTTCATTATTTGGGTGTATCGGGGAGGGCTGCAGGAGCCTCTGCTTTGCCCAGCCTGTCATTAAAGCCCTCATTCTACAAGCCAAGGAGCCACCGTGGTGATTCTACCAGTTGCTGAGTATATTTACTCAAACTGCATTTTCAGGAACTATGGAAATAAGAGAAGAATATGTTCATGGATGTACTGGGTCCACGGATAGATGGAAGTAGCCCCAAATTCTGTTTCTCAAAGGACTCCCATAAACATCCACTTTCACCTACGAATCATGGGGGTTTTCTGGAACCCTAATGATTATCATTAGTTTAGAATCAATGTCCAATAATTCCTAAAAGGTCCGGATATTTCTCTTTTTCTGGTATGAAATTATTTGTAATTTGCTTTCCAGTCTGCCACAATGCTCACCACTCCTAGTTGTTTCTTGGATCCGTTTGCTCCTTTTGACCATCCCCTCTTGGCTCTTGAGTTCATGACCTGCTGCTTTAATCCCTTATTCAACCCTTGTCAGGGCCAAAGCCCAGGAGAAAATAGGACTCACACCAGGAGAATAAATATCTTCTGAAGATTTCACCTCCATCTCCTAAACGGGTCAAACCTTCCAGGAGTGATTCTACACACTCCCCTGCCAATGGGCAGAAGAAGCCATTCAACAATGACAAAGACTAACTGCTTTGGGATCAAACCTTTTGTCAGTCTTCAGGCCAGACCAGGGCAGCTGCTCTCCCAGGGAATACCCACAGTTATGAATGTCTCCCCCTAAACTATTTTATGGCCTGGTGGCCCAGAGACTTCCATCTCTGTGTCTGACTTGTGCACTCTCCTGGTCTTGAATCTTGTCCCCATCTCAGCACCCCCTCCAGCTTGACCCCACTAAGCACTAACAGGCGTGGCCTCCAAGATAATAGGTGAATTTCATGGAGGCTGTGATGGTTTGAAAATATATCCAAAAATTCTCTGATAATTCGACCCTCAAGAGATGGAGCCTAATTCTTCTCCCCTTGAGTGCTGGCCAAAATTATCACCTTTCTAAAAAATAGAATGTGATGGAAATAATAGTATGTGACTTCCAAACCTAGGTCATAAAGGCATTGTGGCTTCCTCCTTGCTCTTTCTCTTGGACTGCTCACCCTGAGGGAAGCCAGGCACCATGTCATGAGGACATTTAATCAGCCCACGGAGAAGCTCAGCTGAAGAAGAAATGAGGCCTCCTACCCACAACCGGCACCATATGAGTGAACTATCTTGGATGTGAATCCTTCAGTGCCAATAAAACCTTCAGATGACTGCAGCCCCAGCCAAAATCTTAACTGCATGCATCAGGAGAAACCTTGAGCAAAGCTGTTCCAAATTCCTGACGCACACAAACTATGTGAGATGATACATTTATTGTTGTTTAAAGCGACCTAAGTTCTGGCTAATTTGTTACGCAGCAATAGACACAGTGACTTGGCAACGACCTCTTTTGCTGTTCAAGCTATTGCTCGTGCCAGTCATGGGAATTATGAGACAGACAAGAGGGAACAATCTATGGTAGATCAATGGGGCAGATATTTGGGGAAATGTGACCTTTCCTCAAATAATACCTCTTCATGAACTGTGACAGCCCCACTGTGTGATCTGGCTGTTGATACCACTAATTTGTAGGGAATTATAGATTTGTATGGAACCTTAGAACTTACAAGGAAATATCTCAAAAATATGTCTTCACATTTCCTTCTCAACAGCTCTATGGAGCAGACAGGGCAGATATTACTTTCCTCAACGTGAAGATGAGAAAACCCCAAATTTCAAATGACTCATATGTGACAAAGCTGGGATTTGAACTGAGGCCTCTCTGATTCCACATGTTACCACCATGTCCCCTTAAAGTGATGCTGTTCTTACCGATGGGTCAGTTAAGATCGATTCAGCATATTTAATAGTGAGAGAGAATATTTACAAAGCACTTGGTGCGTGGTAACATACTCTCCAAGTGGTAGCTACTATCATTATGTTTACTGTATGCTGAGTGCCAGGCATACAAGAGGAGAACATGACCGGGCCCTTTCTCTCCAGGAGCTTGGACTGGGAGGATAAAGCTGAGGGATCCACTTCTAGGGTTGCCTTGAAAAGCCAGCAACTCTGATTAAAAAAAAGAAAAAAAAAAAAAAGATTCCTGTTTGAAGTACATGTAGGCCAGGCAAATTAAGGCTGGGAGTGGAATGCCCGGGCCCTTTATGGACCCATGTTCTGTGCCTTCTCAAATGTAGGGATGGACCCCTCCCACCCCAGTCAACTGGCCCCAAAGCAAGGACCCTGCAGAACGGGTTGCTTGAGGGACAAGGAAACAATGATAATTAGGAACACTCCACCTGTTAATTTAGGCAATAATTATCTCCTTGTTTTCTTGGATCTAATGTGGTTTACTGAGGGGTAAGACTCAGCCAGGACATCTTAGGAAAAAACACCCTGGAATGAGATTCCTCCCTCTGTGGGGATTGCCCAGGAAATGACTGCATTAAAATCACTTCCCGGAGCTCATGGGGCAGAGAAGTGGGATTGGTAAGGGGGTAACAGGAGGAGGCTGTGGTGGGTGGAGTGAAATTGCTCATGCGGTCCATGGAAAGAAAATGAGGACCTGAGCACTAGAGAATGGCTTCGGTGACACGAAAAGCAGCCAGAGGTTCTCTGGTGCCACCAAAGTTTTTTCTTGAGGGCGGATAAGGACTGCTTCGAGTGGCTTCTCAGCATCCCCCTGTACAAACACTGAGGATGTCCTGTTTTTGTTTGATTGCTCTTGTTTTAGTTTTTTAATTTTTTTGAAATGATCACCAAATTCCCATCATTCTTTGTACGCAACACCCATTAAAGCGATTCTCCAAGACAAAGAAAACACCACGTCTGGGGACGTGTGCCAATAAGAAGTACATGACCTCTTCTTGCTGGGGCACTGGTATTTTTAAAGCAACAAATGGATGATATTGAATATCCTAGCAAGGCTCCCTTCCCAGCAGATCCGACCACGGTCCCGGAGAAGAAACAAACTGGGAAATGCCCCCAAACCGTTACAGGACACCCACAAAAACAGATCATCGAATTCCTCTCCCTAATCAGGAAGGCAGGGGGTGCCTTCCTGGGAGTAGGGTGTGCATGTGGGTGTGTGTGAGTGTGTGTATGAGAGACAGCTGCTTGTCATGGCACTGGAGACCCGCTGCTGTCCCCTTATCAGCAGAGTGAGGATGTGGGATGTTTTGCCCCCGTCCCCAAAACACAAGACATAATACAACTTCTCTCCAAGGACATTTTCCACCCAGGAGTCTTTGCCTCAAGGCAAAAATATTTGGCTCTTGCCAGGCCTTCTGGAAGCCGAAAACCCTCATTTGGCTATGTAAACAACTGACTGAGTGCTGGGGTTTATGTGGCAGAGAGAGCCAGGCAATGCCAGCCAGTGAAGGCGAAGACCTGAGCAGGTGGAGTCCCATCACTTCCTCGTCGGCTCCTCTGCAGCCAGAACCCCAGCCCCAGCCTTCCTGAGCCTTTGTTTCCAGCAGCAAGTGGAGGCAAAGGTTGAGGAAAGGGAAATGTGATCTCCAGTGAATTGCAATATTTTGTTTTCTCTAATCCTATTCAGGTGGTGACTGTAACAAAGAGGAAAAACAGGCTAACATGCAGGAGGGATAAAAACCTGATTATTACCCCCGAGGAACGTGCATTGGCCAAACTGAATTCAAGTCCCAGTGATTCATTATTAATGGGCCTCAAGTTCTGACCCGGGGTTGGAGACAGGGCTTATGTGAGGGCGGAGGGGGTGGCCGTGGGAGAGCCGCCACCTTGGAGGGAAGCTGGGCCCAGGAGCAGGCAGCCTCCGAGCCTGGCCCAGACCACAGCTGGCCGGGGGGCCGGGGCTCCCTCCAGGACTGCCTACTGCACACCTGCGACTCGCTTCTCTTCTCTCAGGGCTGTGCTGCAGGCAATTTATTCCCCGCTGGAGCCTCCCTGAGGCCAGGCTTAGGGAGAGAGTGTGCAAAGAAGGTGTGGGGGGACCACGCTCCATCTTCTGCATTCCCCGGTGAGGGACTCCCCAGTGAGGAGAATGGAAAACACTGTCTTGCATGAATAATATGCCTTCTCCTTTGCTCTTTGGAAGAGCTCAGAGCACCTAACAGACAGGATGTTCTGCACCCTCAACAACTCCCAGAGGCTAAAGCGGGTTTGATTACCCCCACCCCCACCTGCCTTTTTTCTAATAGAGGAGGAAATGACAGCCCAGAGCAATTGGTCTCTGGGAGTGAGCTGTGTTGGGGTAACAGGAAGCAGCAGGGAAGAGCTGATGTGGTAAGAGGCCTTTATGGAGGCAGAAATTCTCTCGGCTAACCCCATGCTCACTCACTATAGGCACAAGAAAGAGATCATAACCATTTAACAAGTCCCGGTTTATATAATACCTTGCCCCAGAAGCTGGTCCACTAATAGCTTTTTTGTCTGTTTTAACCAGCAAGGGGGTTCTCTTTTCAGAGGCTGCTACTAGGTCACATAGAAATATTGCAACTACACCTATGCAGTTGCAAAGGCCGGAGAAGGATTCTTTCAAACTGTAGTCCCGTTGAGCTCAGGAAATGAAGGCAAAGATTTCCTGTCAGATGTCTCAGAGACGATTCCCAGGTTTTTCTGCCAAACAGATAAAACAAGAAGAGAGCCCAATTTTTCTACAGGTAGACACACTGTTGGGTGGCGGTGACTGGTCTCTAAGCCTCTTTGGCCATTACTGTTGTGTAGAATCTTGCTACCCTATCTCATTGCCTCTAGTCTTCCTTTCACCATAGTTCAGCAAGAATGATCTTTTATAAAAACTAAAATTTGATTATACCATTCCTGTACTTAAAACGTACAATAGATCCCTATAGTCTTCAAAATAAAATTCGAACTCCTTAGCACAGCATGAAAGATCCCTATCCGTCCCTCCAGAGTATGAATCTGCCTACTGTTTTTTACACTCCATGCTCATTAATTCACTCATTTGTTCACACATCAAACTGGCATTTATTGAGGGGTTAATATTTTCCAGCTAGTTCACCAGGCACTGGGAATATACCACTCCTGGCAGTGCCTAGAAGATGATCTGATCAAGACCCATGGAATCTGCCTCTGGCCTTAGAACTTATTTATCTCTGTCTGTAGCTCCTTCCTCTTCTACCAGCTAGCATTACAGTTCCATAAGTTTTCTTTTTCCACCCTCCCATCCCTTCCAAATGCCACTCTTGAGTGCTCTGAGAGCACATGGTGATGTAATTGGGTGTTATTTATCTTTTTCCCCGCTTTGTCTATGAGATTTTTGAGGACAGGGACTTTGCCTCATTCATAGCACCTAGCATAGGGCCCGGCTCATGGAGGTGGCTGTAGTGGTCCTGGTTCCATGATTACATTGGCTTTGGCCAATGAGATGTAAGGAAAGGTCTGCTGGGGGTCTGCTGGGAGAGAAACCTCTAAACGCAACTCTCCCTTGTTTTCTCTTTGGTGTCGTATCTGGAAGTGATGCCTGGAGCCACTGTAGCTGCTTGCTGCCTAAGTGGAACTAGCTTTAGAAAGAAGCCAGTGACGAGGACAGAGAGAGTTGAAAGTAACCTCAGCCTGGGATCATCCTACCTCTGCGCTTGAAGTTATTGAATAGCAAATTTCTCATGGTTTACACCTTTCTGATTTAAGGTCTTCCCTTCCCTTCTCCTTCTCCTTCTCCTTTTCCTCTTCCTTCCTTTTTCTCATCCTTGATCTCTTTCTTCTTCCTTTTCTTTTTCTTTTTTTCCTAACAAAATCTTCCTGATTTGGAACTCACTACCTGACTTTGGTTGGACTGACTGTGTAGGGCTCAGCAACTGAGTCCAACTGACAGCATGTGGTATTAATTGTATTTATTTATATGTCTTGTCTGCCCTATTAAACTATAAGTTCTTTGAGGGGAGGAAATCCATTTTGTCCAAAATTGTCCTATTTTTCTCCTTTCCCAAGTATCTGCCTAATACCTGTTACATAGTAAGGAGCTTCATAAATGTTTGTTGAATTGAATTGAAGTCTTCAACTACTTTTTTCTCCTTTTTCTTAACCCTCAATATATCACTTATCTGCGTACCACATAATTTAGTGTTTTATTCTATACTATTTTTCTCACATTGCTTCCCACTGAAAATCTTGTACTTCCCGAGAAGACATTAAGGTCCTGAAGAACAGCATCTGAGTCTCGTGTCATATTTCTTTGGTATCCCATATGGTTCTCAGCATTTGTAAGGCTCATAAGAGGCACCTAGTAACTTCCTGATGAACTAATCCTCTGTAACCTTGTGCAACACTGAATCCTACCAAAGTTCATAAGCATGCATTCCTGCATGTTTGCCTCCGTTCCTTGATGGCACACGTTCTCACCTACTTCTTCTTTACTCCATGCCCTAATGGGCCCAGAGCTGGCATCGATAAAGACTTTGTCATTAATGGATGAGAATATTGTCTCCCCACAGATCATAATCCTATAAAGCAATTTTGGTGAACTGAAACCTCTCAAAGACTGGTGTGGTGGAGGTGGAACTAACACTTTAAAATATCTTTTGGGGTGGGGGGCTGTTTTTGGAAATGACACCACACACTGATATCCTTGTCCAGACGTTGAGACCACTTTGCTGTTGTCTGTGAGCATTCATGGAGCTCAGGTTTCTTTCTCAATTTACCCCACATTTCTATTTTTGAAGCTCTGTGTCTTAGGTATGTCCCTCTGGGTCTCCAAAGAATCCTGAAGTCACAACTAGTGTTTGCTGAAAGGGCACTTGGCACTCTGTTTTCTGTCCTTAGGAAGGTCCTCTGACAAGATGCTCTGGCTGCCTGTGTCTCACGCTTTGCCACAATGACTGACATGATAGAATACAGCTCAGCACTTTAAATTATTTACACTGACTCCCAACAAACAACCAACCAGGGAGAGGTAAATTCAGGGGCTTATACTTCCCCATCGCTTCACTGCCATTTTAAACAGAATCTCTCCTATCTTGGTGATGGATTTTGATCCTGGTTATAATACAGGATCTCCCAGAGACAATATTTTAAAACCATAAAACCAAGAGAAAAGAGGGATTGGGTAAGAGTCAACAAATTCATCCTCATTTTTTCCTCATTTTATATATCTTATTATATATATATATATATATATATATATTATATATCTTCTCTCCAAATATGATGGCCGGGTTTTCCCTTTGAAGATGGTTATGCGTTCTTTGCCTTGTTTAGTTTCCACCTGTGTGTGTGAGGGTGGTTGTGGTGAATTATGTGTATGTTTATGTGTTGGGAGCATCCGCAATATATACGAGGGAATGCCAGAAAGCAGGGCTTTTAAATTTAATCTCCCATGTCAGTGCTGTATAACCAATGAAAATATCCCAGTTTAAGACAATTTTTGACATGTGAGGCAGTGTGCTACATGCCCTAGGGGATAAGAGATGTGTAAGATTCAGACCCTCCAGGTACACTATGGGCTATAAGCAATTCAAAAGAGGGAAAAAACCTTTGTTTTTTTTTAATGGAAAAATTTTTAATTACAAAAATAATTCACTGCTGTAAAACTTAATATAAAATGGAAATGTAATTAGTAAAGAAAGTAAAATTTCTACTTATCCATCTCTAATCCCAGAGATAGGCATTATTAAGAATTTTGTTGTAGTCTTTCAGAATTTTTATGCATATAGAAACATGTATTTCTATGTAATGGGATCATATTGTATGTATTGTTCTCTAATCTGTATCAGAACATATAGATATGTCTTAGCTTCATTTTACTTTTCACTGGCTGTGTAATATTTCATTGTACCTGTCTACCATGATGCCACTTACTGGTCTACGGTTGGACTCAGTTCTCTGAGGTTTTATACTCCATTAGAAATAGTGTTGTAGTGAACATCCTTGTTCATTTATTTTTCTGCACTTGTGGAACCAACTTCTTCTGGGAATATCAGGGAAGATTTCAGAGAAAAGGTGGAATTTTAGTACAGCCTGGGTCAGGGAATGGCATGAGCAAGGGTGGAAAGTACAAGGTTTACTTGGTGGTCTGTGAATAGACCTCTTTGGGTGAGGTGTTGGTTGTGTGGTCTCAATCTTGGGCAATTGACTCACAATAAAGATGAAGGGGGAGTTTGCAAGGGAACACAAGTTCTGGCGGTTTAGACATTTTGCATTTGTAGTGATGTCATGATACCTAAGAAGGAATATCCTGCATCCACCTTGGAATGGAGGGCTTTGGGTGGATGGGAACTACCAGAGAGTAGAAGGCACCAGACTTTCCAGGAAGCACTGGGAAAGTTAAGACACATGAAAGAGACATCGTGAAGGATGATTCAATGGGACTTGATGACTGGCTGGATGCAAAGGAAGTCAGTAGAGGATACAGGCACAATTTCCTCACCTAGACAATGGGCACTGCAATTCTTATTCCTCAGGGTTGGTATGAGCACCAAGCGAAATAATGGGCAACCTTTCAATAGGTAACAGTTACTACTATAATATCATTTCATTTGGTTACGAACTTTCCCTGTAGTCCTCCAAAGAATGGTCCTCCCAACAGGTCTCTAGGAGTTGCTAGTTTATGGAATGAAGAGGCTGGATTACAATGACCTTTTCAGAGAACTGTGAAGTCACTGAAGGGGGTTGGTTGTGTTTTCTCAGTGATTCAGTGGAAACTTAGGAGTTACCTCCAAGGATGTGAATCTGGTCTAAACACCTCAGGCACTTTCACATCTGTGGTTACTGAGTTAGAGTTTCCCTTTTATCTAATTCAATCCCCCCCACCAATTTACAGAGACTTGTTTTTGCTTTTAGTGCAGAAAGGAAGGACGGGAAGACACACTCCAAATATTTAGTTAGTTTCAAGAGTATGTGTTATTCAAAGCACCTTCAAGTACTAGGTTTCTTGAAATAAGAAACTCTATCATCTTGCTCTGCTGTGTTCCCTTTGGCACGAACAATAACCATCAACTTCAAGGGCATAACATTTAGCTATTTGCAGGGAAAGAATAACAGCCTGAGAGTTGAGAGAGTGAAATTCCAGGCTCAGCTCTCTCCATCAAGCTGGGATGACTTTTCTGGGCCTCATGCTCCTTATCAGTACAATGAGACAGTTGAACATGACATTTCTACGTTCTTTCTTTGTGGGATACCACAACCTCTGTTCACAAACCCCTTGTGAGGTTCATGGGGCAGCATCATGAGCCTTGTTTTGTAGGTTTGGAAATTGAAACTCCAAGAGGTGAGCGATTTGGCTAAACTGAACATAATTCCCCTCCTCAGAGATGAGACCAGAATCAATGTCTGCTAGCCGACTTCTAGCAGGTAGCAGTGTCTTGCGAAAGTTTCTATCGGTTCGGTTGGGAGAGAGGCTTCTTGAAGATCAGGCGGCTGACTTCCTTGATGTGGACAACCACCTTCCACCCCTTGGCAGCCACAGCCCTCAGGCAGACCACCACTATTTCCTCCCTTCCCACGCCCTCCTCACACTCATGTCCCAGCCACACTAAACTACTCTGAGTTCATCCGATGGCCCCACTCCCTGTCACCTCCTGGTCTTTGCATAAACTGGGTTTATTTTTTTGGTTTGGAAAACTCTTTTCCCCATTAAGCCCTTTCCCTGGTTAACTCCTCCTCCTCCTTCAGGTTTTCAATCTGTCACTGCTTCTTTCAGGTCGCTTTCCCCAACCCTCCCTCCAACCTATGTTACAGGCAATTTCTCTGGACCCCATAGTACTCTGTCCTTCCCTAATCATTGTGATAATACTACTTACCACCCCACGTGGTAAGTGCCTGTTAACTCATGTCACAGATGAAAAATATACTTGATGATTGTCCCAAAATTGCAGTGGTGAAAACAAGATACAAGTTTAATTTTCTTTCGTGTAACAAGAAACTTGGAAGTAGGTTCTCCAGAGGTGGTGTGGTAGCTTTATGGTCAACAGAGACCCAAGTCCTTAAAGCTTTTTGCTCCAATATCCTTAGTGTTGCCTCATGGCTGCAAGATGGTCGTTGGAATGCAAGCCATCACATCCATGAAAGGGGCAAGAACTAAAGGGACTGTCTCCCAGATGAGTCAGCAGCCTTTATGAAACTTTTCTGTAAGCTCTACCAAAAGACATCTGCTTACCTATCCTTAGCTGGTAAACGTAGTCTTTTAGCAACGTGAAGAACACCAGATGCCCTTGGTAAGGTAGAAGGAGAGAGTAGCTGTTTGGTAGGCAATCAGCATGTCTGTCATCGAAGCTACTCAAGATGTGGTAGGCAGTCCATGTCAGTCTGTGAGCAGGTAAATCCGGAAATGTAGGCCTTCAGAAACTTTTATAGCAACTTGACATTGACGTGACATGGTATCAATCCACAATGGATAGGCAATAGAACAATAACAACTGGTCCTTCACCACAGAGTTTGAAAAGCCCTGCCTGCCACAAGTCCTCTGTCTTCCCACGAGGCTGCAAGCATCGTGAGGGCAGGTAAGCTTTGCTCTCTGTTGTATTCACAGATCCCACTACAACCCCTAATGAGGAGGTGCTTGGTGAGTCTTTGAGTGAGGACAAGTACCGAATCCACTTGTCACCACCTGGTTCTTACTCGGCTCACCTGCTCTGATGTGGCTGAATTTCTCTCCTCTCCTGCTTCGTGTCATGACCTCCTTTTCTTGCTCTCCTCTCAGCATCTCCCAGGTCCCTCTGTCTCTCCCAACCCTTGAATATGACTACTTCCCAAGCTTCAGCCCTGAGCCCTCTGCCTCTCTCTTTCCACATCCTCTCCCTCTGGGCTTGCTTACTTCAGCAGCATTAATGCTCCCGTGGCAGGGGGGGGGGGGGGCTGCTGTTTTCCATGCGCTTGCTTGAAGGGGTCCAATACTGAACTTCTCTCTTCCGCTAAGTCAGGCTGACTTCCTGACTCTTTCGCCTGAAATTAGTGGGATTCAACATTGACCCAAGTGGGGCCAAGCCTTGAGTATGGGCGAATCTGAACAGTTGGGGGAAATGGGCTGTGATTCCACGTGGCACTCCTGTGAGCAAACGAGGCTCCTCACCCTTAGACCAGAACAAGAAAGGCCCGACTGAAGGGCTCTGAGATGGTGGATGTGGCCCTGTTTGCAAACTACAGTGTTTTTTGTACTGGGAAAGGAGGTACTGTTACAGATACTCCCTCCCTCAAGGGTGTACCTTCTGTCACTGTGGGTGATTGCTCTTCTCTAATTAAGTGCAAGGCCCACCCACTGTGAGCTCACTCCCCAAGTCTATTCAGGACTGACCTGGCCTTCTCAGCTTGCCTCACAATCAATAGCTCCAGAAAAGGCAGCTTTATTCACTGAGATCACAGATCAATGAGACAAGATTTGCATATGAACTTAGTATATAAATCCTGGGGCGAGGTAATAATTTTTTCTGCTGTCTCCCGATTTTCCCTTCTTTCTGTTTCCTCAGCTCATCCTCCCTTCTGCTCTTTTGTCCTTCTCTTCACTGATAATGTCCTTTCTTTAGAGACCCCGCCTTTCCCTAACCCCCATAGCCCCAGCAGGGGAATGCAGCCCTCCTCTGTGCTCCCTCATCCCCTGCATGGTGATTGTCTGTTAATTCACCCTCCCTCCAGCCAACCCCAGAATGCTGTGTGCCACTTGGGTGCAGAGATGGTGTTTCCCTCTGGGTCTCCAGCTTGTGCCAGGGGCTACCACACGGCAGATGCTCAGCAAAGTTCATGGAACTGGTGAATCTTGGACAACCCCCTCTACCCCTCTCTTTCTCCCTTCTTTCCTCCTCTTTCTCCTATCCTCCTTTCGTTTCTTTCACCTTCCTTAAGTGGAAAACTCCTAAAGTTCCCTGGGAAAGCCAGAGCTAGCATATATCACTACAGTTGGGACTTCCATATCCCAGAGGCCAAGGGGCCACCTAGGATAATTAGGAATCTTTTTCTTTTTCTTTTTTTTTTTGGTGAGGAAGATTAACCATGAGCTAACATCCATTGCCAATTCTCCTCTTTTTGTTGAGGAAGATTGGCCCTGGGCTAACATCCGTGCCCATCTTCCTCTGCTTTATATGTGGGATGCCTGCCACAGCACGGCTTGATAAGTGGTGCATAGGTCCATGCCCAGGATCTGAACCTGCGAATCCTGGGCCGCCAAAGCAGCGCGTGCGACCTTAACCACTACACCACCGGGCTGGCTGCTAGGAATCTTTTTCTTGCATGAGAGTATGACCTGTTATAGTGTTCTCCAATGTGCTCCCTCACCCCCAGGGGACTTGAAGAACATGAAAAATATTGGTGGCCTTGTCTTGATTGAAAGCTTTGGGAGCTTCTCTTGGAGGCAGAGGCACCATTTGACCAAAATGGTGTTGGGGAAGCCCAGAGAACCAGGCCATGCTAAGTCTTTGCAGGAGGTAGCACCCAGGGGCTTCTCTTTCTATTTTCTATGTTAACCAAAAATTCATAATGGGCACACTGTTTCAAAACAGATACAACTTTTGGTTTTATTTTTGGCAGCTCTAACATGTTTCCAACTGTTATAACTTTCTTTTACTTCCTCTGGGATATCGAAAAGTAGCATTGACACATTTGAGGGTCCTCTCCTCAATGTTACACTTATATTTGGAGATAGGTAATCTTATGAGATAAAAATTGGCATAGATAACTGCCAAGACAACTTCCTACATCATTAGAGATCAGCAGACACCGGAAAGGAACCTTAGGTCCCACCTCGTATGCTGGCTGGTTGAGACCAGAGGCCCCAGGGTTTTGTCCTTATTATTTACAACAAGGGTCGCTGCTCACTCTCCATGAGCCTCCATACAGAATCTTATCTGAGCCTTGTGTCAATGCTCATGAGGTCAGTTGCTGTGATCATGTCCGTTGTAGGTGAGTGAATTGAGAGTCCAGATGTTACGTAACCTGCCCACAGCTCCACAGCCAGGAGGATCTCCTAGTGCTCGATCCCGCATTCTGTTGTTACATTTCTTGCTCTTCCCATTGTGTCACATGGTCCAGGTCTAAGTGACGCCCAAGAGTGATCAGCATCATGAGAAGGTGCTTGGCCTGAGTCACTTGTCACCCTCCCGGTAGCAACCACTGACCTAGCTGACAGTGTAGGAATCGTCCCCTGATGAAGCCCACTTTCCCTGGGGCAGAAAATTTGCTCTTTGGTGAAGGACACGCAAATAGCCGGGTTTCCCTGCTCCAGCTTCCAAAAAAAGCTACCAGGGCCCATAGCTAGGACCACCTTAACATTGTTCCAGTCTCTCTTCTTCCTGTGCACATGTTCTCTCTCACTGAGCCCCGCAGCACCCTCCTTCCTTCTCCCTCCTGCTCTCTGATGGTACCAAAGCCATTAAGATCCGTTGTCTTGGTCAAAAATATTGTGCAGTTACTCTGCTGTCCCAACCTTTGCTGAAAAAGAATCTGGTTAATTAACATTGATTACAATCCACCAACTGCAAGTAAAAATCGATTGCTGGGGTCCCTAATTTGAATGCACTTCTCTCTCCTTATCTTTTGTGAGAAAGAAAGAGACAGAGAGTGTGAGAAAGAGAAGAGGTGAGAGGAGAAAGGGTATTTTTTAAGCAGTCCAATTTCTAGGGTCCCTGGTGAGGGACATTAGTGATGTGCCGGTCCTTAGATCTTGCCCACTCTCCTTCAGCACGGCTATTTTTCAACGTGACGTCTAATTGCTGCAAATAGTCATTGTGCACATTTGGGCCTTGTTCATCGCTCCCTACTTTACTGAGAGAGGAGCGATGGTATTGATTCCGGATGGCCAGGGAGAATGCCAGAGAATATTAGTAAGGAGCGGAGAGAACACAGTACATAAACTTTTATGACACAATGTCAAGCTGGATTGTGAAGACATAAATGAAAAGGACAACATGGCCTGTAATTACCACAAGCGCACATCTTCCATCTGCTGGGGACGGCGGCCCGGGGCTGGCCAGGGCAAATTGCAGAGGGGGATGAATTGTCCAGCTCACCAGAACAGTGGCCTGTAGTTGTTGCTCCTCGTTGTTTAGAAAGAATATATGGGACATAAAAAAGCACTTCTTGTTGTTTTGTGTCACGGTGTGGTCCTGAAGAAAGTGTGTGGATTCTAATGTCAGGTCTGTCATTTACCACTAGCCCTGTGACAGTGGGCCCGTCACTTAACCTCTCTGAGCCCCAATTCCCTCACAGGTAAAACAGAGATAATAATAATTACTTTGCAGGGATGGTGTAAGGATTAAATGAGATAATGCATGCAAACATTTTGCATAGTGCCTGGAAAATCACGGGCTATCAGCAGATAGTAGATATTGCCAACATTATTCATTTGTTTTGACTCAATAAATATTTATGGAGTGTTTGCTCTGTGCCAGCCTGTGTTAGATGCTGGGGATAGAGTGGTCCCCCAGCCTCATGGATCTCACATTTCTGTGAGTGAGACAGACATTAACCAATTATTGACCCAAATAAATGTGAAAATGCTTGTGTGCTAGGAGCTGGGAAGGAAGGACATGATGCTGTACAAGGAAATGTCTGTTGTTCCTGCTTTTTCAACAATCACATTTATTTTCTTATTATCTATCCCTCCAACTGAGGACAGGCACTTGGTCTGTTCAATTCACTGCTCTGTCTCCAGTGCCTAGAATAGTGAATGACACATAGTAAGCACTCAGTAAATATTTACTAAATGAATGCACTAGTTCTTCCTCTGTATCCTGACTTTTAAGAGCTTATAGTTGAACGGGGTTCAGGAAAACGCATAACATTTAAGACTTAATGGAATCATTAGCAAGTTTAACTACAAAATCACAATTAAACTTGTGCCTTGAAAACTCTCTTTACCTAGACACTGGCATCACATACCAGCGTGGGGCCTGATGTCATCCAGGAGGCATATCATGGCAAGTAATGAGAGGAAATGGGAAGGGAAGGAAACTGGTCGTCGCTCCCTGAGTTTAGTGGCTCAGTTCACACAATGTGAGTGTGTTAGTCAGGGTAGGCTAACTTACTTAGTAAACAATGCCCAGTCTCAGCAGTGAGGTTAGCAGAGGGGCTCGGCTCCGCACAGTATTCAGGATAGAGGCCCTACCTGTTGGGTCTAGCATCCTCCACTGGAGCCTCCACACCAGCTGGCAGGTGAGGGAGAAGAGATCCAGAGTACCAAGAAGCACATCCACTCCTTACGCATCAGCCTGGAGGGTGCCATGTAGCTGTGGCTCATGTTACATTGGCGAGACAAGTCACATGGCCTCGGCTAGATGCCGGGGAACTGGGGAGTATAGACAAGTGTGTCCAACAGGAGGAGTGGGTGGGTGCCATATGTCTACCACAGTGAGTTCAGCAAACACTTAGGGAGATTCCACCATGTGCCAAACACTTGGGATCCAAGATGGTCAGACCTCAGAACCCTCCAAGAGGATGCCATCTAGTGGGCAAAACATGGAAATAACTACAGCCATGCATCATTTAATATGGGGATATGTTCTGAGAAATGGATCGTTAGGCGATTTCGTCGTTGTGCGAACATGGTAGAGTGTACTTACAGAAACCTAGATGGTATAGCCTACTACACATGTAGGCTATATGGTGCTGATCTTATGGGACCACTGTCATAGATGTGGTCCATCATTGACCGAAACATCATTATGCAGCCCATGACTGTAATGAAAGGCAGATCTTAACAAGTGCTGTAGTAGAGGGATAGCAAGTACAATGGGAGGAGAGAGGAAGGAGGTATTAATTCCACAGATTTGGGACAGTTTCAATGGGCACAGTCAGATTGGAAAGGAGGGTCAGACTTTAACCCCTGGTGTGGTGGAGATGGCTAACTGTACACCAAAGACTTGTGTTCCCCCTCCCATGGTACAGACTTGTGGCTGGTAAGCAGCTGTCCAGCTGGGTCTCCATTCCACAGCCTTCCTTGCATCTAAATGAGGCCTGGGACTAGTCCTCAAAGTGAAATGTTAGCCAAAAGGATGATGGTTACCTCTGGGCCAAGTCAGTAAAGAAAAAAGTATTCTTTCTATCTTCTCATTCTCCATCCATGGGCCAAATGTTGATGCTCGCGGTTACCTTGTAAACCTCATTTGGGGATGGCAGGGCTGCCAGTAGCCTGATATCTAAATGACTGGGTGCAATAAACCCGCCACCCCCCAACACCCTGCTGTCATAGAACTACCTTGGACATTATGTGAATGAGAAGGAAACGTTATTGGGTTTAAGATGTTATAAAATTTGGGTCTATTTCTTACAGATATCAGTGCTTAATAGAGATGGCTAATGGGAGGAGAGTCAGGCAGTAGCCAGAGGGCTGTCCTGGTAGAGGAAACAGTGAAAACAAAGACTCGGAGGCAAGAAAATAAAGAGTGTGTTCAATCTCGAACATTGTTGGTGGGAGTGTAAAACGGTACAACCACTCTGCAAAACAGTTGGACAGTTTCTTACAAACTTAAAAATGCTTATTCTGTATTCCAGCAATTCCACTCCTAGGTATTTACCCAAGAGAAATGAAAACACATGTCCACAAACAGACTTGCGCTGGAGTGTTCACAGCAGCTTTATTTGAAACAGCCAAAAACTGCAAACTCTCCAAGTATCTACCAACAGGTGAATGGATAAAACCATTGTGGCAGATTCATACTATGGAATACTATTTAGTAATAATTAATAAATAGAGAATGAATTACCAATACACGCAACAACAGGTATAAATATCAAAAACTTTATTTTGTGCAGAAGAAGCCAGGCACAAAAGAGTATATACTGTGTGATTCCTTTATGTGAAGTTCAAAGCAGGCAAACTAATCTATGGCGACAGAAGTCAAGATAGCTGTTGGCTATTGGACGGAGAATTGACTGGAAGGGGACATGAGGGAAATTCCTGAGATATGGAAATATTGAGGAGGTGGACATCTGTGCATTTCACCATATATAAATTTTACTTTAATGTTAACAAACATTAGAACAAAAAGAATGTGTTCAGAGAAAATGAATGGATAATTTTGATTAGAGCATAGGGTTCTAGGTGGGGCAACAGGGGTAGAAAACAGTAGCATATAAGACTGGTATAGAGTTTGGGGCATTTAATGCCAAAGGAGTTTGGATTTTATTACCTAAACAATGGGGAACCACCCAAGGCTTTTGAGCAGGGGAGAAACAAGCTCTTGTGCTGGTTTTGGGACTGTAAATGGTGGCGGTGTGGAGGAGGGAAGGGAGTAAGATAAGTTGCGTTGGGGCAGGGGCCCCTGTCAGTTTTGCACAGACTGGAATTTCCCCATGCACGATGCAGAGGCCAGCCCAGGGAGATGGCTGGAAAGCTAGCAGCTGTGTTTGCCAAAGGTCAAATCGTGAAACAAACAGTTTCTTTCATACAGAGAGTATTTTAATCCCTATGACTCTATAGTAAGATCAGGCCACGTGTTATGATTGGAAATGATTTCTATTATCAGTTACTAATACTACTCTTGAACTGTTGAAGGCCAAGGCTTGGCAGGAGCTGGGCAGGACCCGGAGAAAGTAATGGTCTGTGAAGTTTGCATTTTCCAGAGCTCTGCAGACAGGCACTCAGCCTGGCAGCTAGTCATTGTATGCTCCTCCTCTCACACCTTGGGCTGTGTTCTTCAGTGTGCGTCGGAGGCACCAAGAACCTGGAAGTGGTGATGGTGGAGGCACAGCACACAGGCTGGGAGGTGAGCGATTACTTAGACCCACTGCTGAGAGGCCCGTGTGCTTCTCAAATATCCTGGGAAAGACTACAGCGGAAATGCCTTCACTCCACCCTGAGTTAGCATGTAGGCAAACCTCATGGATTTCTTGAGGGTCCAGAAAAGATGTAAGAACAACCAAGACAGCTCACAAAACTCTTGTTTATTAATCCAAACATTTCATAGGTATTTTCTGAGTGTTGACTGTACGTTGGCGCTGGGACATAGAAGTGGGTAAGCCAGACGAGGCCTCCTTCACCTCTTCTGTTTCATTCTGATCACCCCGCAGCACTTCCATGTTGTGTATTTTCCAAGACAGTCCTGAATTTATGTATTTTTAGCCTTTTCAGCAAAGATGATTCATTAAATGTCAAACCAAATGTGACCTTATTTTAGTACCGTTGTCAGATTTTTCTTTTAAACGTATCCAAAAATCAGAACAACAAATCCTTTGTCAGTTTCTGAAACAAGATCTCATAAGGAGTAGTCATTACAGTTGTAATGTACACAGCAGGTGCTCAATAAGTGCTTAAAATGTACCTAACTTAAGTCACAAGGGACTGTCTGGAAATTAAAGCCAGGCAGCTGCTTCCTGGTCCTGGTCATCCTGGCTCTGACACCTGGGAGCTCCCATCTGACAGCAGATGGCGGGTGTTCAGCAATTTCATGGTATGAGTTCCCACCGAATTGTTGCGATGTTTGCAATCCCCTGGTGACAGGGATCTCTCAGTGGCAGTGGGGGCCCTCGTTTAGTCCACCAGCTGTCCTGAATGCGCAATACTCATCAGGTTAAGAGTTCCTCAGGGGATCCTTGCCCTGCCCTGAGCAGCAGTGGCTTGGACGTGAGGAATCAATCTTCTGGACTTTGCATATGGTCAGACTTCCTTCCAGACTTCCGTGGAGGCGGGACTGATTACCAAAGATGACTGGCTTTCTCTGTCAAGGAGACCTGTACCACACTTGGGGCAAATCGGTGGATCTCAGGACCCTTGCCACACGTGGGCCTTTGTCATGAAGAGTCAGCAAAATACAGCAAAAAGCTTTGGAGGCAGACAGGCCTCAGTTTGAATCCTGGCTCGGCCGCTTACTGGTACTGAGACCTAGTCCATTAACCTCCACCCCCAGTTTCCTCATCAATAATAGAGATAATAGGGGTGACTACTTGTATTAGTCATTGTAAATAGTGCTAGGTGCCATAACCAACAACCTTAAATATCAATGTCGTACCACGAGAAAGGTTTAGTTCTCATTTACGCAGATCCTAATGTGGATGTTTTTCATAGACAGTTTTCCTGGGTGGCTCCTCTATAAGAATCGATTCAGAGATCATTGTGCATATCTCCCATCTTCTAGGGACATGGAGTCCTATGTTTCCAGCATGGTCTTAGGTACTGTAAGTAATCTAGAGATGATTTAAAGTATATGGGAGGAGGTATGTAGGTTATATGCAAATACAATGCCATTTTGTATAAGGCACTCAACTATCCTAGGATTTTGGTGTCTGTGGGGGATTCTGGAACCAATCCCCTGCAGATACTGAGGGATGACTATACCTCTGCTCACAAAAATGTGCAGAATGCAAGAGACAAATGAATTGTCTCCCAACAGTTGGTAGCTTGATTGACCACGATGGGAGCATTTACACCACAGAAATTGGCAAATGCTACAAATCAGGGCTATTTCCCCTACAGAACTGGTTGTAAAACCTTTCTGAGAACATCACTAGTCCCTTCCAGCTCTGAGTTAAATGGGCATCCCTGGCTCTGAGCGTGCTCCTTAACCATTTTGTTTGATGTTTAAGAAAAAAGTGATTGTATTCCCGAGTCTGTGCAGAGGTGCGGGCCCTGGCTGCTATAGAACAAAGAGTGGTCGCCACCAGGATTCGAATTCAGTTCCTCAGTGTCCAGAGGCTGGGTACTTTTCACTAAGCCATGCTTTGTCTCAGTGACAAAGCCAGAGCTTTGCCCATGGTGGGCAATACGACGTCTCACATTCTCAGCATGGGAAGCAACATGGCGGTAGGTCAAAGGCACACTCCACCTGTGCTCTCTAATCCTGCCTCAAAGCATTTCCCCGTTCTTGACCGCTGACCCCACTGCACTCTATGCTACCAGAATTGAGAGATTTCAAGGAGTTGGAAATCTCAGCTAAAAGAGGCTCTCCTTTACTACATCCCTCATATATAAGAGCTGTCTTCTAAAAATGATTATTAATCCTGCACAGCAGGCACCTACGCACATGCCCTGTTTCTTAATATTAACATTTCCTACTTTTGCCGTTTTCTTTTCTGAGACCTGTGGGAACCATTAACAGGGTTTTCCTGCTCCCTAGGATTTGCAGGAGAATGCAGATGGGCCCAGAGCGGCCCAAGTGACGTCTGGAAGAATGTGATAGAATTGCTACTGGAACTCCTGCTTTGCTTACCTGTGGCGCACATTCGTCATTGTTCCCCAAAATAGTGAAGACAGAACAAAGGTTTCTCTGGGTCTCCGGGCTAGCCCTGACCTGGGTCTGTTTGCACTGGGGGAGTGGGCCGGGCAGAGAGGGTGGGGATTAGTTTCACTCGTCATTCCAGTGGAGGAAAGGCAAGGTTCAGTGTGTTTCTGTTTGTTTTTACAAACTCAATGGGACCACCTCCATCTCCACCACCACCCAATTTGCAATCAGACCTTCCCCAGACTCTGGAACACAGCCTCACACAGCCACAAGCTCCAAACAGCAGTGGATGAATGGCGAAGCTTGAAATGATGTCAACAGCATAAGCCAAGGCCAAGGAAAATATGCGGGGGCCCTCGATGGCTTCATCCCCGTGCTTGTTGCAATGCAGCTGCGAGTCGTAAGTTTCCTTCCTCCGGAGCAGACAGAGTGCAGTACATGTGAATTCGATTCGGAACCTAGCATACCCTTTCCAGAGCCCTTGCAACCTCCCCCTATTCCTCACCTTCCTGGAAGAACTAAAGTTCTTCCAGAAGCCAGAGAGGGGCAAGGGATGGAATGTGGGGTGGCTGGAACTGGAGGTAATTTGGAATTATTCTGGGGGGAGTTTAAAGCCCACAAGTCGTGGCAGTAGGGATGGGGGTGGGGGAATGAGCAACAGGGCAAGGGGCAGGGGCGTCAGAGATGGAATTTCGTAGCCAAGGTGATGCTGAGAGTTGAGACAGCTGTTTTGATCATTCAAGTCCTTGTGCCTCCTTCCTCCTGATTTACACAAGTTTTTGCGTTTTGTGTTTTGAAGGGGCAGAGGCTGGAGCTGCCTACAATCATTGTTCCAACCTTCCACTTGATTCTACCCATGGAGACATAGCCAGAGGGGCTCTGAGCACCCAGTCCATCCTTTAAGCTACTTGATGGTGGAGCCATCTCCAGGGTCAGTAATTCTGCTTTCAAATCTGAATCACACAGATGCAGCCCCAGGGGAATATCTTAAGTTCCCAAGCGGTGAATTTTATGGGTCAAATGACAAGTCGGTGGAAGCCGGATTATTTTTCCGAGTCCAGCAAGGCCTTGGAGCCTGGGAGAGGGAGAAGTTTAGCATGACTCCCTGGCTGCCTCCTCCTCCTCCTCCCCCAGCTGCCTCCTGCTCCCGTGACCCTCTCTCAGTTGCACCAGCCAAGTGAAGTTTGAAGAAAGTAGGGTCTGTGCGGCCTGACAGCATGATGGGATACAGGACCTCTCCTCCTCCACACTGACCGCCGGGCTGGGCTGGGCGCGGCTGGCCATCGCCAGGAATGCTGCCTCTCCCCGCTCTTGCTCCAACCCCGCCATCGCCGACACTTGGCTTTCATTTTACGATTGTGTTTATACAGCAAACATACTTTGGAAAAAGAAGAACTCTCCCATGGCTGCTGGCCATACCACCTTGTGGCTGCAGAAGCAGAGCAGAGCTGGGCCTGATCTCTGGGTGCTGCGGAGTCCATTCAAGGGGCCCTAGGTGCGTGAGACAGTGGGGCCAGTGACTCATGTCCTGGCATCCCGTCTTCTGAGTCACCTGCCCCTGTGAGAAGATGACGGGGCTTCAAGTCTCCTGGGGAAGGAGCTGAGCCATGAAGTCAGAGACCCAGTATGTGTTTGTACCTGTAACATCCATTCTCTTCCACCAAGAGTCAAAACAAAATAATCTAATAGCTACCAGCTCCCAAGACATAGTAAGTGCTCCCCAGACTTTCACTGTCTTCATCACTATTGAGGTACTACTAGGCACTGTCTTGGTGCTTTGCATGTGTTATCTCTAATGCTTACACCAGCCCAGCAAGAAAGGCACCATTCTCTCCATTTTAGAGATTTGGCTCAGAGAAGTTAAGCAATTTGCCCAAGGTCACAGAGCTAGACAGTATTAGAAACTAACTCCAACATCCAAGCTCTTGATAGGAAAACTCACAGCCTCCTAATACTTCTTCTCTGTCCTCTTTTTCCTCTGTCTTGATGGGCTGCACAGGGACTGACCACAAGCAGCACTAGATCCTCAGGGTCCACGGGCCCCCCCGCCTCTCATTGGAGAGAAGTTGCCTCCTTGCTTCTCCTTCCCCTCAGCCTGTGCACTGGCCTCTGGGACTCTTTAAAGAATCTCTAACATGTTTCTGAGCAGCAGAGCTGTGAAGAGCAGTGGTCTTTTGGCCAAATGCCCTTTCCAATGCTCCTCATGGAAATGTTGAAAATATCACTCAGGGGTGGGGTTGACTTGGAGCTCAGAGTGTTGCCTCCTGGGAGTGGCCTTCCCACCAAGCTGACTGTATCTCCACGTCTTTCCCACCTACACTGGGCGGTCAGAGCCGTAGGACTCCGGGAGACCTGGCAGGCCAAGCTCTAACGGCTGTGGGCGTGAGAGGTGATGGCCAGGAAGGGGGAAGAGGTCACTCAGTCAGGCCCTGAGGAGTGGGTCTGAGAAGGGAGGAGGGATGGAGGGCTGGTACCACCCACTGAGTCCGGCCAGTACCCCTGAAACCGTGGTTACTGTAGCCATGGCCACTGCAGCCAATGGATTTCCAGGTTCAGTGGTCCACTGAAAAGCAGAGAAAGAGAGGACAGCCTGTGACTCCAAGATGTGTGGGAAGGAGCCCCTTGCACCATCTCACCTGCAGTAGGCCCTTCAACCCCAACATTCTCTTCTTCATGGTGTGGGCTTTGGTTTGGCCAAAGCCGTGTGTGTTTATGTGTGTATAGGCCATAAGTATGCTCGAACCTCTCATGCCTGGAGTGTGGGAAGAAATTCTCCAAGGTAGAACCAGTGACATTGTTTGGTGGGAGTTAAACCAGGGCATCCTCATACATCCATAGTGTAATAACAGAACGACTACATGAATGAATTAATGAATGAATCAACAAATAGATGAGACGGAAGATCTATGTTGGAATATTCGGGTCTTCCCTCTCTTTTCTCTTTCTCTCTCTACACAAATTCCACAAGTTACCTAGGAGTCTTGTCTGCTACTCTCTAAATGAACAAAATTTGGATCAATATATCGACAACACTCAGATACAGTATCCAGGTCATTGCTAGGGAGAATACCATCTCCATGGCCTGTTCCAGGCAGCCTGTAGAGAGCACTAGGCTAGAATCGGGAGACCCACATTTGGGCTCCAATTTGGCTCCCAGTTAACTGCGTGACCTTAATTAGGACTCTTCCCTTCCTTGGGCATTAGCTGCTGCCTCTGTCAAAGGAGGATGTGGCCTAGGTGGTCTGCTGGACCCCTCAAAATATGATTCTCTCTAAGTGGCCCTTGAAGGTGCAACAGCCATCACACACTTGGCCTTCCGTGCAGGAGCCACAGTCACCAAAATCCACAGACTCTTTAGAGGCTTCAGCTGAATTATCAAGTATCTGAAGCTTGAGCCTATGTCTTCCAGCTCATGGAAATGAGGCAACCAGGGAGCCCAGGAGAGTGACTACCAGTGCTGCTGACAGGCCTGTCCTTGGAGCCATAGCCCAAGAGCAAGGGAAGAGGGATGGAGATTCACGACCAAGAACGCCCAGGGCTGGGGGTGAGTTACAGGGCAGGGCTCCTCTCTGAAAGGCAAGGAGAGCCCAAAGCAGGAGGGGTGAAGACTGACAGGCAGGGAGGAAAACGCGGCTTTTCTGGTCCTCAGGGACAGAGAACAACAGGCTTTTTAGTGCTGAGGGTTCCCTCTCTCCTATTCTCCACCCATAATAGCCACTCCAGGGAGGAAGAGGGGAGAAGGGTGAGCTGGGGGTCTCTGTCCTGTGTCGGTGGCTCCATACTGAGCTGATGATTCAGATGATTTAGTGATGAAAACAGAGTCAAAGAGACTCTGGAGGAAAAGCATAGCTTACCAAAAAGCCTTGCTGGGAGTTTGGGTCAAGGTCTGACCAAACAGGGTCTAAATGAAGAAAGGCCAGGAGAAAACATCTGGAGGCCGGGCTGCGGGGATGGGGAGAGAGAGAAAAGCCAGCATCCATTGCGCAGCTGCCAAAGAGACTGAATCGCAAATCACCTCCCTGGTGAGGGCCCGGGAGCTGGGAGGACAGCAGGGGAGGGAGGCCTAGATGGGCTGGGGACCGAGGGGCCCAGCCTTCTGTTCCCCAAAACAACAGGTGTCAGGCCTAGTGCTACCTAAACTGTATGCTGCAGGGCTGATGAACAGATCTTCTGTTCTCCCTAATCCCCAGGCCCTAATAACCTTCCTACAGGCACCTGGAATTCTGTCCAGGTGTGGAAAGCTTTATCATTTAGGGAATTAATGATAAGAAAAGAAAACATATTGAACACACACTGTGCCTGGAGCTGTGCTCAGTATTTTGTACATATTGTATTAGTCAGGGTTCTCCAGAGAAACCAATAGGGGATCTATCTATCCATCCATCCATCCATCCATCCATCCATCCATCCACCCACCCATCGAGAGAGAGAGAGAGAGAGATTTATTTTAAGGAATTGGCTCACCCAGTTGTGGGGTCTGGCAAGTCAGAAATCTGCAGGGCAGCTTGGTAGGCTAGAGACCCAAGGAAGAGTTGATGTTGCAGTCTCAAGTCCAAAGACAGTCTGGTGGTACAATTCTTTCCTCTTCAGGGGACCTCAGTCTTTTCTCTTAAAGCCCTCGACTGATTGGATGAGGTCCAGCCACATTCTGGAGGGTAATCTGCTTTATTCAAAAATCTACTGATTTAAATGTTAATAACCTCTAAAAAATACCTTCACAGCAACGTCTAGATTGATGTTGACCAAGCAACTGAACATTATAGCCTAGCCAGGTTGACATACAAAATGAACCATCACCCATACTTTACTTCTTTTAATCCTCACTATAACTCTGTGAAGTGTGCACTGGTGTAATCCTCCTTTACAGGCCAGGAAACTGAGACTAAAGAAAGTTCACAAGTTGCCAAAAATAACAAAGCTAGTGGGTGACAGAGCCAGGACTCAGATTCAGGATTGTTTGGTTCTGGAGACCACCCTTAGCCATTGCACTGTACTGCCTCCCTGGTTTTACTCCCAGAGACCCTGTTTAAAAACACATATGCTTAGGAGGAGTATCCTGTGAAATAATGATCAGTGAATAGCTTGCTCATTCCATCATTCAAATATTTGGGAGTATCTATGATGAGCCAGACATGCTAGTGAATCAGACTGGTCAATCATCTTTTGCCCCCTAGATCAGCGGTTTTCAACCTTTCCCATCGGGAGCACCAGCAACTGACTGGCATTAATGGGTAAGCCCAAGCATTAAGGGCAATGCCCAGCACACTTGTGGTTTCTCTATTCTTTTATATTGCACTCCAAAAGCACTTTCATTCTCAGATCGTTGCCTCTCTGAGACCCTTCCCAGAAATTCATTTACTTAATGAATTCTCAAAGGGCATCAAATTGGATTTGGGGCTTCTACTTTCCCAAACCAAACACCGTGTTGTCTGAGTGGCTGGGTTCCCAGACATTAGAAGCCAGGGTGCCCATCAACCTCCAGAGAACCAGGCCATCCACCTCCTACCTTCACTAGCTGGGGTCAAGACCTCATCACTCTCCTGCCTGTGCTTGGAAAAACAAGCATCCTTCTAACTGCCAGTCAAAGGTAAGGAGAGAAATGTAAATTCCCAAGAAGAGCCTCAAGAAAAGATGAATTTGAATTGGAAAGTAAAACTTTTTTCCAGCTTCAGGCCCCCTAGAGAAGGGTGAAGAACCCAAGAAAATAAGGCAAGAAAGAAGTCATCAGCTGTGTGCCCTGTCTGCCAGCGACCCCCTCCCGGGGCCCTTCTCCCCTTGGTCTCTAGGCCTCTTCCCCCTCTGCCTCCACCTTCTGTGTTGAGCTGGGTGAAAGGGGTCAGCAAAATGACTACCCTAGTTCCTACTAGCTGATGTCCCTCAGACGGCACAGAAACACGAGACAAACGGTTCTGGCTGCTACGAATCATGATTCTGACATGTTGCCGACCAAAAGTCAAGTACCCAGCAATTGCTGAGACGCCCACACTATTTCTGTTGTGGAAGAATTTGCCTAATAAGTTTCCTTTCCATTGTGTGAGGGGGAAAGGAAAGAGAGAAGTCAGCCAGCTTGGACAGAAAGCCCCACATGCTGAAGGTGTGGTGTGTACTGCCTTGCTGAGTCTCCCCTGTTCAGCACCAGCCACCACGCCTTAGTCAGCATTTGCTCCCTGGTAGTTCCACAGACTGGTTGCTGGAAGAGGAGAAAAGCAGACAGATGTTGCTTCTCAGGTTTCAGAGTGTTAGAAGCCACTGGCTCCACGAGATTCAAATACTGTAGGTGTTTCTCAACTTGAGCCAGGATGGTCAAGTTATCACGGGAAACAGAACCTCCTTACTGGTAGAGACGTGAAATCAGAGATGGCATGGTGTGGGGCTCTTGAAGTTGCTGCTTAGGTCTGAATAATTGATTGGTCTGATCCTCTGCACAGAAAGCTGGGTTTCCTTTCTATTTGCTCTATCAGAGAACTGATTAAATAGCATTTTATTCCAGTAATGATGTCTCCAAGAGGATCCTTCTGATCACCAGATCCACTCTCCGGGGAGTACTAGTTAAGGGCAAGACAAACATAGAATAGTTAGAGAGCTGCCATGGTGGCCAGCTGCCTCCTATTGCCATGAGTTGGTCACAACACGAAAGAGTATTTTGCCACGTGAAGACCCACGGCAAAAGTCAGTCACATATACTCTCTCCACTTGTGTCAGAGGAAACTGCAAAGGAAGAACAAAGTGTCTTTCAAAATAACTATCTTATAAAAAAAATGGCGCAAGCAGCAAGGTTGACACATGAGCCAGAGTCATCAAATTTTCCAGCACCACAACAACACATGGGTTACAGGAGAGGATAGCAGGAATCTCGTATTTCCACTGGTGTTTGGAAATGAAGGCTATTTTCTATCTAGTGGATGACCATTGCATATTTTTTAAGTCTCTTCTCTCCTTCCTCCTTCCTTGTTTCCTTCCTTCCTTCCCTCCTCCTTCCCTCCTTCCTTCCCTCCTTCCTTCCTTCCCTCCTTCTTTCCCTCCTTCCTTCCCTCCTTCCTTCCTTCCCTCCTTCCTTCCCTCCTTCCTTCCTTCCCTCCCTCCCTCCCTCCTTCCTTCCTTCCTTCTTTCCTTCTATCTTTCTGCTTTCATTTCCTTGATGAAAACAGAACAATTTCTACAATGAAATATGTAAGAGTAAGCAAAGCTACTTAGAGTAGGTCTTGGAGTTCATGCTTGAATCTCTGTGTTATAGGACCAGGTCACTGGTCTTGGAACACATTGGTTTCGATTCTCTTGGTGTGATTCTGAGAATCAGAATTATTTTACAGGTAAGTTCATCACTATATAAATCATATAGTCCAATTCCGTTTTCTTTTAACAAAGGAGGAAGCCAAGGCCAGAGAAGTTAAGATTCTTGAAAATTATCACACAGACAAGATGAGTCCAAAAGTCTGGATTTGGAGAAGTGATGCCAGTTGCAACTTCAGACTGAAGAGAAGGCCTTCTTTTTCCTGGTGGAGCATGAAAACCTTTCAGAGGCCATGAGCAGCCCCATGCACTCACCTCCTTTTGTGGGCTACTGCTTTCTCTCCGTCTTTCTATCTCTGACTACAGCCACACGATCTACAAACAAAGGATCTGGAGGTCTTTGGCATTTTGCAAAAGGTTACAGGGCATGCCTATGTCCCTATGTTAGGCAAACTATCTTGTGAGGGTCTTAGTGGCCTAAGAAAATTTTAACTAGGAGAGCCTCTGAAATATTTTATCCTTCCTTTGAAAACGTCTTGATGCCAACTCAAACTAGTAAGGAGCCAGAATATCAGAAAAGGCTCACTCCTGATTAATGCTCAAAACTGGAGATGCTATAAATGTGGGTATTATACTGTGTCATAATTTTTCAGAGCTGAGAATTATTAGCTATAGCATTGAGGGTGGATAGACTAGGCCGGTGGTACAAATTTTACTTTTATCCTTTCTTCTTCTCCTAGGTGCCCAGGAATTCTTCTTTAGAATCTTTGGTGTCCTGGTTCTTTGATTTTATTGCCATGTTCCCACAGTGAGATTCTGAGAGAAAAGGGTAGTCACACAGAGGCAGGAATCCATTTGGAAATCAAACACGCAGGACTCTGGTGATCATGCTGCCTTGAAATGGAAGTCCAATCGCAATATTAATCATGAAGAATGGAACTCAACATAACCAGATATAACTGGCCCTTATAATCCACAGCCTATTCTCCACACTGCAACAGCAGAAAATATTTTCAAAACTTAAATCAGATCATGTCATTCTCTTTCTCAGAATCTTCCAGTGGCTTCCCTTCACTCAGAACAAAATTCAAAGTCCTCCCCATGACATAAAAGGCCCTACATGATCTGGCCCTTGCCTACCTCCACGGATTCACCTCCTACCATTCTCTGTCATTCACTCTGTTGTACCACATCGGCATATGTGTTTCTCTAATACACAAAACAGGTCCTGCCTCAGTGCCTTTGCCCTTGCTGTTTTATCTTTCTGGAATGTTTTCTGCACAATAGCCAGATATCTAACTCTTGATTCATTCATATTTATGCTCAGAGAGGCTTCCTTGACTGCCCTATAACACCCCATCCATTACTCTCCATCCCTCACCTTCCCTTTCTTTATAACACTAATATTTTTGTTATTTATTTCTTGTCTCCTTCATTCAAATATAGATATCGTGAGGCTACTAACTTTGTCTGTATTCCTAGACTAGTACTTAGCACATGGTAGATATTCAATAAATATTTGTAGAAGAAATGAATGAACACCTTATATTAAGTGTTCACACATCTTTATATCTCTCTATACATATTTTTGTTCCAAGTACACACACCTACCCCCCCATACACACATGCACACACACACATCACACATACTAAGCATAAAACATTTAGGCATGAGGTCATTTCAAATTCATTAAGCATTAATTGAACACCCTCTTTGTGCAAAGCCCTCTACCAGGTACAGGGGCAAGAGGAAAGTTCCAGAAAAAAGAATAAAAATGGTCTTTTCTCTCCAGCAAAACCCCTTTTCATTGACTCTTCACTTAATGTGGTTTACTTATTGTAATTGTAACAAAAAATTTACATGGGAAATTACTTGTTTACACTCATATATGTCCTGAAATTTCGTTTTGTTTTTACGCATATCGCCTCTTTATATTTTTTTCTTGTTATATCATCCTGTCTTGGGATTATAATTACTCTTTTACACAGAGTTGCAATTTTGGAATTCTTGATGAGGAATAATCCCAGTACTGAGGTCACACAATTAATTCTTCAAAATAAGATTAAGAAACTCTGCATTCTGGATAGAAGACCGTGTCTGGTGATTAGTTGCCTGGAAGAGCTTGTTACAAGCCAAATAGAAGGAGCTGTCATCCTGTTGATGGTTTCCAGGGACTAAGGCTCCAGGACCTGCAGTAATTTCATTTGTCATCATTACAAAACCAGATAGTCACGTGAGCTGCCAAAGCCTGCAGCAGAGGAGGTTCACTTGCCAACTGTCCTTAGGAATCGGAACACAAAGTAGACAAGGCAACTGCTGGGAATGAATTATTTCTAGCAGTTATATTATCATCGTCATAAAAAATAGAGGTAGCAAGTTTGGATCTACTTGTAATAATTTCCCAACTCAAGGCAAAAACTTTTAGTGATGAAGATATCTCTGGAAATCGTGAAGATAGCTGCTTCCCTTGTCATTGTGAGAACAGGCTCTGAGAAAGCTTTGACCAGAGGGCAGCAACACTGGATGGGAGGAGGAGAAAGAAGTGTGGCCGGCAGAGCTGCCCTACCAGGGTGTTAGGTGTAATGGAGGAATTGCACCTGGTTGGAGAGTTAGCAATGTCCCAAGGGTTTAAAAGTACAGTGATACTGAGTCAAGCAACAGGGCCAGTAGAAGGTGGGAGAATCCTTACCCTTACAGCAGGCAGGGCTGCACTCTTGTTCTGTTCAATCTGTCTGTCTGTTGATTCATGACGTGTTTCAGCTGATAGCCGGGGATAAAAGGAAAGAACTCAAGTCCCTGGGAAGGAGATTAGCAAGAGCTGAAAACACACCAGGACCTTCCAGAGCCAGGACAAGCTAAGTTAGGTTGTGGAAACACAATCCCCAAGCTCAGTGACTTAAACCATGAAGGTTCATTTCTTGCTCATACTACGTGTACATTGCACATCAGCAAGAGGCTCAGCTCACTGTGGTCACTCAGGACCCAGGCTCATGGAGCAGCCACCATCTCAAATGTTGCCAGTCACCCTGCCTGAGAGGAAAGAGAGCTCTAGGAGGTTTTGCATTGGTAATTAAACGCTCTATCCCAAAATAGACCCACATGAATTCTGCTTACAACTCATTGGCCAGAACTAGTTACATGGCCCCTACACAAGGGAAAGTGCAATCCTACCCAGTTGGTAGGTGGAGGGTAGAGAACTGGAAACACTTGGTAAATAGCGTTAATGACTGGTGCAACCCCTTCCTGGTCCTATGGGGCTCAGGAAATAATGAGGAGAATGTTGTTCAAGTCAGGGCCCAAGATCCAGGGGAGATTGGGAGCATGAGGGAGACAACACGGAGGATGAGAAATGGAGGTAGGGAGCCCAATTTTTGAGACTGAGCCCCACAAAGTGGAGGTGGGAAGCCTGAGGTGACAGAGGGGCTCAATGGCCATGCCTACCTCATGGCTGTCCCTGGGGATTGGGTCTGGATGGCGAACAACTGAACTCCAGATCCATTCTCTTCCAGTGTGGGGACTGAGGCTACAAACATATTCCTTCCTGCAATCCTGCTTGGCTGCAGGTTTTCTGGGCCTTGCAGGAGGATCCCAAGAGAAGATGTACCTGTGAGGAAATAGGGATGAGAAGAGTTGCGGAAGGGAGCAGGGGCTGACTTCTATCTTCCTCTGACTTAGAAAATGCATTTATTTTCTTGTCAAGGACTGACTTGTGAGTCCCCATACCCAAGGGAATAGACCAAAGGAAGGTTTTCTGAAGGCTTTGAAATTCCCTGATGGGTTCATACAGGAGGTGGAGGAGTTTTGTTTGCTTAAGACTGTACAGCAGTGTTTTGCAGAGAGTAGCTTGAGACCACCTGCGTCTGAATCAGGGGGAGCTTGTCAAACATGTGGTTTCTGGGCTTCTCCCCAGACTCACTGAATCAGAACTTCTGGGGATGGAGCCCAGAAATTTGAATCCTTGACAAGTCCCCCTGATGATTAAAGTTGGAGAACCATTGCCTTAATATGGCATAAGATTGCCATTGGGGCGGCTCAGGTTGGTCCTCCCTAGAAACAGATAAGGAAACCCTTCTAGTCCTATGGTCTACGGTCTTATACTCCGGGGCAGCCGTGTAAGGATCCCAGTGGATTTCACTAACTAGTCTTGTTTTTATTCTGGTTCATAACTGTATTCTGGCTCCAACCTCTAAAACTGTTTCAACTTTCCCGAGCATTTGCTTGGAGTCTGAGCTACCAGTTGCTGCCATGGGAAAGACAGGTGGCTGGGCCCATAGGGTAGGGGGTCTGCTCTCTGCAGGAGACAATTACATGCTCCGAAAAGGACAACGATGGCTTGTCCTAGGCAACAGAGGGGAACTCTTGTCAGCATTTTAAAAAGCTGGCGCCATGCTTGAAAGGGGCTGACAGGAGCCACTGATGGGTCCGGTTGCAAAACAATTGCTTATGAGGAGGATCAGTGTCAACTTTGAAGTGAGCCATGCTCGAATTAGCACCATCGTGGTAACAAGCAGAATGAGCAGGGCTGAAATGACATATTTAGTCAGGAAAGAGGCCTATGCTTAAGGGAAGGACTCTTTCAAAGGAAACAACGCATGAGACTTGGATGAGAAGCTTCTGGCTCCTTGTTTGTCTGGCTTAAAAAAAACCTCAGGAAAGTTCACATTCAGTTGAGTGGCTCATTCCCTGAACTGAGTTACGTGTGTAGCTTCGTATTTCCACGGCGGATGGGACCTTCGCTTTCTGGATTGTTTTAGGGGCCTCATCATTCATGCGCTGTGTGTCCTTAGGGGTCATGGAGCCTCTATTTGCTCCAGAGTTTCCAAAGCTGGGATTCCATGCCTTCCCCGCTGAAGGAGGGGTCTCTACACAGCTCTGTGGATAAAACGAACCACCACTGTTGCACTTGGCAGACTTGGGTCCGTTTTCCCCTCCTCTGTAGTGGTCGTTTCCCTTGAATGTATTTGCAGAGAGTGATGGTGTTGTTTTTGGTGGTGATGGTGGTAAAAGAAGAGTTGAGTGAGCGCTGGTGTCACCCTTTTTCCAACCTCTGCTCTCTTTGTGACCCCTCATTGCTTTTTGCTCTACCGTGAGCCCTCACTCGTTAACATCTCATCTCAGCTCTAAACTCCAGGACTCCTTCATGTGAGGTCACTCCCTTCTCTTCACAGAGCCTCCTACGCAAAGCTTCTTGTGGCCAAACTAGGTTCTTGGACCTGTCTTATCCTCCTCCCTAGCTCTGGGTGGGAGATGGGAAATGAGGCAGGAAGTTAACTCTTCTCCCAATCACACCTTCATAAGCCTTTACTTTCTTGACTTCCTTGTGTATAAAATGTGGGAATAATACCTCTCTTTAAGGATAAAATACAATCCCTAAAAAGCCTAGCTCAATATTTGGAAAAAAAAAAATCAGCATGCGCTATGTATTTCTTGAATTTAATTGGATCATTTTGATTAATATTACAAATGATATTATTACAGTAATGACTTCCTATTTGGGAGCGGTACTGATTCAGGCTCCTACATCTATCCCATTACAGATGTTGCAAAAGGCAGGATTTTTATTCTGTCTGTGGCGTGTAAAACAAACAGCTCTACTTGTCTTAAGTTAGGGGTAAAGTGTTTTTGCCTCTTTTCTCTTAAAAGTGTTCTTTAACTGAGCCCAAAGTGCGCAATTGGAATACATCATCCAGTTTTTAATTGAAATCAGGAGTCCATCATGTATTAGATTTCTAGACACGCACAGACTAGTTATCAAACACTTCTTCATCCCGGTTCCTCTCATCTCTAAGATGGGGACAATGTTCGTTTTTCTGATGGTCATTTGTCAGCTGTGTTGTAAAGATGAATAAAAGAAGAGCCTTCCAACACTTTCAATTCCTCAAAAGAAAAAGTTGCTATAGTAACCTAAAGCATTAGTCAAGGTTTCAGTTCATTGTTGCAAAATCTTTCAAAAAATAGTTTTTGCGTGGGGAAAAAAGAGAGACATTATGTTAAAATCACCCGTGTAGATAACACTTGGCAACTTACATACAGATCAGGAATCACTTCCGGAAGATTATGGAGTGCGTTAAGACTAACTTGCAGCGAAAGAAAAAGCTGAGCACAGCTCCTTGCAGCTCAGCCATCTGGCGAGCCCCGCTTCCCACCACCTTCTGCTGCTCACCTGGTGGAGCGCCTGCCCAGGGTCAGCAGGGGGCAGGTTTGCGGGTCCAAGGCCAGGCTGGTCCTGCAGTAGCAAGCACAGCACTCCAGCCACGAGACAGGAGAGCCCATTAATTGGCTAATTTTGCTTATAATGTTTGGGCACTCCTTGGCAGGCCCTGCTGTCTCTTGGGTCGTATTTATTTGGGCTCATTTGGAGAACTGGCTTGGCTTGGAATTATTCTTTGAATGGCTTGATGTCATCTTCTAATGGCTCCAATCTAAGACGAACTCCTGTCTTTCCCTTTGCCCCACTCCCTAGTCTAGATCAATTCTTCTGGCCCTAGAACGTCAGCAAAGCTGGTCTGGAGGTGAATCTCAGTAAGTCTCTCAAAATTTCTGCTCCTCCTTAACCTCAGACTCTCATTTCAGGTGAAGGAGGATGGCTGGAAACTCTAAGCTAGCCACGCTCAGCCTTGGGAATCCTCTTTAAACTAGACCCTTTAATCCACTGTCACTATCCAAGGGAAGTCTCAGGTTTCTAAAGGCATCCTAGGTCTCCGGCACCAAAGGAAATAAAGTCTCCTAAAATCTGGACTTCAGAATTTTTCTCCTGAGTCGGGTGTGCGTGTGTGTGTGTTCCTAAGGTGTTCCTAAAATTTCTTTGTAAAATTTTACTAGAAATTGCTGGACAAAGATGAGTGCACGGGCTGCACCCTTTATTTGATGTTTTAGTTCAAAGCCAGTTACCCCTATATGTTTTTCTATTTCTTTAGGATTTTCCCTTTCAGATTGTAAGAAATCTTGTAAGAAGGTCTAGGAAACATGTTCTTTTCCACACAACTTCATCCCAACACCCCATCCCAAAATTCTCCCTTCTCTAGACCTAGAGAGGGACAAGGTCTCCACTATCCACTTTAAAGTCTTTAAGAACTTTATAACTTTATAACCATATACTCTCCTTCTTTACCCCCTAGGAAAAGGGCATGACCACTTTCTTTATCTTTTTACAGTCCTGTGCTGAAAATGCCTTTTTATTCCTCAGTTTGCCCCGCTCCTTCGTTTATTTGACAAAGATTTTCTGAAATCCCGTTTTCTTCCCAATGACCATTCTGCCCATTAGAGGGATGTTGGTGACTTACATCACCACCCAATGCACATGTGTCTTTTCTTCCTTCCAGCTCCCTCAGCTCTCACGTAATGAAGATTCCTTTATTTTCCTATTTGCCCAATGCCTGCTCCTTGGGGTATGTGACTTCCCGGCCCCCCGGGTTTTCAGTGTGCCACATCTTCAGTGTCAGATGCTGTCTTTACCTAACCTTGTCTCCTCACTCCTGTGGCTCCACGTACTCGGGGTGATTTAATTTTCTTGCACAATGATGAGGAGCTCTGGTTTACAAATGGCAAAATGAGGTGCAGATAGATTCCTCAGAACAAATTAGCGGCTTGATTAGACATGAAGTTAATCTTCCAGCGCATGAGTTATTTGGCCACATTCCCTAGGGCTCCTTGTTTCTTTTAGATCCCACCAAGTATGTGCAGAAGGGAAAGGAGCCATTTTTTTAGTCTATGTTCTGCTCCATTTCCCCTACCACTTGGTGGACATTTCATAAATGCTATTTGATGAAAATGAAAACCTCACATTACAAAGAGCAACAACATTTGAGCTGTTATCTAATTTTTAAACTTCTAATAAGCTTTCAGAATGTGAGTTGTTTTTCTGAGGGAAATAATTTAGTTAACAGTCAGTTACGGTTCTTCTCGAGGATAAGATAGAGTCATTGAAATCCAATTCCTTTTGAAGTTGTCCGTTTTAGTGAAATTGTAACTCTGGGGCTGGTGTGTGTGTGTGTGTGTGTGTGTGTGAATGTGAGTTATGTGTGAACGTGTGATGTGTTTGTGCTGTGGTGTGTGTGAGAGTGAGTTATGTGTGATGTGTTTGTGCTGTGGTGTGTGTGAGTTATGTGTGTATGTGTGATGTGTTTGTGCTGTGGTGTGTGTGAGAGTGAGTTATGTGTGTATGTGTGATGTGTTTGTGCTGTGGTGTGGGCGTGTATGTGTGATGTGTTTGTGCTGTGGTGTGTGTGTGTATGTGAGATGTGTTTGTGCTGTGGTGTGTGTATGTGTGACATGGTGCTGTAGTGTGTGTGTGTGTCTTGGGGTCCTGGTGAGAAGAGCACGACTGTGAGCATCTTGGAGGAAATGCTCATAGCTAAATGTGAAGTTAAGAGCTCTTCTCTGAGCTCAAATTTCACTGAAAACCTACAACATGGGCCAAATTCAGCAAAAAGGCTGATTTGCGGTTGTGACCCTTGAGGACTGGGCAAATTTGATAGTTCATCAGGATTGGTTTCTGGGGGACCCCAGGTCAGTCTGTGGGAGAGAGTCTGTGTTCAATTAGGACTTGATGTGTGAGGGGGGTTTCCTGCGACCTAAGGGAGAATTAAGGGTTCCTCTAAAGGGAAGCCACGCACGCACACGTGCACACAGACACAGACAGACTGACAGACATCTTCTCTGGGTTTGAAGGTTTGCATATGAGGGACTTTTCCAAACTACAATTCACTTGGATACTTTCAGGTTCAGAGAACTGTACTTAAAAAAAAGCAAATTTTCTGTGGTGAGAAATCCAGAAACACAAAACAAAGCAGAAAGTGCTTCACTCCCCCACGGCTTCATCAGCCAACTTCCTCCTCTGACTAGACCCTTCTGGGAGGAAGGGGGATAATCACCAGTGCTCTCTTCGGAACTGCAACTTTAAAGAAACATTTCTGACACATAAATAATTTGCAAACACTAAATCTGGAACAGCCTGGCGTGGCTTCCGAATTATTAAGCACAGACCAACACTCAGGCATGCTCTGCTCCCACTCTTTTTTACGTAAAACAATCGTATCGCCTATGTATTTTGTCACCAGTCAAATCTTCCTTCGTGTTAAAGCAAGACAAACACAAGCCTGCATTCCTTGCACAGGGAAAAAACATAAGTGAATTATTTTGAAAATTTGATTGTGAGATATGCCTGTTGCGACAAAGAATATGAAAGGGCAGAGTCGAATGTCCATCCTTGTCCTATAAAACCCCCACTGTCGTGAAATAAGCTTCTCACGTTTGCTGATAAATGATGGTAGAAAAGAATTAGGCAATTGCTGCTTTTCTGAAACACCATAAAAAGTAACACAAAAACAAAACAAAACAAAAGCCAGTGGGAGAAGAGAATGTAAAATCGTTTCCGGGTAGCAGCTGGGTGAAGAATGCAAAGAGCGGCCTCTTTCTTCCTGGTGCCTATCCGTGGTTTTCTCTTTGTTTTGGCTCTAAGCTCAGTTCTCCACATCTAGGAGGAGAGAGAGCAAGAGGACTGAATTCTACACCATGGTTGACGTCGTAAAAGAAGTTTCAGTTACACGGTCGAAGTCTAGAAAAGCTTTTTTCTGTGTTAGAGGGAGGATGAGGAAAAATAGTGTGTGTGTCTGCTCATGGAGAATTTGTATTTAAAAACAAAAATTCTGTGTGTCTGGAAATAATTGAGACCCCACATGATATATAAATCAATGAAGGAAAATACATAAACAATCCAGATAGCAGCCGAGAAACAGATTAACGTAAAATAATATAATTCTGTGATACGCTGGCTTCTGCCTTCTTTTTAGGTAATGAAAACATATGTTTGTGTAGTCTGGTTTCCAAGACATTCCCTTTAAAGCATCTTCAAAAACATTATCTTATCTCTGGCTCGCTCCCCCCTTAACCTTGATCCGATGTCTGGGATAATGATGGTGAATGCTCACGAGGTCCGGAAAGCAGTAGTTAACCACACAGTGTTCAAAAGTGTTCAGCGGACGGAGACACCGGCGCGTGCACATTCTGTGGTACAGCAGCAGAAAGGACAGACGGAGGGCCTTTATGTTGTCTGATAATGCAGCTCTTTGAAACATTGCTGGCAGACTCTCTTCACATCATGTCACACAGGACAAGAAATGGGACAGGCTCTCTCTGCTTCTCGATTCATCGACCTGCCATACAATACAACAAACCAGCTTTTTCAAGGCCCCCTGAATGAAGGCCTGTGCCTGCAAGGGAAATTTAATTGGATTTCTTTATGGGTTGCAACAATCCAATGAAAAATTATGTAAGAATGGCATGATTCAGTTTCAGCATGCACTTGAATAATAATAATTTTTTTAATTTATAACAAGAATTCTTTAAAAAATAATAAGAAGAATTTTTAAATGAAAACACCCTGCAACAGCACTTTTCAGCTCAACGAGGCCAGGCAGCCCAACTTTATCCACGGCAGCTTGTGTTGTGTGGATGTTTATGTCATTGTCCCAGCTTAGAAAATGATTTAAATGCACAGATTGCAAAGCATTCAGAATAGAGTTGGAGGCTTTCAAAAGCACTTGTTTTGGCTTTCTGGAAGAATAATGTTGTCTTTAACAATGTCCCCTGCTTTGAACCGAAGAGCATTTGTGCATCCCGGAGAGGAGGAAAATGTCCATCACTCCATCCATTCTTGGCAACATCTTTGTGACATTTGAAGATTAAGTCCTCTGTAGCGTTTTGACATCTCCAAATTGGTTGAAAAAGCATTGAGGGTTATTTCCTATCCTCCTCCTGGAAGGGAGCAAGTGGCTGCTAGTACCTTCCTAAAACTCCTTCCTTGATATTCCTTTGCTAAGTCCCTTCCTCCTGTTTCCATGGTTCCATGTATCTTTTTGCCTCCCTGGGCAGCATATGGAGTTAAAAGGTGCTCATTGCACCCGCCTCCATCCACAAATATCCATACAATTGAAATACAAGGTGGCAGACAATTTAGGCTCACTTCCTTCATGATCTCAGCTCTCTCTTCACTTATTCATCTTCCTTTATTCATCAAATCGCATGCTCTTCCCACTGCCGGAAATACATCTTCTTCACCTAGTTCACCTGGAAAACTCATACTCATCCTTCAAATATCATCTCCTCTGAAAGGCGTCTTACAACTCTTTTTTTCCCCATTCCAAAATAAGTACTTTCCCCTCGGTGCTCCCGTCACTCCTGGTACATGTGCACCTCTCCATTATAGTTCCCATCACGTTGTTGTAACTGCATTTACAGGTTAGGGTCCCCCGGCGGACAGTGGGCTGAATACAAGGGCCATTGGCCGTGTTTATCATGATATCCTCAGTCCTTGATATAGTCCCTGGCACAAAACAGGAATTTAATAAATAGTTCTTAAGTGTATGAATGAATTGATGAATGGATCGATAAAGATAAAATATAGGTAGCCCTCACATAGACATGCCCAGCTGAAAAGAAAATCTATTTTTCCAAAGAAAGAATATTAAATGTAGAATTTTATACTCCTGAATCAGGGACCCATGTTGAATTTCTATAGAAATGACTAAAAGCATCATACTCATTTATGTAGAAGTGATATGCCTAAAAACTGTACAGTGGAAAGCTTTTAAAGACTTGTATAAATTGGTTGAACAGGGCGACCCGGTAACCAATCACTTGGTATTTGCATCATGTCTCATAATAATAATAGTATCTGACATTAGTATGTGCTTTGCAGTTTTCAAAGTACTTGTACATTCTCATTCCTGTATGTATTCAGCAAACGTTTACTGAAGGCCTGCTATGTTCTAATTACTCTGCTATGGTGTGCTGCATTGAGCCACAGTTGTGAGCAAAATAGGCCTCATGGAGTTTACAGTCTAGTGGAGGAGGCAGATTTTAAAATCATTGCACAGTCGATTTTAACCACAAGCAGTGCTGTGCATGGAAGGAACAGAATATTAGGAGGATATCTATTACATTTTATTTTATTTGAGTTTTACACCTTGTGAAGATTGCAAATATCCATCATCATGTGTCACATTTAAGCCAGAATGGACGAAGTTTACAATGGCCAGCAAACGTGGAAGCAAGATTAGAATCCTGTTCTACTTCCACGTGGAGCCAGGCATTGAGAATGGCTGGAGGCTGAATGCTGCACCATTGGCCTGGGCCACTCCAGACCCTGAGGTGGCGGGGAAAGGTCCCAGCTTTGTGAATGGGAAGGACTTGGAGGCCAGAAAGCAGCCTTCACAAGCGTGTACCACACCTGGGAGGTTTAGGAGTTGTATGGAGAATGCTTGTGTGTGTGACTGTTTGTGTGTGTGTGTGAGGGGGGTGGTCTTAGAGGGGGCAGGGTTCATGATGTCCTCCAGCCTCCTGTTATGGAAAGGATAACGGCCACCATTTGAGCACTTGTCCCATGCTAGGCATTTACAATATATTAATCTCCATTTTACAGAGGACCAAAAGGCAGGGAGTCATGAGAGCTAGTGCTTAGAGAAATGAAGGAACCTGCTGAAGAGCACAGAGCCAGGAGGTCACGGGATTGGGATATGAAGATAGGTCTGTGGACTCAAAACCTGTGTATGTTGCTATCACCTACTGTGCCTTCTGCCTCCTGACCTGCAGAATCTCATGATTTTGTAAATTGGCAGTGGCTGTCGATAGAACTTTCCCATCATCTTCATCTTACACTGGAACATTAGACATTAGAGAACAATTAGACATCAGAGGATTCCAGCTGCTTTTAAACCATGAAGACTCAAAAATGGGTTTTAGGCTTTGACAAGAACACTCCACCCATGTGTGCACGTGCACACACATACACACACACGCACGCACACGCTCACACACTCCTGCTCTAGAGCTCGTCTTTACAGCTCCACTTTCTTGCCACCAAGAAGAGACCTCAAATGTGTTTGGGGCCTCTCTGCCTTCAATGGGATCCACATGTGTGCATCTGGAGACAGCGTTTGGCTGATGCAGAAGAAGTGAATTGTCATTTTCAGTGACCATAGAGAGAAAACTTGATCCAAGAGCCTCTTTTTACCATGCAAAGTAGCTTTGGTGGTAACAGTGCTAATCTTCCTTTTCAGCGGGTGAACAGGGTAATGATGCTTTTGGCAAAGGGTCATGGGGAAGGATGGTGCATGGGGGAGCAGCTGAGCATTCGTGGGAGGAAATGTAATCACAGGAGTTGTAAAACCATGGCCGTTCACCCCCCTCCAACGGCTCCAGCCCCTCACATTTCAGTCACTCATAACTTTACAACGAACTCTCCTTTGGGGATAAAACTTTCCAAGTTCAGTCTCTGCTCTCTGGAGGCCAGCTTTTTATGGGAAATTTGTGCTAAATCAGCATAGCTAAGTTCCAGTTGGAGAAATACAAGACACGATACACTTTCCCTCCACCGACTTGAAAGAGATGGTCAGCAGGGAGCAGCCCCTGAGGTTGCCGTCTCGGGGATGTCTCCTGTTTCTGAAAGTTCCAGGCTTGGACGTGATCATAGCGATGATGAGAAACAGCATCGCAAGTTTCAGAGATGTCTGGATCAATGACAGATCCAATAAACGGATATTGCTGGGGAACGGAAATAAATGTGAGAGAGATTGGGAGGAAGTAATGAATGAACAGAGAGATATTATAACACAGAAAATATTAATTGACAGGGACTTCTCTGATTCAGAAAAAATTTTTTTTTTTTAAATTTCCAGGTTTAAATAGGAAAACATCCTGCTAGAATGTACGCATCTGTGCACAGGCAGGAAGTCACAGGAACTAGTCTCTCAAATTGGGTAGTTAATGTCTCCTGAGGGTCTACCAAGTTCCAGACACATGAAGCCACTGGCACTAAGTTCCTCCATTCTCACCCACAAGCCTATATGGCAGAGGTTGCCATTCCCAGTTCACAGATGAGGAAACAGAAGCTTGTTCATTCATTCAGCCATAAATATTTGGGGGAGTTTATCAGAGGTTTAAAGCAGTGAAAAGACCTACAAAGTCCCTTTCTCAGGAAGGTCACAGTCGTGTGGGGCAGGATGGAAACAGACAATGGTTACTTGTCAAATAGCGATGAGAACAATGAAGAAAAATAGAGCAGAGAGTGAAGTGCCATCGGGTGGCCAAGGCAGAGCTCCCTGATGAGGTGACATCAGGTGGCCAAGGCAGAGCTCCCTGATGAGGTGACATGTAAGCAGAGCCCTGAGGAGGAGCATCCTTGGTGGCTGGAGCACAGAGAACAAGGGACACCCTCTCCCTTGTTAAGATAAGAAACGAAGTTGCAGGGCTGGTCAAGGGCAAGATCACGCAGGGATTTGTGGGAAGGTTTTAGACTTTGTTCTAAATGCAAAAGCAAGGCAGTGGAAGGTGTACAGCTAGTGCCCACATTCAGCTGCTATAATAATGTCAGATGATGGAAGTCTAGTTCTCTCTCAGATAATATGCAGAGGTAGGAAGCCTGGAGTAGTTAGGGTGCTTCAGCTACACCCTCCCCTGGCTGTGATGGAGGGCAATGGCTCACAAGCAAGAGGGGGGAAAAGGAAGTGGAGCTGCCTCCTCTTCTTGTAGTGCATGGTCTGGACATTGTACATGTTGATTCTGCTCATGGCCCATTGGCTTCAACCTAGTCACGTGGCTCCAGCCTAGACACATGGTCACACCAACCGCAATGGAGGCTGCAAAATAGTCGTTAGTCATTACCCAGATAAATTTTGGAGGGTCTGTTATTAAAGGAAGAAAGGGAGAACAGATATTGGGGGACAGCTAGGAGTCTGTCACAGAAAGTTTTGAATGCAGGAGCGAATGATCTGACTTATGTTTTTAGAAGATTTCTGTAAACATTGGCTTGTAAAATCATCTGGAGAGCCAGGGATGGAAGTAAGGAGACTAGTTAGGAAGCAATTTTAATAATCCAGGTAGTGAATAATGATGGCACAGGCTGACAGGAATGGACATGGTGAGAAGTGTACAGATTCTGGATATATTTAAAAGTCAAGCTAGAAAGATTTCCTGGCAGATAAAAATGTTAGGTGTGAGAGAAAAAAAAGAGTCAAGAATGAATTCTAAAATTTTTGACTTGAGTACTAAAAGAATGGACTTACCACTTACCAAGAGGGGAAAGACTGGGTAAAGGGCAGGTTTAGGGGTGAAATTAAGAGTTTGGTTTTGGACATATTGAGTTGTGATGGCTATCAAACAACAAAATAGATATGTCTAGAAGGAAGTTGGAATTTGACCCTCCAATTTAAGAAGATCAGGGCTGGAGATACAAACTGGGGAGTTGTCAATGTTTCTATGACATTTAAAGCCACACCCAGGGAGATAATAAAATTTTTCCAGGTACTGGTGTTGCTAAGATCCCCCAACACATGTCTGTCTTATGACAAAGCCAATGCTTCTTCCACTCAGTCACATTAGCGATCCGACTCTCTGTCACCCAGGAACTGCCCATCTGCCTTTCAGATTCATTGTTAGTTGTTCTTCCCTTCTTCTTCTCCCACAACACCCTTTTTCACCTTTAATTTGTGCCTTCACTATTTCACAGAAAGGAAATAAAATGTTGCAGTCCAGGAGAGAGACTGCACAGAAAGGGATGTCCTAAAAGCCAGAAACCTCAAAAGTAAACCAAAGGACATGAGATGAAAAGAGAGCTGGGGTCAAAAGCTGGTGGAACGGGATTTCCCAGGGAAAGGAAATGGTGAGTCTCTGAATGCCCAAGTCATAGATAAAGCAGTGGGGTGAGGTGGCAGCTGGGGTGGTGATCAGGGGAATAGAATGAGGAATCCTGCAAGAGCCCATGAAGTTAGGTGAGGAGCTTCAGGGACCGTATCTTTGAATGCTGTGCAAGGGGTGGAACTGGCATTTATTTCAGAGCTGTGTTCACCTGGTCAAGACAGCTACTTGAAGGGGCTGCTCACAGGGCAGCCATTAAGAACAGCTTTTCTAAAAATTTAATAATTTTATTTATTTATTTATTTTTTCCCCCAAAGCCCCAGTAGATAGTTGTATGTCATAGCTGCACATCCTTCTAGTTGCTGTATATGGGACACGGCTTCAGCATGGCTGGAGAAGCGGTGCATCGGTGCGCGCCCAGGATCCGAACCCGGGCTGCCAGCAGCAGAGTGTGCGTGCTTAACCGCTAAGCCATGGGGCCGGCCCAAGAACAGCTTTTCTAAAGATATCATGGGCATTAGGGGAAGATTGGAGCAGGGTTTGGGGACTTACAAGAAACTTTCTTTTATTTTTAGCAACTCTTTGTTTCTACCATAACTATATCAGCTGAAAAAAAGATCAAGATTCTAGAATAATGGAGAGAGCTGAGAATACCATCATTAAGCTTTGCTTCTGTGGTCTTTCTTCATTAATTCACTTTCCCAATGACCTATTTTCAACTGATTCATAGAGACAACACATTTTTGTCCTCTTACACTAGAGGCCTTGTTATAGGTTGAATTGTACTCTTGCAAAGTCATATGTTGAAGTCCTAACTCCCAGTACCTCAGATGTGACCTTATTTGGAAATTAGGTCATTGCAGATGTAATTAGTTAAGATGAGGTCATTAGAGTGGGCCCTAATCCAACATGACTGATGTCCTTATAAAAAAGGGAAATTTGGACGCAGAGACACGCATAGAGGGAAGACAATATGAAGAGACAGAGAGAGAAGACAGTCATCTATAAGCCAAGGAGAGAGACATGAAACAGAACCTTCCCTACAGCCCTCAGGAGGAACCAACCCTGCTGACACCATGAAAGCAGACTTCCAGAATTGTGAGACAATAAATTTCTGTTGTTTAAACCACCCAGTTTGTGGTATTTTTTTACAGCAGGCCAGCAAACTTTTACAGGCCTCCACATACATAACTTCAACAAGTATATACAATAGGATACCAGACTCGGCCTGAGGATGAGACATTTATGCAAAACACATTTCCTCACCTCTGATTTGTTGTGAAGTCCTCTATGCTGGAATCTCTGAATTTGTCTTTACTGATGCTTCTTAGAACCTGAGAATCATTTCTCCAGCTGCACCAGCGGCCCTGGTGAAAACAGATTCATATCATACACATACACCTTAAAGAAAGTCAACTACATCAATTCAGGAAAGAAAGAGAGAGAGAGCACAATCTGCTGTTTTCTCCTGTTTTCAATTCTCATGTGCCTTCATGTGAGAGCATCTTCCAGGGCAAGATATGTATAAAGATGCCTATTTTCCATTATTTTGGGGTTAAATTACTTTGCCTTATAAGCTGACTCTAACTCCATCTTACATAGGAAGGTGACTCTACACAAAGGCTCGTTTAGGCAACTCCAGTGAGCACAACGGCATGTGGTGGTGACCCTTATATAGATGTTGTGCTCCGTGGTGTGGATTGGAGCAGGCACAACAGGCTAATTAGAAGATGCCACACAGAGAGTGTTTACGAAATTATTTCTTCTCTCACTTAAGTCAAGTGTGACAATGAATGTGTGGGCCTGGTGTGAAAGAACAGGAAGATCATCTAAGCTAGACGTGTTTAAACTTCTCTTTCAAAGCATCAGATAGTTTTATACAAAGCAAACCTGTGTGAAACCCAATGTAGAAAACAGATAAGGGTGGAACTTCCTCAAGGCCAGAGTCACACCCGTCACATATCTCACGACAGGACGTGTAGCTGAGTGCAGTAGGCTGGGTGCAGCTCTGGTGAACTAGAGAGAACATTCCAGTCTGAAGAGGCAGCCACTAGATGGCTTCAGCCCTGCAGGAACGGGTCCCCGTGTCACTAGTTCTTCTGTTTCCAAGGGAAGCCAGAAAGCTAGATTGTCATGTGAAAGCTCTGTGGAAGACACTGTTAAAAGAATGAAAAGACAAGCCACAGAGTGGGAGAAAATATTTGTAATACACATCTCCAATGAAGGACTTGTATCCAAAATACACAAAGAACTCAATAATAAGAAAACAAACAATTAAAATATCTTTTGCCAATTAAAATAGGCAAAAGATATGAAGAGTCACCTCACTAAAGAAGATACATAGATGACGAATAAGCATACAAAAATATGCTCGACACGGTATGTCATAACCCGTGGGAATTGCCAATTAAAACAGCAAGATACCACCACACACCTATTCGAATGGCTAAACTCCAAAACACTGACAACACCAAATGCTGGTGAAGATGTGGAACAACAGGAGTTATTCATTCCCAGCGGCAATGTAAAATGGTGCAGCCACTTTGGAAGACAGTCTGGCAGTTTCTTAAAAAGCTAAACATGTCTTACCATATGCTCCAGCAATCGCATTCCTTGATATCCGCCCAAATGAGTTGAAAACTTATGTCTACACAAAAATCTGCACACGAATGTTTATAGCAGCTTTATTCATAATTGCCCAAGCTTATAAGCAACCAAGACGTCTTTCAGTCGGTGAATAGATAAATAAACTGTGGTACATCCAGAGTGCTGAAAAGAAATGAGCTATCAAGCCATGAAAAGACATGGAGGAATCTTAAATGCATGCTATTGAGTGAAAAAAGCCAGTCTGAAAACGCTATCTACTGTATGATTCCAATCATATGACATTCTGGAAAAGGCAAAATTATAGTGACAGTAAACAGATCAGTGGTTTCCAGGGGCTTGGGTGGGGAGGGAGAGAGATGAGTAGGTGGAGCACAGGGGATTTTTAGGGCAGTGAAACTATTCTGTATGATACTGCAATGGTGGGTACACGACATTGTGTGTTTGCAAAGCCATATAATATACAACACAAAGAGTGAACCCTCATTTGTGAACTGTGGACTTTAGTTGATAATCATGTATCAATATTGATTCATCAATTGTAACAAGAATACCACACTAATGCAAGATGCTACTGAAGGAAACTGGGGGCTGGAGAGAGGCGGCAGGGGAGAGGGAGTATTTTGGAACTCTTGTCTTTTCTGCTCAATTTTTCTGTAAAGCCAGAAGTGCTGTGAAAAATAAAGTCTAGTAGTTTAAAAACTTCTGATTTTGGAAGTTTAGCTACCTCTTCAACATTTAAGGAAAATAAAACCTTGATACAGATCAGGAAAAACTCATCTGTAAGCTGACCATGAACTGCTCAACTTTGACTTCTGACCCGGTCCCTGTGGCAGCCCCAAGCTCACTGCCCCGGGACACCAGGCTCCGTGGGACACAGTGTGAAGAACACTGAGCTGCTTCAATTTCCTATCTTTTGAGAGGAGGAGTTGAGGTCCAGAGAGGTGAGGTGACTGGCCCAGGGTGACCTGGCTCATTAGTGACAGAGTAAAGACTGGGATTCCAGCCTTCTGCCTTCAGTTTCTTCCCCCAGATGCCTTTCCCAAGGCCTCAGGACCTCAGCTTCATTTCCCTCCATTGCTTGATCAAAGAGAAAGGGCCAGCAGGGCTCGTTTTTATAGAGGTAAATGCTGAATCACTGAGGCTTGGACTTGGAAAAGGGGAGTGGAGTGATGAGCCAAACAGGCAAGGGAAGCTGTGGACAAATGCATCAACACTGTCCTCAAAGCACCTGAACTGCCAGTTCCTGGCTGGAATCTCATCTGGGCAGCCCCTCGGAGAACTGTGCGTACAGCTCACCCACTAGATCTTCCTGGCTAGTAAATGGTCGGTTCTGTCCTAAAATTGGCCTGGTTAGATTAGCCCCTTTCTTGAAAAGATTCTAAGATTCTAAGACTTCCCTGAAATATCACCCTCAATGACTTGGTAAGATGTTCAAACTCTCCATAATCAGAGTCCCGCAAGATAAGCCCTTGCCTTACAGGCTCCAGTTAGAATGGAAAAACATTCCTCACTTGGAAGAGGAACAGACCCCTTATCACCTATTCCCCAGATTAATTTAGTGGAGGATGATAGGAAAGAGGGAGCTGACATCTGCTGGGAACTTAGCTTCAGTGTGCTCTGTTTAATTCTCACACCACACCAAAGAGTTGAGCTAGAATTAATCCTAGATTATAGAGGAGAAGACTAAAACTCAACATAGTGACATGAATACCTGAAATCACACAGCTAACTCGTGTGGAGCCAGATCTCAAGCCACACGGGTCTCACTCCAACTCTTTCCACTTCCAGTTCAGACTATGTCACCAGTCTGCACCAAGCAGGGCCTTTTTCTGTTGCTCAATTTTGCATGCACTAATGATGGATCTTTTGGATTGAGAAGAAACATGGAAGGAGCCGCCAGCCAAGTTCCTTCTTCCTAGCTCCTCAGTGCTGTCCCTTGGTGGGGAAAAATAAGTTCTTCCAGCAGGGAGATTCCTGCAAGGCCACGATGGCTCCTGGTAACAGATTGAAATTGAATGTATGTTGAAGACACTTGGGCGACACTAAGGATTTGGGAGGAAGAGAGTACAGCATTTATGGGGTGACTATGAATACTCATAGCTACCATTATTGAGCACTAACTCCATGTCAGGCATTTTACATGCACCAGGCTACTTTATCCTCACCACCACCCTATAAGGCAGGCGCCATTCCTATCGCCACCATTTTATGAGACAACTGAAGTTCATAGAGGCGAGTCCTTTGCCCAAGGTCATATATGTACTAAATGATAAAGCTGGGATTTGAACTCGGGTGGCGTGATCCCCAACCCCCCGCCATAATGTCTCCTTAGTAGCTACCAGGTCCCTGAATTGGTGTTTTGTATTTTGACTGTGTTATTGAATCCCCACACAGCCCTACGAGGCAGGTGCAATTGGTTATGAACATTTGTGGTCAGACAGTCTGGCTTCATCACGTACCAGCTGCATTGTTTGGGGGCAAGTTACTTAGCCTCTATGCGCCTCAGTTTCCCATCTGTAAAATGGGGCTAATAACAGTGCCAATCTTGTGGGGTGGCTGTGAGGGTTAAAAGAGGTAATATGCATTAGGAACCTAACACTTTTTTCCCCATTTAATAAAGGAGAAGAATGAGTTTCTGAGAGATTAAGTCACTTGCCAAAGATCACACAGCTGGTGAGTATACTGCCTTCTTGGACAGGAGGGAGAAGGGAGTTGGGGACCGCTTCTGAAATGAATGTAATTCACTCTAAAACGAATATAATTTGGGCACCAAATGCAGTGGAGAGCATCGGCCTCTAATAGAGAAAATATGATTTAGTGGTTGGTTTTTAAACTAAACAAATTTACTGTGGTCTCTAAATGAGTCTCATGACAAGACCAAAACATTTCTTTTGCCCCAGATTACCAATATCATATGTTAAGGAGAGAAAACCAGATGGCTCTTAAGCTGGTGTCGGGAGAAATATATATAGGTGGGTTGTTTTTTATAGCTGTTGGCATATAAAATAAGTCATTATTCTAAATAGAAAAATATTGATGATGTCATCGAGGCCATTGAAAGACACATCAGCCTGATCTGATGAAGTGGGAAATCAATAGATACTTTCCAAACACGATGACATGCCTTTTGAATTGGTTGTGTGAGTGTGATATACTGCGTACTGCAAAGTTCAAAGTTAATTCTCACTGGTTTGGGGTTTGGATTGTTGTTTCTGTATGCAGGCCCTTTTGCATCCACTTGGTGTATTATTAATAGTGATAATAGTACCTGCTGTGTATGCTTTCATTACAAGAGGAACAAATTTATTGGTTATGTTTACCAGCATCATGATAAGAAGACTGGCATTTCTACCTACTTCCTGGGAGGTCAAGGGATGGTTGGCGGGGGTTTAGTCTACATTTAACACATAAGACATCAGCCAAGGAATATCCCATTTCCCATAGGATGTTAAATCAGAGGCAGGAGACTTGTTAGATAAACCCAATCAATTTTGGTTGTGGGATCGCTGAGCTATTGCCCTGGCCTCAAATGAAGTCCAATGGAACTGTGGAAACACACCTTTGTCCTGGAAACACCTTGTTGAAAAGGTCTTGAGGTGAGGCTAAGAGAGTTTAAGAGCAAGGGAGGTGGTGTCTTGCTGCCCTACTGTGTGGCTTCTGTCCAAGATCTGAGCAATATTTTTCTGATATGCAACTTCCTAAGAAGTAGGCCCTGGTAAAACATTAAAAGGGTTTGTCCCCAAAGGACTTGACATCTCTTCGTGCATTTCTTGGTGCCTTTTCTTGATTTCACATTGTTTGGGGTAAATTTCCTTTGGAAAAGTGACACAAGTCCAGAGAGGCCCACATGAGGGAAGAGGATGAGTGGATTCTGAAAATTTCCTGGGAAATCAGCGCTGGAAGGAACTTCAGAAATTATTTAGTCAGTTCCCCTTTTGTAAACGAGGAGGAGTTTCAGCTTACAGCACAGCCTAAAAAATGGGCTGAATATCAAGCTAATTAGAAAAATTTTTTTTAATGTTTGCTTAGCATGGTGTTATTTGGCCGACAAGAGAAAAGAAAAGAAAGTAAAATAACCCGACCTTCTGTGAAACTCCTTTCTGGAATATCCACATTTTGGAGAAAATGATACATGAAAGAACGGGAGGAAAAGTCAGAGAGGAAGAAGAGGACAGAGGAGAGTGACAAGAATAACAAGCAGACTCCCACACCAGTATCTTAGTCCTCACGCCACCTGCCTCCCAAATATTACAGTGTTTGTCCCGGTAACGGGGAACAGTTCCCATCGACCAGGAACTAACTGCGTGAAAGCCATCAGCCCACAGGCAAAGAAACATCTGGTGTTTCAGGCCCCTCTACAGACCCTTGGCATCTCTGGATGATGCCTGATTGTCTTCCCTCAGGAAGCAAAAATGACAGGCACCCAACTGTTGTTATGAAAGGAGAGGAGGTGGGAGTTGATTGTAAGGAGATAGGAAGAGTGGTATATGGAGCTTGGAAGGTCAAAGGCCATGGCCAAGTGGGTGGGCTGGGAGGTAGGCCTGGACACTCCCATGCTCCCTTAAGAAAGTTATTCGGCCTCTGCAGACAGTCCCTGCCCACGGAGCACTCACATTCGACAATAAAGCGGCTGTCATGCTCCAGACCAAGCCCATATTTCTAACGACCAACGCTGACTGAGATTTACAAGCCTGGCCCTTAGGAGGGAAGCTCCTAAGAACACACACCAACCTTAAAATGGAGTTGGTTCATCACTCCACACCTTATCACCTCTTCATCAATCAGAATGACGTTTTTTATGGTTGTCTTCCCAGTCCAGGGTCAGCGATAGGGCAGTTGGGCTTCTCTTGTTTTCCCTCCCTCTGAGAACGTTAGGTGACCTCGCTGCATTCTTTCCCACACGCTTCCTGGAGGATTTTTTGTGCCTACTCTTAGGTGGGCTGCCGGTTATCAATGCCCAGTCCTGGGCATTACCACCTGTGATGGTGGTAACCCATCCTGGGGGCTCTTGTGGCTGGGTCTCATTTCAGTTCAACCAACCACAATTTCCAATGAAATGTGCTTTCTCCCCTGAGGACAGCATCATTGCCACTCTGGGTGACACCCTGCCAGAGTCTGCCAGGATGAAGCGCCCCATCATGTGACAGAAAGTGACTTAAATGCAGCAGCTCTGCCACCTGATGTCACACTTTCTCCACGGAATTGTGACTTTAATAAGGCCCTGAAGTTTTCTGGGACCTTGTTTCCTCATCTTGGGCAACAATAGTAATAATAATAAGAAGAAGAAGAGCTAACATTGATTGTGTTCTTATTGTGTGTCAGGCATTATTACCACCTAAGCGCTTGGTGTAAATTAACTCATCTAAATCTTTCAAGAAATCTGCCATGCACGTACTACTATTATCCCCATTTCCCAGTTGAGGAAACTGAGGCCCAGGATGTGAATTAGCACAGCTGAATTTGGGACCCAGGCAGTGTGACTTTTGTTTGGAGACTTAGTTTGCAAAGACTTTCACAAAAGCTATTTCACTGATTCCTCAATATAGCTCCGAGACAGAAGCAGGATAAGAATATTCATTCCCATTTTACAAACAAGAAAGCTGACTCTCAGAGTTTACGAGACATCCAGGGACAGCTGGCTAGGGCAGAGTGGAGTCATGAGCCCACTCTAGACCCCCTTAGCTCCGAACCTTTGCAGAGGGCAGTGCTCGGCCAGTGATGCCTAAGGATCCTTCCAGCAGGCTCATTTGATCCTGTGAATTGGAGAGCCACCTCTCCTGGCCATTAGAACAAATGCTTCTTCCATTTTTCTTTAACAATGGTTAGAATATAGGAAGGAGCTTCTTCTCATGGAGGCCAAACAAGTTATTTTATTTAGAAAAAACTTGCCAATACTTCCAACAAAGAAAAAAAAACCCCAAAACATTTGGTTGGATATTTTGTTTTTTAACAAACTCTTTAACAGAGACCTAATATTTACTCAGGATTGCCCTATCTAAAGAATATTAATTAGGAAATGATTAAAGAATATTGGATCGCCTTCCACTCATTGCCTCAAATATTTATGAGGAATGCATATTTACGGAAACGTTCATTTTGTAATCTTTGACTCTATTAGCTTTCATACTGAGTTTCGTTTTGTCAGGTTTCCCCAAAATCCAGTGGCTAAATAGGACCTAAATCTATTAAATATTGACTCCAGCTTTGCCAGGCAGAAACGTTATTCCGTTAATAATGCAAGTCTCTTAAGCATCATTGATACTGTAAGTGAGACAACTTCTCAGTTCGAGTGGCTGTGTTTACTCTCAGGCAAGAGAGCAGAGAGGGGTTTTCAGATCTGATGTCAGCCAGTTTCTACCATAGAATGCTCGTGAAAGAAAAAATTGACCAAATTAAAATTGGCCTGTGGGCTTTATTTTTTATTTCCCGTAGCTAAAAGTGTATAAATTGAACTGCACTAAATAAAGTGCAATAATTTGTTCTTGAAATTAGCAAGCACACGTTTCTCCCATAAAACCGTTGCTCTGTGATGTGAGACTGGATTTCATTTCAGTGGTCTTGATTTATTGTTTGGTTTGTTTTATTTTGAGGGGGTGGGGATAAGACCACTGCAGGACAAATCTATTAAAATGGTTGACAAGAACAGATTTGCAAAGGTTTATTAATCTTTAAAAAGTCTGAGTCAGTGAGTCGAAAATGTTTAAATGTTAGGAAGAATTTTAAAAAGGCTTAAAGATGTACATATGCAGCTTAAACCAAAATATTTGATGGTAGCTTGGAGAGATCTTCCCCTATCTATTTCATTCTTCTCTTTAAGGTCATTTTCTGTGCACTGGTTTTTTGTGCTTAAGGGACAGATTTCTTGTCATGCAGGTTCAGAACGTGGTGAATTAGGACATCTTGGCTAGCTCTGAAAAAGTCTAGATGCTGCTCGTGTAAACACCCCCCTCCCCCACTCCCTGGCCCAGCACGTCTGTGTGCATTCTCTGATACCAGCTGGTGTAAATGGGAAAGGTAGGAGGCATTTTGGTCGGGAGCCAGGGGGCAATATGGAGAGAGGGATGGAGCTGCAGCCACTTCCTTGGGCTGGTTGTAAGTTTCTCTGGAAAGACAGGTAAAAGGCAAAAGCCATCCGAACAGCTCGAAAGAGACTTGGAGAATCGTTGGACACAAGCGCAGCTGCTTGGGGGCCTAGATAGTACTTAGCATTGCTCTGCCAAACAAATAATTCAGTTAGGATTCTTGGCTCTAGTGACAACTCAACTCAACTGGCTTAAGGAATACAAAAAAAGAACTTATTGGTTCATGTGACTGAAAAGTTCAGGAATAGCCTGGTTTCAGCTATAAGGTTGTCCCAGGGCCCGAATGATGTCACCATCCTCCTTCTCCTGGCTTTGTTCTTTCCCAGATGGTTTCGTGATGAGGCTCCATGTAATGGCAAGATGACTGCCAGCAGTTCAAATCCAGTGGAAAGACTGCTAGCCTTTCTCCCAGCATGCCCTGCGAAAATGCCAATGTATCTCGTTGCCTCTGGTTGGGCCACCTGATTGTCCTGGAACCAATCACCAAGTCTAGGGGAATGAGTGTGCTGATTGGTCAGGCCTGAGTCATAGGCCCACCCTTGGACCCCGGAGAAACAAAATCTACCCAAGTACCTGGATTGGGAGTGGAGGATCAGGTGGTTCCCCAGAGGGAAAAAAGGCGGACGGCAAAAATAGCAGAAAGCTTGGTGTTGTCTAAGAAGCAGGATAACAGAGAGACAGGGCAAGGCCAACTCCAGGTGGCCGCCGCTGTCACAGGTGGGGACAGGTAAGGCATCTCTTGAGGGACTCCAGGAAATAACTGAGAAACACTTCGAGGGGGCTCTGTTTCTGGCAATTAACTAGATGGGAGACTTGGGCCATTGTGATTTGAGTATAAAAATGACGTGTTGATTTTCCTTCCAAAACAAGGCCTGGGGCATATGATTACACTTGGAACCCTAGAGAAGACAGATGTCACTTAAAACAGAGTTGTATGAACATATGTAATAAAATCCCTACAACACTCTATTTAAACTCTTGTTACGGTTTGTTTCAGTGCAGTTTTAAAATGTTTCGTTCTGGTAGAAATACAAATCCATTTATAGACCGATGCTGAGGAACTGGAGACAAAGAAGTCTTTATCCCAGGCAGTTATTAAGTTGAAATTTTCCAAGCAACTTCAGCAGCTAAGAGATGTGATTGCATTTGTCTCTTAAGATGAATTTTGGTATCGTGACTGCGCCTTTTCTTTCTCATTCCTCCTTTGTATGTTTTCGTTTCCTCTGTTTCTTAGTCGGGCCTGCTGGGGGTTGGTCAATTTTATTTGTCTTTTCAAAGAACCCACTTTGATTTGACCAGTCATTTATACTTTGTCATTTAAATTTCTAAATTAATTCCAGCTTTTATTTTTATACAGTTCCTCTTCCAACTTCCTTTTTGTTTATTTTTTGCTGTTTTTTTCCTATTTCCCTAAGTGGCATGTTTAGTCTACTTATATTCTCGATTAATAAAGCTACATGTTTTCTTTTGAATACAGCTTTAGCCACTGCTCATAAATTTTTTTATACAAAGTGTCATTTTTCTGCCAATTTCTAGATAATTTATCCTTCAATTTGATTTCCTTTTTGATTCAGGAATTGTTTAAACTTCTCCTTTTAATTACGGAATGAATAAGTTTTGTTTGGTTGTTAATGCTGGTTTCTAGCTTTCTTTCATCATGATAAGAGAATATGACCTATATGAGATCGACATTTTGGATTTTTACAGTTTTATTTGAGACCAAGCACACCATCAATTTTTTTGTGAATGTGTAATAGACATAAGAGGAAAAAGTAATTCTTTGTAACATACATTATATTTGTGCATATATATGTACATGTGTGTACATGTATACACATACACATGCATGAAAACATTCATATACACATATACTAGATAGACTTCACTGATTATTATTCTAATCCTTTTTTTTTTTTATGAAGAAGATCAGCCCTGAGCTAACATCCATGCCAGTCCTCCTCTTTTTTGCTGAGGAAGACTGGCCCTGGGCTAACATGCGTGGCCGTCTTCCTCTACTTTATATGGGATGCCACCACAGCATGGCCTGACAAGTGGTGCATGGGTGCGTGCCCAGCATCCGAACCTGGGCCACCAAGCACTTAACCGCTACGTCAGGAGGCCAGCCCTATTATTCTAATCCTTTTTGGCCTTTTTTTTGCCAAAACTCATCTGTTGGAATTTGAGACAGCCAAAGTCCCTCACTATGATTATGATTTTATCAAATTATTCTTATACAGTTAAAAAGTTTTTGTCCTATATAGTTTACTGATTTCAACAATTCAGAATATTACTCTTTACCTAATTTCATGCTTTGGCCTGAAGTTCCACTTTATCTGACATTAAGATTGCTATTCTTTTGTATTTGGCTGATAAAGCTGCATTTACCCTTACTTTTAAACTTTGTTTTTCATTTTGTTTTAGGTACATCTCTTCCAAACCCAGCTAAATTTTGTTTCTTTGCTGGTTGGTTTGTTTTTTTAACCTAATCTGCAAGTCTTTGTCTATTAATGAAAAAAGTAAAGCCATTTGCATTCATTGTGATAACTGACATTTTTGCTCTGATGCCTTCCATCTTAGATTTTTGTTTTTATTCTTACTTATTGTTTCTCCTTTTTTTCCTGGTTTGAATATTTTTCTATATCCTTTTCTCATTCTTTAATATGAAGTTTTGCTATGTATCTTACTTTGTTCGTAGATAACTTCATATTTTGAGTAGTTGTATTTAAACGTACATCTCTCTACCAAAATTAAGTAATAATTCTATCCTTGCCTCCTCCCCCCAAACCTTTAGCAGGCTTTTGCTTCCCACCCTTAATACCTATATCGACTGCCACCCTACTTCTGGGTATTGATTAATTAATATAGGATTTTATTTCCAACCAATTATTAAATTTTTATTATAGTATATCTTTTTTTCAAATATTCTTTCTTAACATTTGCGTTATAATTTGTGCCTGCATCATTATGAGGCTCTTTATGGAGGTCTTATAGTGCAGAGGGCAAGTGTGCACGCTCTGGAATCAAAGTCTGAGCTCAAATTCTGGCTGTCTGACCTTGGGTAAGTTACCAAAGGAAAAATAATATAAAATGTGTTTTTTTCCTACAATGTGGGGAAAGTAATAGTAAGTAATACATATAACATACTTAGAAAAATCCCTGACACGTGGTAAGCAGTCGAAAACTGTAACATAGTATTTTCATCCCCTTAGTTTTTGTACTCCATTATCTGCTACCTTGAGATCTGTATTCTGATTTCCTTTTTATTGATTTGTGCATTTTATTAAGTAATTCCTTTAGAAAAATTACAAAAGTCTTTGCATGTGTGGAAATGTCTTTTTTTGGCTTCTCAGTGTCTCGGTCAGCTGGATAATTTTGAAATTATCATTCTTTACTTAGAGATAGAAAAATCAATGCCAGTCTCACTTTGTTCTCCATGTAAATAAATGGTTCTCTCTTTATCCTCTGATTTCAGAAACTGTACACAGATATGTGTGGAGTTGGTTTTTTTCTCTCTTATTAAGTCTGCCTGGCACTTAGTAAGCCTTTTTGATATGAAAATACATGTCATTTTTTAGGTCAGAAAAATTTTATTCTAAAATGTTTCTGATTATTCTCTCTAAACTTCCTTTCTCTCCTTCCGAACTCCTATTATTTTCACGTTAGGTTTCCTGGACCTATCCTCCATCTCTCTTTTCACTCACTACTACCACTTCTTTGTATTTTTGCTTTGTGTTGTGAGACAGTGTGTCCATTTAACTTTCTAAACAGCTAGTTGAATAGTCATCACGGTCCAGTCTATCGTTCAATTTCCTTGTTCTATTTTAACATTTAGAAGTTATTATTTCTTTCAGAAACTTTTATGTTCTTGGGTCATTCTGTGGGAACATCATCACTTTAAGAGCTTTCATTTCAGTTTTCTAGTTGTTTTGTGTCATGTCGTATCTTATTTCTATCATTAAATCAGCCTCAACAGATGCCACCTCTCTAGTTCCACCTTGGTCTCCTCTTGTGGAGGCTCCGATTTCATCTGCAGTCTTTCTTTGCTCACTTCTATCAGTGTGTGTGAGTTGCTTTGGCGCCTGTGTAGGTGAGGCTACTGGTGTCTCCTGGGCATTCACGCATGGGGGAAGACTGGCAGATGATCAGAGGAAACGCAGACTATTTACCCACCAGTTATCAACAGATTAGGAAATGGAGTCCTGTTGCTTGGGGTAGGGGGAGCAACCCTTGAGGATATTATGACTCTCTGTGGGTGACAGGGAAGTGCTGTCCTCAAGCCCATAGAAGGAAAGCTGTTCATTCCAAGACTGGTGCTGCCCTTGAAGGAGGCCAGGACCAGTGGGATGAGAGGCCTGCCCACAGCCAGCAGATGGAGCAGTTCTTCTGCCTGTGCTAAGGGCATCCGTGGGCTTAGCTGCCTGGCTACACTCAGGCAGCCCTGGGGGAGGTGGTCTTTGTCTCAGAGCCCTTCAAAGGCAGATCACACCTTCAGTCCCCCTTCCCACCACCCGCTAGTGCTGAAAACATGGCTCAGGAAAGCTACCCTTCACTGGCCCCTCATCTGCTCCTCTTCTCAAGAATCTGCTCCATTGTATGCAGATTCCCCCAGGCTTAGCAATCTATGCCCCTCAGTCTGCACTCTGTATCCCTAAAGCAGGGAGTCTTCTCTGGGAATTGTATTTGAATCTTAAGTAACTCCTACAACAGCATTTAGAGCTGGAAAATCCTGTTGGGAAGGGAAATATTTTTTTTTTAAGAAAAAGTAGAGTATTATTTCTTTCTGATTCAGAGAAAGAGAAAGAGATTGAGATATATAGATTTCATGAGACAAAGCTATGCAATTTCTTTCTCCTTTGATGCCGGAAAAGGGGGGCTCAGAGGAGGCAGGAAAACTAAAACTTCCTACCTCTGTTTTTCCAACTGAATGTGGCAGACACTATTATTTGCCTATTCAGTGGACATTCCCACCTCTTTATTCCGGGTTAGCCATACTCCAGGGGAAGAGTCATGATTAGTCTAAGCCAGTCGTGAAAACTCAATTCGCCTTTGCCAGAACTTGTTATAACCTTCTCTAGTTACAAGGGATGCTGAAAAGCAAGTTCTTAAAGATATGTGTGTTAGAGGGCTTCTTTTCCTTCCTTTCATTCTTCTTGGGATGATGATGTAAGCCGTGATGCCTAGAGCTATGGCAGTTACTTTGTGATCAAGAAAAAACAGGACAATTATGGAAAGCTGAACAAATTTAAGATGGTTGATTAACCTAGGATGCAAGTGTCAGGTCCCTGGTGATAGAGGTGAATCACTAAAAATGTTAAGTCATCAGATATGTACTTATGGCTTAATCCACCATAGTTGAGTATTCTGTTATTTGCAGTTTGAACGCATTTTTAGCTGATTTACTGATGTTTGGGTTGGTGTGCCAGGATTATGCAAAGGCAGAGAATAAACATTATTATTTTTTTAAATAAATACCAATATATTATAAGTAGAAGTCAAAACTCACATGAACTTTTAAAATAAAGCAGGAAGCATCAAAGTACATTCCCACTTGCAGTGGATTTTTTTGGCCCATGCCTATGGATGATGATCACTCTCCTGTGCCCTTAGGAATTTGGGGGAAAGAGTTTCAGAAAGAGACTAGATGGGCAAACCAATGTTCTCCTTTCAATAAGGATCATTAGCCAAGCAATAGCTGCTATTACTGCTGCTGCTGCTGCTGTTGTTGACATCATTATTTTTCCATCAGAGACTGAAGAAGAACACATTGCTGACAACTCAACAGCAAAATGTGAGACACTCTGATGCCAAATGTGCCAGCCTGGGAAAGATCTGATTTTACCATAAAGATGTAGGGAGAATTATGAATCAATTAAAGTTAAATGAGGCTGTGATTAATAACAGTTAAGAGTTTATGTTATTTACTATTTTTTGAATTTTACTTCTGAGGCTAGCTGATCTTAAGTATTTTTTCTTTCCAAAAGGAAAACTGGGTAAAATAATAATAAATGCTGTATATTATTAGGTACTTATCATGTGCTAGACACTGTGCTAAGCACTTTATAGGTATCATCTCATTGCATCCTTGCAAGAATTCTAGAGCAGGCTGTCACAATCATGGTTTCCCATACAGGAAAACCAGGACTTAGAAGAGTTACATAATTGGCAGAAGAGATTTTAATCTGCTGAGCCCATATTCTTTTTTTTTTCTGTTCGGTGAAGAAGATTCAGTCTGAGCTAATATCTGTGCCAATCTTCCTCTATTTTGCATGTGGGTTGCCACCACACAATGGCTGACAAGGGGTGTAGGTCCATGCCCGGACCCATGAACCTGGGCCACCAAAGCGGAGCATGGCGGACTTAACCACTATGCCACAGGGCCAGTTCCAGAGTCCATATTCTTAATGCAACACTATGCCCTCTTCCAAAAAGCAGTTTAATGCCACTCCTAGTCCATCAAACGTACATTTTAACACAGTAGTCTGGATCTTTTAACCAATGTACCTATGTGATGGTGACATATTTGAACTTCTGATTCAATTCCTACATCTTTGAAACTGAATTGGCAAAATTAAATCAATTGATTATCCACAGAATATGGCATGACTCGTTTCTTCATTATTAACTAGTGGGGTCTTTACTAAATAGTCACATGCATACTTCCGTTGTATTAGATTCTTAAACTATCAAATTAAACACAACACTGATGGTCATTGAGCCACAGATTAAGAGAGAAAAAAATCAAGAGGGTTGTGGGGCGTGTCACAGATAATTTGAACATAGTACAGTAGTTTTCTTCCTAAGACATAGTCTTTGACTTTTTTCTATATTGACAAAAAATTCCAATTTTCACACTGTCACAGTACAAATGGAAGTGTGACTTACGTCTCACAATTTGCATAGCTGATTTCATGTCCTTTTGACCATTCCATCATGTGTCTGACAGTTACAAAATTGTTTTTCTTTGGGACATCACTGGTATTTGCTTATGCTTCAGGGAGTTTCCATATTAAACCATGGGTTTATGATATGACACACAGGGAACTTGATCCCGGTATATGATAATCAGGTTCAGCAAATCAGTAAATCACGCTTCACCAATGCTCAGATCTGCAGCTTCCTTCTCAGAGAGCTCTTGGATTTTCTCTGAGCACCAAGAAACTCAGGTGCCCAGTTGTAAATAGTGAGTAGACTGAGCACTCTTGAGGCCTGGGGTTAACCAGCCCAGAATTCTCTTCTCCTGTGTTCGGTCCTGATATACATTTAATTAGAATGTGATGAACCTGCAAGTGGTGCCTGATGAAAAGCAGAGTTTGGGATAGCTTAAGAGTCTTTACTCTTTAACATGGGGATAATGAAGGAAACTTGAATGACTCTGGCTTGAGGCCAGTCACTCTGCCTTGGTCCCCTGCCTCGGTCCCCTGCCTCACCATGATCACTTGATACAGCACAAAGACCACCTGACATGCCCCCATCCCTCTTCTTAGAGATGCTTCTCTGCCTACAGCTCCTGCTTACAAGACAGCCCTAGGCAGCCAGATTTTATATCACGTGACTTGTCCCAGGCACAGCTGATTGGACCAAGGTGGACACTGACCCAAGGAAGCCAAGCCAAAGCTTGTCAAAGACACAAGACCCAGCCGGGTCCCAAATAGATGAGCTGAGTCAACCAAGATCTCTATGTGAGCTGAGAGGAGAGAATGAAGTATCATCAACGGAGCTGAAGTAGAAAGGATATCACATGGTAGAGCAGGGCTAAACAAGATCTTGGGGAAACGAATTCTGAGTGAGATGAGGAAGCAGATACCTCAAGGAAGCAGGAGTGATGGGGTAAAGAAAAGATATGGTGTACAGGGTGAACATAGGTCATTGAAAAGATAGAAGAAAAAGATGCAAAGAGAAAAACAAAGAGAGAAGGAGAGAGAGAGAGTAGGGGAAAGAGAGAGAGAGAGGCTAGTCCCTAAAACTGTCTAATGCTAACAGTTTCCAATTCCTGTACATGACCCTGTGTATCTTCACAATAAACCCTCATTTGCTTAAGAGTTAGTCTCTTCCCTGCACTTGAAGGATCTGGATCACACGATGGACAAAGGAGGGGGCGTAGGTTGTAAGAGTAGATGCATCCTGATGATGAGTCCAGGGAAACACAAACACCAGGAGATGTCTCCATGTCCTTTCCTCTGCGACCCAAGGCTTCATGGTCCACTTTTGACCTGGAAGCTGCCATACCCTAGAATTTCAGCTCTTGTAGGCTCTGGGCTGTTAAATGTTTGGCCCTATGAGGGCTCTTCAGAGGCAGGAGAAACTCACAGTTTGCTTGGTTGGAAATCTTCTGAATTGCCTGTGACCTAATTCTATGAACAGAACCCCCGAGACAGGCCACTGTTTATAGCCAAGGGAGGTATCTGTTCACTTAAATAGGGCCCGTCATGCTGGTAGCTAAATGCTTTGACAAGTGGGAAAGGACAAGTGAAATTATCTAAATGGCTCGAGCTATTTATCTATATATTGTAAGTGCTGTATTTCCTGGAAAGAAGCCGTGAGTTAAGAAAATAGTTTTAACTTGTTCGCTCAACTTCCTGGCTGCTATGATACTCAAACCACATTTCAATATTTCTGGGTTTCATCTGACAAAGTAGAAGCGTGTGGAGATGGAAGTGGGGCGGGGAGGCAGAGAGAGGATGTAGTGAAGACAAAATCATGAAACTGGAAGGAAATTCAAGGGGTCAGATGCCACAACCCCTGTCTGAGGGCAGGGCTGCCCTGACATGGGGTGGATGTGCCTCTGGTTTCAAATTCACAATGAGGACATTCTATATATTTAGACGACTCCCTCCTCCCCATCTGTCTCATGTCACCAAAGGCCGCTTTAGCCAAGAAGCGTTGACTCCATGGGTCTATTTGAAGGGGTAGCAGGTAATTGCCCTTCTTCTGAGTCTCTTTCCCATTGCTGTCCAAAATTTTGTTAAGTTGAAAGTCATTTCTTTGGACAACACAAATCCAGGCATTCTCTTTCAATCTTTACATAAATTTATCAAGTAACTTCTTCTCTAGGGCCATGGGGGGTTGCTAGTGAATTCGAGACGGCTGGGCATCTATGAGAGCTGTGGAGAAAAACCAAACAAAACTCTAATATTTCTGTAGCACCATAAATCTGTGGTTTGTGAAATTCTTCATATACTATCTCTTTTCCTCCCCACAACAACACAAAAGATAGACAGGATACATGTCCTTACTATTCCCATCTCTCAGAGGAGAACACTGATGCTCTGAGAGATTCTAGGACTTTTCCAAGGTCTGGATATAAGAAGCAGAGTCCAGATATGACTCAGGTCCTCAGGTTGAGTGGGTTTTTTCCTACTCTAGGTGGACACTCCAGGGAACTGAAGACACTCACAAACTGTTAGAGGTCAGCTTTTTAGCCAGTACCCAACAACCGGGAGAGTTCAGAGCAACAGCAGGCAGTGGGCCCTCCCACCCCATGAGCAGGCCAAGCCCTCTCCCTCAGGGTGGCCTCCAGGAGGCTATGATCCTACTGCCCACCCTCCTCCAGGTGAGGGGCAGCCTGGCTGGTCCTAGTGAGAGCTATCTTTGTCCCCAAGACAGAAAGTCTGACAGAAAATTACTACCCCTCTTCTCTGCCTTCTCATTCCCTACTGAAAAGCATGTCACTTTTAGAAAGAAATCTCACTCAAAGTGTGCTGTTGCTTTAGTCACCATCTGTAATAGTCATCTATTGGTGCATAACAAATGAACCCCACGGTTAGCAGTTGAAAACAATAAAGATTAATTGTCTTCATTTCTGTTGGTCAGAAATTTGGGAGTGGCTTAGCATGGGAGTTCTGGTCAGGGTCTCTCAGAGGCTGGAGCTGGAGGATCACTTCCAAAATGGCTCACTCACACGGCTGTTGGCAGGAGGCCTCACTGCCTCACCACAAGGACCTCTCCATGGGGATGCTTGAGTGTCCTCACAACATGGCAGCTGGCTTCCTCTAGAGCGTGTGATCCAAGAGAAAGAGCAAGGAGGAAGCCCTGAGGCTGTTATGTTCTAATCTTGGAAGTCACTCTGTCACTTCTGCCACATTCCATTTGTTAGAGGTGAGTTGCTAGGTACAGCTCACAATTACATCTTGAAGGAAGGAGTATCCAAATATTTGTGGTCATATTTTACAACCACCACACAGCCCCACTAGAGCCCTGAAGAATCTCAGTAACATCCAAAAAATGTGTGACTCTAACAACATTCAGGTAATGGAACCAGAACGATGACGATTTCTCTTAGTCGTGTACCTAGTCAGAGGTGGATTATAGGGTTGCCCTGATGGGCCTCTGAAAAAAATGTGGACATTCTTCTAAGAAGCACAGTCATGAATACAGCAGGCAGATAATTATAATACATTGCATCCAGTGCTCTAACAACCATGACCAAGATTTATTGAGCACTTACTGTATGCCCATCATTGTCAAAGGGGCTTTACTTGTATTAACCCACCTAACCGTCCCAACAACTCTCTGAAATAGGTACTGATATTACCCCCATTTCCTTATGAGTACAGTTAGTAATTGATGGAGCTGGGATGATAGAAGTATGACAGAGTGCTGAGGAAGCCCAGAGAGGAGGAGTCTCTTTCCTGCCTGAGTGGTGGTGAGGGTTGTAAAAGTCATCCGGAAAGAGGAGATATTTGAGTTGGGCTGTGAAGTATGAGCAGGAGTTCGTTAAGCAGACAAGGTAAAAGAGATGTAAGAACACAGTCTGGGCAGGCAATTGTGAACACTGAGGCTAGGCTGTGGAGAGCTGCTGGAATTTTCCCACAGCCCTCTCATATGTTCTGGTGGATGTGAGCAAGCTTTTTCTGGTATTCACATCTGAGTTTTACACAGTTCATGCCCACAGCCTGATTTTGGTTCATTCTCAAATGAAAATTTCTGCACCAACTAGGCCTTTAAGCAGACAGTAGTGAATATGGAGAAAGAAGAAAATGTTTACATCTTGCCTATGTCTAGTGAGCCATGTTGCTCAGAGCAGGTGGGCAATGAGGTTACCCTCTTAAGCTCATTTCCCACGTGGTCTGGTTTGCTTTTCTTTGATCCCTGCCACAGACAGTGACCACGGCCAGCTCTGACCCGGCCAGTTGTCCCACTGGTATGTCTGGCTGGTCACACTCAAGCTGAATAAACTCCATCCACTTTATTAGGATGAGTGGGAAGCCTTAAAGCACATGTCGTAATGACAGGAACCAGTCCTCTACAGAAAGGATGCTGCATGATGAAGCACATCATTGCCGCAGCAAACTCCTATTTAGCCTGACTAGGTAAGTAAGGTTCTGGTGGTTAGTTGAATATTTTGATTAACTAAGGGTTACTACAGAGGTCATCCACACATGACTAATTTTCAAAGAATTAGAATCCAGTAAGCACCACATAGTTCTAGTAAAACTCTGTGCATGATGTCATATTTCCATGAAGGCTCCAAGGCACTGCAGATGTTGCGGGTTCTTCAAGTCCACATTATGATGGTAAGGGTAGACACATGAGGTTGAGAAGGAAAAAGAGAGCAAAGAATGTTTTCTTGTGGGAACCACCAAGCTTGCTCTGGGGGTTGAGTGTGGAGGTCAACTTGGGAAGTCATGCATCCTCCAGGTGGTTCCTGAAAACTTCCCTGCTAATCCAAACCAGTTTCAGAGGAGGGTCAGGGTGCAGTTTCTTTTTTTTTCTTTTTTTTTTTTTGTGAGGAAGATCAGCCCTGAGCTAACATCCATGCTAATCCTCCTCTTTTCGCTGAGGAAGACCGGCTCTGAACTAACATCTATTGCCAATCTTCCTTTTTTTTGTTTTTCCTCCAAAGCCCGAGTAGATAGTTGTATGTCATAGTTGCACATCCTTCTAGTTGCTGTATGTGGGACACGGCCTCAGCATGGCCAGAGAAGTGGTGCATCGGTGCGCGCCTGGAATCCGAACTCAAGCCGCCAGTAGTGGAGCGCACGCACTTAACCACTAAGCCACGGGGCCAGCCCCAGGGTGCAGTTTCCAAGGGCATTGCTTCATAGGGACACCAAAGCTTCACTGGGATGCTAGACCTTACCAGAAATACAACAAGATGGAGAAAGCTATATTTATCAGAAGTATATGTGCAGTTGAAATATTTAAAAGAAATACTGTTTGCAATGGGTTGGGGCTTCACAATAGTTGGATGTCATTTTTTCTTCAAAGGAGGGCAGGTCTGGTTGGCTGCTGAGTTTTTGTTTCTCTGAGTGGGCTATGCAAATATGGGACAGAGCAGAATTGTTCAGAGAACAGAGGAGACACCTAGCACTTGATTCAGCTCTCCTCCCCCTCCGTCCCCAACTCTTCCACATAGATGTTGAACAAACATTTAAAGAAAATCATTTTGGAGGGATGCTAAATTATCAGGGTTCCCACTAAGGTCAGCATGTCTCTATCTGGCTTTGTTCCTGATGCATTGATTGTTTAAAGCTCACAGGTCAACTTACTTCATGACCCCAAGCACCCCACCTTCTGTCATTTCAGAAAGTCGATTATACTTCCACCAGAAAGTGGGAACAATAAAAAAGAAGAAAGGGGATCTAAAGGAGTCAAGTGTTCTACTTTTTGACAACTCTAATTTTTAAAAGAGGCGGAACATCAATGGAGGAGATGGAAACTGGTGTTAAAAATGAAGTTTAAAAATTACCTATATCTGGTTTTAGAATAATCTATGCTAAAAGGGATCTTGGGAATGATGAGGAGACTGCTGTCCAAAGTGACTTACTGAAGGATATGATGCGATTACAACATATAATTGAGAGATAATCAATGAGATGCAGGAAAAGGAACCCCAACATAGAGTCTGAAGGCTGTGTCCATCTGGCCATCACTTCTTTGTGTCTTTTCCTTCCTTTTACCTAATGAAAGACAAGGGAAGAGGAATTACCCGTGATTACCCAGGATTACTTGTGAAAAAACTCAACCAGCCTGGATTATGCACCTTCATTTGACAAACATTTTTATAGCAATTATTATGTGTCAGGCATTGTTCCAGGCAGATTCTGAATATGAACCCTTTCATGATCCTAACAACCCCATGAGGAGGTACTGTTGTTATCTCCATTCTACAGATGGGGAAACCGAGACACACAGCTAGCACATGGCAGAGTTGGGGCACACCCAGACAGTCTGGCCCAGCATCCGTGCTGTTAACCACTAAGCCTGCCTGACCTCAGAGCTCTGCCCCTTAACTTTTTCCAGAAGTTTTTATTGTAATCCCCTGTGATCTGCCTAGGGAACATGCAGAGATTTGGTGCTGGTGAGAACGCAGAGACTTTGCTGGCTGGGAAGGGGTCCCTGGAAAGGTCCTCAGGATGAAACAATAGAGCAACACGTAGAAACCCAGAGGAGATTTTCCACAAAAACATCAGCTTTGTGGGGAATAGAGGGAACAGGGGGAGGAAGGCGGGTGAGGGCGGGGCTGAGGATGTAAGATGCAGTCCATATGGGATTAGAGTAAGACATGTGTATGTATGTGTTTGGAAGCCTGTGCACATGTGGTTCTGGTTGTGTGTGAAAGTGTTTATGCATTCATGTTTTTATACCACTGTGTGTGTGTGTACGTGTGTGCATATGCACCCGTGGGCTTGCTCAGTACGTGGAAGGTGCTAGGGTAAATTCCTTCTGTGGTGACTTCGTTTCTGCCTGCGTAGTGAGTTCATATCCACATCCGGGTTCATTTCTGCCTCAGGAGTACCTGGTCCTCCCCGTCTTCTGAATGATTCAGATCACTCTTCTCCTTGAGCAAAAGGAAAATGAAGCTGAGAGAAAAAGTAAAGAGAAAATCCTAAAATCAACACGTTTTCCTGAAAAGGCTGTTATTTGCTCAGAAGGCCATAGGATGAGCAATCCACTTGGCCAGTTCTCCTCTTTAATGAAGCTGAGGCCCAGTTGGAGAAGACCACAGAGTCACGCCCTGGGACGCTGACTCCCCAAACCCACAGCCCATCCCTGTGGGCGGCCAGGGCCTACTCCATGGCTCATAGGTATTAACTATCTAGCCCTCCAGGTTACATTTCCCCAAACCTTTAAAATTTTAAGACCCCATTCAAGGGCAGCCCTACCGCCCCCGGAAACACTGTTTAGGCTTTGCAAGGAGCTGCTGCCTACAAACAGAGAGGGAAAAAGGAAACAGAGATTGTTGTTGCTGCTGCAGTTTTAGCGCAAACTGTGGGCACGACTGTGGGCATCTGTCTGTCTGCAGAAGTGTCAGTCCAGGCTTCTCGCACTGGAAGGTGATGGCTGGGGTGATATTGCTAAAGAAGCAAGAAACGGGGTGGAGAGATGGTGACCAGAATTGCTTGGCAGCCAGGATGATAAGCAGGACCAGCAGAGGGCGCCACCGTGCTGACTCTCACTTCGCTGCGCGGTACAGGCAAGTGGGGGGATGCTCGAAGAGGCCAAAGATGGATTGATTCAATACTGTACCCCCCTCCTCGGCCTCCCTCCCGCTCCTATGTCTTCTCTCCTCCCTGCCCCCTCCTCTGTCTCTCCCTTCCCTCTCCTCTCTCAGTCTTTCTTTCTTCCCATCTCCAGCCCCCACCCCCTCCCCAACTTCAGCGGCTCACCCCAGGGAACCTCAAGTCTAGTAACTGAGTGTTAATTACGTCTGAGTGGATTCTAGAGAAAAAGAAAACCATATACTGTATCAGCAGAGAAATGGTTTCACTATGAGGAAACTAATGATGCTTTTATCAGGAAAAATATAAAGATTGCTTTTTTACTAGTGTGTGTCCCATAGGGTTCAGGGCTATGAGATATTTCTGTATCTGGCTTTAGGTTCCTCCGAGCTTTTACATAATCAAATCAATATAGCCATGATTCACCCTCTGGCAACAACTGCTCCCTGCAAGTTTGCTTCTTTAGTGGCTAAAGAGAAAATAAATAAATATATAGAAAGCAACTTATTATGAATCGGTAAACATTGATTTGTTCGGTCTTCCTTTTTAATTGCTCACATACACATGCACACACATGCACAGGAAGCAAACGGCTAAGTTCACGGTCAGGAAACAAAGTGGCCGAGTATTGTCCATCCAAGTATTTACTGTGGTCTGTACGGAGGAGGCGCGTTCTGTTTTTCAGAGTCAGAGGTTTGTTGCTTGCCTGTCCTCCAGCGTCGATTTCATACATTTTATGCATCTTCTTTCCCATCCCTGTGAATTCCCTACATTCCGGGCGTAATTTTGGTTCTTGCATTTCTCTTTGAGTCAGATTGTTTTTATCAGGAATTTCCCTCCCCTCCGCCTGGCAGAAATGCTCTCCCTTGGACCTAGATCTTGTCCCAGAGCCATCCGTGAGGGCTCAGGCTTCCCTCTCCCCTTCCTGAGGACAGCGGGTCTGGACCCCAAAGAGAACAAGGAATGGGAGGGAGGAGAGCCAGCTTGTGGCTACTTGAAAACAGATCTCACCGTCTCCTCGGGAAACGCACCTTCCCCTCTCATTTCTCCTGAGTATCGGCCCCACCTTACAGTTCACAGAAGGATAGCACCGGGAATAGCTCTCGAAATCTTTCAAAACACATGCGATTTGCCACTCCTTTCGCTTCCCCTCCCTTCTTTCTCTAAGTAAATAAACAAAGACGTCTTTCTTTCAGACTAAAACATGGGGGAGGATTCAGTGTCACAGCACACTGTCATCCACTTTTCCTAGACAAATTGGGATGACAGGGGCCTCTAAATATGGCTTTTCAGTGTCACTCGCTGCTTGGAATCAACGTAAAGTCAACTGAGAAAAATAGGTGTGTTGAGCTGGGTTTGGAGAAGAAAAGTGGAGCCTTCCAGGCATCTGGCTGGTCACAGGGACAGGCGAGAAGATCAGTGAGTCATTTCTGCTCTAGTCCCAAACGTGAGAGGCCTTGTTCATGACATGCTTTCTCTTTCCCGTCCCTCAGAAGAAGAAACACATTAGAAGTAATAACAGAGACAAGGCAGGAAAGGAAAACCACATATGGGATCAGGTGTGCTGAGCCCTGGGGAGGACAGTTATCACAAAAATAAAATGGCTCCCTCATTAGGAGGCAGTCTTCTGACTGAAGCCCTGTTTCCATGACGGGGATGCCATCCTCCTCGGAGAGGACAGCAAGGACAGAGTTCTTTAAAGATCTCCCTTCTTTGGGTAAATATTGGCCACTGAAGAACATCATCTTGCAGTACTCTTAGTACTTCTGTACTCCAGGACTTCCAGTTGGGTATTGTGACTCTAGCAACACAGAGTGTTAGCATTTGTAGAGTCACAATGGCTGCCATTTATTGAGCGTCTACTATGCACCAAAGACTGTGCTAGGAGCTTTCTGTGCATTATTGCATTAAATTAATTCTAATCCTCTGGACGGTATAGCAAAGAAAGTCATATTATTCCCATTATATGGAAAAGGAAACTGAGACTCAACAAGGTTAAATCATTTGCCCAAGGTCACAGAGCCAGTATAGGATTGAGTCTCTTGGATCCCAAAGTCTGTGGACTTCTTGCCATGTCAGTGTCACAGGAAGTGCGGGAAACATGCCAAGGTGACCTTGAGTGGCTCCTGGACAAACTTATAAAAAATTATATAATTATATGTTTCTTTTTAACAAATATTAAAAATCATATTGCTGCCACATTAAACCCCTGATTTCACGGATATTCTTAGAAAAAGGTTTTTTTTGGTTAAAAAGAAAAAGAATCCATGTAAATTAATTAAGTGAAATATATTGAGATGGTAGAGACGGCTGACGTGGTAAAAATCATGAAGGAGGCAAACAAATGACCGGAGGTTGGGGAAAGCCGTCAGCCACACTGCCTCGAACAGCAGGAAAGCAGGGATAGTGTTGGTAGCTCCCTCACATTTTGTGTTGAGAAGGATTCTGAGGCCCCATGTGTTATCTATTAGTGATGTCTGCCTTGGGGCACCATGCAGGCTTGGGGGGGACTAACAGTGACTTGTGAGGCCTCTTTGATCAAGCCCAACATTCTCCTTTCCCACAGGAGTAGGAAGCCCAGAGAAATGAACTGAACCGTTCAAATGTTTTGAGTCAATAATTCCACCTCGAACAGCCTTTTTCTAACAGGTCCAAACATTTGCTCGTGGTTCCCCATCAATACATTTTGTCTTTGGGGGAGAGGAGTCATGATATATGCATAATTTCACCCAGTTTATTTTCAGTGGACAGGCAGAACTGGATTAGAATCCGGCTCTATTCCATATGTGATCAGAGAGAGACCTTTGAATTTCCTCCTCTACGCAGATGAGATCGTCACCGTTATAGTGCTGTTGTGAGGGCTGGATGAAATAAACTACATAAAGCACCAATTATGATCAGCAGAGTATAAGGTCAATAAGTGGTACCTAATACTCCATCATCCCCTCATCTGTACAATGGATGCTTGTTCAATGCCTACTATGTGCATTGGCCTTTAATCAGTAGGGTTTGCCCACAATGAAAACAACGGGCAGTCCATCTTTCAGCGCCCACTGAGAAGGCTCAGCTCACACTTCCTGAGGGCTTTGTGAACATCATCTCTTTGGCACACAGCCCTCTGTCCTCACCAACACATGAATGCACAGATCCTGACCACATGCTCTCACACCAGAAAAATCAGAAAATACACTAAGAAAAATCCAATAATACTTACTTGAGGTTTTTAAACTCCTTGGGGGTAGATAGATACAAGGCAGTAAACCAGCATAAGGAAAGAAAAACAGTTTTAAAAAAAAGCTAATAAAAAAATCCCATAGGAAGGAAATGGAAACCCCCTGCCCCCCAAATGGAGCTCAGTTGTGTGGTTCCCGTAGCTGCTTTCCTGGAAAGGGGGCCAGAAGCCGAGAGCATGGAGCACTTAGACTGGAATTGTTTTCTAAACAGATTTTTTTAGCGTGTATTTTTCACATATTTTAACCTTTCTCAAAACACCCTGGCCAAAAGCAGTAAAAATGCTTCACTATTAAACTTAAATTAGGGGCCTGTGTCAGTTGAGGGACCCAGCTGGGTTTCTTCTGGCAACTGGGAAAAGGGTGAGGAGGAAAAGCCTGCTACAGCATATTACCCTCAGGTGCTCGCGGGATGCAGAGGGCACGGTCAGCTCAGCTCAGCTCGGCCCCGGCTAATAACGGTGAAGGCAGAGTAGGGGCAGCAGCGAGAAAAATTTAAAAAAAATTAAATCTGCATGTTTTCAGAACCAGCAAGAGAGATTATGACTACAGTTTCATTTTGGATTCCTAGTCCCAAAAAGGGAGGGCCTCTTAGGACTTGGCAGTGGGTGCCTTAGAGGTAGGGTAGGAAGGGGGTGGAGAGTGGCCCAAATTTTATTCAAAACAGTAGGTTTTAGCTAAAGCCAAATTGGGCAAAAGAGACATGTTCACAAGTCATCACCAGTGGCAGCCAAAGAAAAGTCACTTTCCATCTTGTGCTATTTCCACAGTCCTTGGGGACCAAATGGAAAGCTGTAGGACTCTTTTCCTCAGGAAAGCAAACTCTGGGTGAAGTAGAAGTGTTGGGTGACACGTTGGGTCACCTTCCCGTTATGAGAGTCCAGGGCGGCCTGACTTTGTCAGAGGGTACCTGAAGAAAGTTCTGTATTCAGGGATGAGTGACTTTATTGATCTTATTCGAAAATGGGCATTTGAGCTTCTCTCCGAGGAATCAGCCTGGATGTGTCAGCAAAGAGTCCCTTTGGATACATCGACCCAAGCTGAAAAGTGTACTTACAGCATGTCATGTCCACTGATTCTGGTGCTACTGGCTGTGCTGTCTTGTCTAACGGCCATTTGGGAAGAAAGGGAGGGAGGGGGAACAGGCTCTCCTCTATCGGCAGACCGCGCTAGCCCGTGTCTGCATCCTCACCTCGCAGACGGGCCTTTGGGCAGTTATGGAAGCTGTCAGGGACCCATTGAGCCTTGGCGCAAAGATTGTTGCAATTGGGAAGGGCTTTCAGCTCACAGATGTTTTGCAGTGAGGATGGAACATATGAAGCATCTGCTGGTGCCACCAGGCCTTGCAGTTGGAATCCGAGGAGCTTGGGCTGCTAGGACATGACCAAGGGAAACAAATGTTTGACCAGACATCTGAGAACATCTGTTTTGTTTTGCTCGTGTGGATGCAGCCCGCCTGGCCCGAGGTGTCTGCTCTTGGCTGAGACGCAAAGCGGAGGCCCATTGCAAACACTGGCAATGCCAAATATGGGCAAAGCCAATGCAGGGGATTGCATTTTTCCCTTTGAATCCCTCAAAAAGATGAGTTTCTTTCTGTTTTATTCCAAACCTAAATTTTCAGTATTTGAAGGGAGGGGACAAAAACAGACCTGGGGTGTCTTGGGCATCAGTTGTTCTCTGGGCCTTGAACCCTCTTTTTCTCTCCTTTTCCCAGCTTGAGATACTAATGGGCCTCAAGCCATCACTGCTTGGACTGCCCCACAACCCCTCCTCTTCTTCCCTGACCAGAACAAAAAAGGGGATGCTGAAAAAACAGGGTGGATAATGGAGCTGTCCTGGGAGAACCAGGAGGCACTAAAAAAAAGAAAAAAAAAAGAAAGAGAAGAGAGGTTCCGTCCTAGTCATGTTTCCTTGGGCTATTTAAGAATGCCCAGTGCCCGGCCAGTGGTGGCTGCCATTTCCCTGTGGCAGAATGATGCCTGGTTTATTCTTAGCAAAGTGCTTGGGGAGCGTGAGCCCGAGAGACTGTAATGCAAGAACCACCACCACCAGGTAGAACAGAGTGAGGCTTGCTTTGCCTGTCTTCTGGAGCTATTCAGAGCCAGGTAAGGAAAGTAGATGGAGGCGAAGACCCAGACATTGTTGCATTACCAGTGCCCCCAGCCCCCGCCTCCTGCCCCCCAAATCATGATTGTTTTATGCCGTTCTTTTTCCCTTTGGTGAGGAAAATGGGATGTGGTGTCAATTACTGGGAAAAATATACAAAGTCCTAATGGCTAATCTATTCTTCTAAGTATGAGGAGGCCTACTACACCTAAGAGACTTGATCTAATTGTATAATAAAACTCGAATCATTTCAAGCAGGATCAGACCTGCCGGGTGCGTTCGAGAAGGCTCGGGCTGCTGCTGCCGCCGCCCTGGGCAGGAGAGCGGTGAGCTGACCCTGGAAATTGCTTGTGGGTGAAATCGGAGGGGGGCTGAGGGGAGTCGGGAATATGGCTGCAGGGAGCAATGAGGGACCGTAAAGATGTTGGACCGTACACAGTATCTTCTTGTTTTATGTGTCTCCGTGGTGGCGGTTGTTTCCTCGGCTCGAATGTCTATGTCAAGAGCCTAACCTTGGAAAGAAATCCACATGCTGCTCCATGAGTTTCTTTCCCTTCCTTCCCCTTCCCCGCTCTCATCTTTTGTAGACCGTTGTTTAAAACACTCACGGTGCCAAGCCTTTTCACATAATTTATCTTGTTTAATTTAATCCTCCCGACAACCCTCGATGGAAAATCCAATTATCATTTTACAGATGAAAAATCCAAGACAGGCGAAGTTGTCCGAAGTTCCATTGCTGAAAAGTAATGGCGCCGGGGCTCAAAGTTGGGCTGTCTAACTTGTTTCTGTCCTTTGCTGGTCTTCCCTGGCTGTTCCTGTTTTGGGGCGTTTCATGCTTTTTGCAAAGCCCTGCTGAGTGATCTGGGTGTTCAGGCAGGGTGGGGGAGCCGAGGCTCAGGATGGCGGCATGTGCAGTGGGAAGCTGGTGGCAACACGGATCCTAAAATTAGCTTTTCTCCTTTCAACTCTTTCTGATCTGATCTAAAAACATGAAAAGGCTTGCAACCCCCCTGCATATAAGTCCAATGACAGCTTCTAACACCACCACAAAACTCAAAGCCTGTTTGTTTAAGCATTGGGATTTTTTTTTTTTTAAAGAAAAATACATCTGGGAGTAGAAGTCACTGGGTTATAAATGAGCTCTCGCCCCACCAAAGAAAAAAATAATAATTATAATAAAAATAATGGCACCATATTCTCTGATAAACCAGTGCCAGAAAAGCTCTTGGGGATCAAGTTTTGTCAGTCCCCAGCTTTTACCAATTTAAATTCTTGGCAGAGTATTAAAAAAAAACGTATAAGGTATTTGAAACTCCAGTCCCTCAGGTACTAAATCTAGTGTTTCCTGGCAATAGATGAATGTTGCTGTAGCGAAAACCTAGCACCACAGGACCATATCTCCATGGCTGTTCGTATTTATACTTAACAGACAAATATGTCATTCTTTCGGGATCCCTTTACAGGGCCAATTTTTTTCCCCACATGTTACCCACCCTTTTCTGATAAAAATAAAGGCAGACCAAAGTCAGGACACAGACTTTGAGTGAATGTAATGTTCTTTGGCACCAGAAACCATGTTTCCCCAAAGCTGCCTAATTTCCTAAGCCACAGGTACAATGAAGAAGTAGGAACAGGACTCTCGACCCCAGAGTGGGCAGATGGACGTTGCCTGGTGACGCTCACTCCTTGGTCACCTTTCCTTTCCCTGTCCTTCATAATGTGACTGGGATCCACAGGAAGAGTTGGAACTCCGTGATCCCTCAGAGGTTTTTGCCAGAACCTTGCTTGGCAAAGGATGTCCAACTCTCTCTGCACAGTTAGCAAAAGGATTCCTTTTTGGTGTCAACGTCTACACTCCATCCATGAACTGTAGGTCATCTTTTCCATCCTGGGCCCCTCCAGTTTTACCCCCTCCCAGGCCTCTAGTCACCTTGCAGAATATTTTTTCTACTCTACTGCTTCTAATCAAGTTTCTTCTCTCTCCTCTCCCCTAATCTTTGCTAATGGAAGTTTAGTCTAGAAATATCTGGAACCATCTCAGATGACTCACCTCCCTGAGTCTGTGGACCACATTTCAACCTTCATCATATAAGAAGGGAAGAGGATACACGTGTATTGAACACCTACCATGTTTTGGGCACTACACTTAGAGTCCTTACTCAATGTTAAACTTGGACGATGAATCTTATAAACCTCATGAAGAAAGGAATGGTATTAATATTTTAAGTACTTTGGAACCCTGAGAAGCACTGCATAAAATATTGCAATGTGCCACTTCCGTTCCTTCGTCCAATCTAGAGTTTCATATTTTTGCCAGGGGAAAATACATCCCTTAACTTTCAGAAAAATGAGTATTCAGTCAAAGTGTTAAGATAGCTCAACCCTCTGTACTTCGTAAAATATTTATATCATAACCTGAGGGACATGGAGATGTCTCGGCAGGAATGGAAAATAACTGGGGTGAGGATTTTCAACAAGAAGTTGCCACGGGAACTTTCCACATCTCCTGTGAGTACCACTTAAGTTTTAGCCCACAGGCCAGCCTTTCCTTGGCTCAGGCTGGTGAGATGCTACTCAACCATTTAAAGCAACTGAGAACCATGGCATCAACTCATAACAGCGACAAGGTTGACTTTTTCTTTTTGCTCTCCTGCTCCCCAAATAAGGCAGCTGCCCAAGGCAGCCCCCTGCTCTCTGCCCTTTCTTTCTATTCTCCTCCTAAGAGTTGCTCATCAATTTTTGCAATTTCAGTCATGATTTCTATGCTAATCTCTATGCTCCATGCTGACCTCTCCTTAAGGCTTCAGTCCATCGCTGGTCTTCCCCAGTCCTGTGTGCCCAGCTGCCTGTGCGACACTGAAACACAGTGGCCTCACCTCAAACTCAGCATGCCCCCAAACAATCCCTTTCTCTCCCAGATCTTCCTATTTTAGCCAACGTGTCCACTTTCCCAATTACCCATACCTCAAATACTAGAACCATTCCAACTCTCCTGTCTTTCTTAATATTAAAAATAGTTGTCATTTATTAATAATAAGATCTAATTTTAATTGGTTTCCTCCTATGTGCCGTGTGCTTTGCCTCATTTGGCTTCATAGTCTTGTTGAGCTCTCATCACAAGCCTATGAATTAGATATTATTATCGTTATTATTATTTCCATTTTGTAGGTAAGGAACAAACTCAGAGATGGGAAATGATTGGCCCAAGGTCACACTACTGAGTGTGGAACTACAAGTAGTGGGTTTCAATTTCTTGGTCTACCCTTCTCCAGAGCCCACACATAACTTCTCTATAGTATATAGCAATCAGGTAGAGTCTGACCAGTTCTTCCTAAGAAACGTCTCTTGAAGTCATCAGTCTTGGTCTACTCCCACTCCACCTAGCCCCTCACCATCTTTCTCCTGAACTGATTTCCCTAACACCATGGTTTCCCTGGATTCAGCCTTTTCCCATCAGAAACATTATCAAGATCTCATCTTTTAAGACATTGTGTTTACTCTATTGAACAAGAACCAACCTCCAGTGGTTCTCCATGACAGCAGCCTTACCCAAAATGTATTCTGGAATATGACACACACCTCCTCTCATTGGAGGGGCAAGAGTCTGCTCTGTGCCAGGATGGGGACAAGACAGACTAATAGAGCTTTCAGTCTAATAAAACAGGTAGACACTGAATAAAAGTTAGATAGCTGATGAATGTTTTGAGGAAAGGTGCAGAATGCATATGGAAGCCCCTGCAAGGTGATCAAATCTCTTTTAGCCAGCTGGTCAGGGAGGCTTCATTTAGGAAGATCCATAGGGTGTTTATAGGTATACACTGGGTTGAAAGAAACTAAATAGGTTTTTTAATTCCAGGTCTTCTCAAAGCCTGACAATGTGCTAAAGTGTAGCATGACTTTCTTTCCAAGGGGGTACTTGGTATACAGCATTTCCCAGATTTTCTTGATCACACTTCTCTATTTTGTGAAGCATCTTACAGGGTGAGATAACGTGCTAATGTAGAAAAGGCTGCCCTACAGGATAAAGTTCAAATTCCTCTTCCTGGCCTTGGTGTTCCAAACAATATTAACTTGACTTGAAAAATGTTGCCCTGCCCTGCCTATCCACCGCCCCTCCCCATGAGTGCAGCCTGTTGCTATTATCGTGGCTCTACTCTGCTCACTGTGCAACTAGGTCCCATTCCCTCAAAAAATACTGCCTTCCTCCTCACCCAACTTTTGTCAAATCATACTCCACTCTCCAAGATCCAACTTGAAATTCCTATTGAAACCAAGACAACATTTTTTTACATTTTCAGTTCACACAGCTCTCTCATTTTATAGTCCTTTAGACCTTAGCTGTATTACTCAATTAGATAAAGTAGATATTAGAATCTAAAGACCTTGCTTCAAGTCTCAGCTTTAAATCCACAATCTATGCAACCCTAGGCACTTGTCTTTTCTTAGTCTCAGCTTTCTCATCTGTAAAAAAAGAATACTGTTCCCTCAGAAGCAGAATCTATTTTTCCTGTAAGAAGTGGTGAAAAGCAGCATGAATGTGGATAAAAGGCATTTTTGCAGACCCTCTCCGTCTTGGTCTTTGCTCAGACTCTTTCCAGCACTCTCCATGGCATCAATCTGAAGCTGACTCTTCTTGACCCTATACTAAGAACATATCTGGGGATTATGTTTGCCACTCCCTCTTCTTTTCCACCCCTAACTACTCCACCCTTTCTTGATCAAGAGGGGTGTCATCAAGAAAACCTGCAGCTCAGCCTGACTGCAGCCCTCACAGTCTTAGGTTTTGACTGGATCCCTTGATCAACTTCTCACCTCAGCTGGCCCTCAGGGACGAGTGACAGAGCGTGTTTCCCAGCATGGTGGTGCACACCAGTGAGAAGAAGCCTCTGGATGTACAACTGAGATATCGTCATTGCCTTTGTTCTATTCCATCATGGGTCCCTGGTTATCTCACATGGGCGCGGGATCTCTTTATCTCTCTCTGTGGCTGGTACAGAGAAGGGACTCAATGAGCACTGCTGAATCAAAGTGATGATGCAAGGAAGACTTTGGGCATAAAGAACAGCCTTTCTACATGCCTTCCTTGAGGAGCCTTCTCTGACCCTGCCCCAAACTAGATAAGACACCCAGTTGGGCTCCCATGGTTCTTGATCTTTTCCTTTGGGGTGCTCCTGACTACCACACGCTGAGATTCAGGGATCATGTGCCCAGCTGGCGGTCAGCTTCAAGATGAGCAGGCCTGCCTTGTCCACCTGTGTCTCAGGCCCTGGGACAGCACCTGGCACAGAGTTGACCCTCAGTAAATGTTTGTCCAGAGAACAAATGAATGAACAATTAAGTGCTCTTGGATAAAATTAATGTAGAGGTCATTAAATTAATGTAGAGGTCATTCCATCTGCAATATTTATTAAAATTTCACTATGCCTACACTTTTGCATCTCCTGAAAAGTAAAATCCATTAACACCTTATTTCCTTTAGGTCCTCAGACTTTTGCTCGAGGCAAGAGTTTAAAGGGATCAAGGACTGAAGACAGGTAGACTTGAATTTGAATCTCCTCCTCCACTTATTAGCTGTGTGAACTTGGGAAAGTTACCTAACCTCTCTCTGCCAGTTTCCTCATCTGTAAGATGGGAATTATAATCCTAACCTTTCAGGGTGATGGGGAGGAATAAATACAATAACGCATGGAAAATCCTTGGCATAGAGCCTGGCATATAATAATCCAATAAATCGTAGATGTTGTTGTTGTTGCAATTGTTATGAGTGACTTGTCTCCAGCCTCAAAGAGTTTGCAACCTAGTAAAGGAGACACAGAGCGCCTTAGCACCCTCATCATCAGATGGGCCCTCATACATCTCATGCTCGAGTGTAACCAACCCAGCAACCTGAACTTTATTTGGACACTTGTAGGGTCATGTTCAATGTCCACCGTGGAAAAGGAACTGACCTTACTCCATTCAGCATGCACCCTTTGAAATTCTAACTCCCCAACTGTGACCCTGGTAAAACCACTTTCCCTATTCTCCTTTCTGGTTTCTGTTTCCGTGCTTCTGAAATGGTGCTAATGATGCATATCTCATTGGGCTGCAGCGAAGATTAAATTAAATGACAGCGTTCGTGGAAAGGCCTTTTGTAGAGTAGGTGTATTATAACTGTTAGTTGCCTCCACTTCTTAACACACCTTACCCTCCCCCACACCCTTCCTCGGCTTTCCCTACATGCAGGAAGCAGTCCTTATGCAGAGAGGTCCCGCCTGCCCTCCTGGGCTGGGATTTCATTCTCCCCCCCTGTACAGGAAGGCCATGCGCTGTCCAAATGTCCTTGTGAGTTTCTGAATCCCACAAGAGATGCCTCCTATGAGGATTCTCTCAGCTTTCTGGACCATCAGCACAGGGGCCAAATGCAGTCCTCCTTTTCCCCCAAGTCATGACTTCCTTTCTTCCCCTGTTAAGCCCGCATGGTGGTCCCTGCTTCCTAGAGCCTGCAGTCAGAAGAAACCAGCACAGCCTAAATTCTCTCTGCACCCTGCTAGACCCCTTTCTACCTCTCAGAGCCAACAGTACGCCTCTCCAAAGATCCAAAAAGCACCTAGTGTACTGGAAACACCCCCATTGGTGCCCCTTCCCCAGGCCTTCTAAATCTAGAATCTCATTTCTCTAGCTGCTAGTGAGCCTACTCACAGTTCTCCTCACCTACAGAGAAGGGAAAGGATAGAAGTGTTGTCTTCCTTCTCCCAGCCTTTTTATTTCTGGTTTCGGTAGTGGCTCTTCAGCATTTCCTCCTGTATGTCCTTGAGACTCTCAAGGTCCTGAAGAAACAGTTGGGAAGAGATGGAAAAAGTTATAGACAACTAATGGCAATGTAACAACATTTGATTCTCTTGGAAGTTTACATGGCAATGCCTCCTGAACAGGGCAATGACATTGTGGCATAAGTAGGGTGCTAACCTGAGGGCGGGAGTGGGAAGCTGAAGAGCATGCTCCAGTGGGTGGAGGTTGCATGGGGAAGGGGTGAGAGGAAACCAGAGGTGGCTCTGAGGAGAGACAACAGAGATCAGAAATATCGATGGGGATTTAAGTTGTCTGCCACCGAGTCCATGTAGACCCTTACCAAATTTTCAGTAAAATCTACACTGCTCACCAAAGTACTTGTGCAAATGGATTCTTTCTTGAGGACTCCCTTAGGGGCTGAATTCTGCTACTGGGCTACTGCAGGACAACATAGAGTACCTGAGAATAGGCAGGACCTGGAGGACAAAGGGATCATCTACACTTGGCCTCCAACGTGACAACATCTACAATAAGGAGGAAAGAAGTCAGGGACATGGCAGTTTCCTTAGTGCTGTTCAATACTAAATTCAACGTGCCCTGAGAGACACCTACCTTCCTAGCGGTCATGAAAAACATCACGATGCCTGTTTTCATGGAGAAGATGATCTAATGGAAAAAACAAATATGCAAGCACCCAACTTGAATCCAAATACAATGACCTTAAACCAATAATGGCGGGCCATTAACTTCTGCCTAGGGAAATCAGAGAAGGCTTCCAAAGCTTTAAGAGATGACATACGTGGAGAAGGATAAGGCCATGCATGAAGGTGTCAAGAGCATGTTAGTGTTTAAGGGAGTGAGGCTGAGTAATATCATGGGACTCATATCAAGAATGGGGGCCCAGGCCAGGGGGAGTCTTGACAACACTCAACGGAGTTGGGTTTTTATTACCCAGGCAGACAAGGAATGTATTTGAGGACATGTGTGACACAATCCAACCAACTCTGACAGCCAGTGAAGGACAGATTGGAGGAGTAATACGTGAGAAGCTCAGAGACCAGCTAAGAAGTCACTGTAGTCGTCCAGGTGAGGGAAGATTAAGGCCTGAATGAGGGCCCCCCTCTCAGCTAGACAGGCTGGGTAAAATTGCCCCCTCAAATGTGCCTATGGAAGAACTCTTGATTCCCAGTAGTCAATTCTAACAGCCCAGCTGTGTATCCAGCGATGAAACCTGGCTTTGGTTGTTCCCCGCAACCCTGCTTTCTCTGTGCCCAAGACATCCATCAAGGAAATGAATCAAAGAAGCTCCACTAAAGCAGGTGATTGGCAGGTTGGAAAGGATACTGGGAGGGGGCGTGGTTGGCCTGCCCATGGAGGAGCTGGGTGCTGAGGGAGAAGGACGGATGTGAAGCCACGTGTGAGACTCAGCTGCGTATTGATCTAGTTCATTTGCACGTGAACCTCATCATCAGCTCCTGCTTAAGCCCTCGCTTCCCCGGTAATTGACTCTCGCATATTGATTAAGATGTTGATGTGTCCCAGGATTTCTCGGTGGTGATGCAGGCTCGCCTCCCGGCAGGCAGGGCTGGCAAAGCTTTCACTGTACGGCTGTCACTGCACGCTCCTTAATGGATAAAGCTGTCATCTGAGAGCTGGAATGTCTTACAGGCACAAAGACGAAATTAACTGTTCAATAATGTATGGGACATGGAAAAAACTTTACCCAACAACTCCAATTGATTGCTGTAAGTGTTTTGACTGCACTTGCCTGCTTTGCATAAAGTCAGCTACTTTAGCTAGCCTGTTTTTCACGCACAGCCATTACTCGGCCTCTTTCAGAATAAGTTGAGAGACTTCGGCTGCTGCCAGGAATGGGCTGTCTGGAGGGAAGGGGGGTGGGTCGGGTGGGGAGCAGGTGGGCGCTGCTGACATCTCTCCCTTGGGATCTTTGAGTGATCCCCGGTCTTTAAAGCAATGCGTTACTGGCAGTGCTGTGGAATCTTGCTGGAACTGATCATCTCGGGTGAGTGGGGTGAATCACTGGGTATGGAATTCCTGGATTCGGTGACCTCATTTTGCCCATGGCTCTCCTCTTCTCCCCCTGCGTTAGGCTGAGGCCTCTCGCAGAGAGGGGCTGTCAGTCAGACCTATGGGGGGAGAGGGCAAATGGGTCACACATTTAACACCAGTTTGATAAACAATTTCCAAGTCATTTAAATTGGACCTTGCTTATTATTTTGGATTTGGTTAAACGCATACTCTCAACCTATCCCACAGGTACTAGAAACCACTGTGCATTTCTCCCACACAAACCTGGAAAAGGGGAAAAATATCAAGGTAGCAAACCTATACTCCACATCTTTTCTGCCAAGCTTAGCCTTTTAAAAACAGAGCAAGATCCTTTGAACATAGCTCTGTTTTATCACAGGACCTTTATTGAAGTTTTAATCAACACGAGCAGCTGACAAAATAGGAGATTGCAGATTCGGCTGTACATTATGTATCCTCCTTGTGAGTCTGGGGAAAAAAAATCAGAACATTAAAAAAAGAGAAAATAAACAGCCTCGTTTAAAAAACAAATGAATCCCACCAAACCAAGGAAATCCTCTCGCACCCAGAGGAAGGCCTGCCGTGTGGCATGCCGACTGCGGCCCCGGAGTTTGGAGCCTCGTGGAGATCATTACCATAAAACAAATAACCATCTCGCTTTTGTCGCCCACTAGGAGTGAACTCAAAACCTCAGGCCAGCGTCCAAAGATTCCTTCTCCACAGGCCCAGCCAGCTATGGATCGGGCTGACACCTCTACAGAAGGGAAGGAGGGCATGGCCCCTGTGTCCAAATCCAGATCCTTTTCTGGGTCCAGCCACTGTGCCTTGGCCTGTGGCCTCCTCTCATCACCATCTATCTCCCTTACCTGCTTCCTTTTTTCCCTCACCCAAGATGGAACAAACACACACCAGTCTGAGTTCCTCCACTTAGTGTATAAGAGAGCGCTGGATGAGGAGGGAGGAACGCTCTTCTCTTTCTATCCCCATCTAGGTCCCTTTTTGAAGCTAGGCTGCTGTCTTGCACTCCAAGAAGGGCATCCCTTGGGCCTGCATAGCTATTTCATTCAAAGTGATGCATGGGAACTATTGAAGAAAGGGACCCTGGTTACTGCAGCCCAACTGGCAAGACTCCTACTCTTATGGCCAATGCTACTTCTCTCTTCACTGAGATAGGAAGTGAGTGCCAGAGCAAGGCGGCCCAGTGTTGTGATGGAGAACTGGACTCTCCAGTTGTTTAGACCTGGGTCTGAATCTGCTCTGCCACTTAAAATGTGTGGGCCTAGCGTCCAGTAAGGTTGCTAAATATGAACAAAAGGAATGAATGAGGAAGAGGAGGATGGTGAGCATGTGATGCAGATGGGGTACCTAAGCAAAGAGGGGATGCAAAGTACCAGAAAGATCAGCTGGACTGTGGTCCCTTAGGAAGCTTGCTTGAAACAATACTTTAGCGGGTTATGAAATAACAGATGAATACTGAATGGCTCAAGGTATGACTAATCAAGGTGTGACACAGGCGTGAGGGTCCTCAGGGACTCTAGAGAGTTGGATAGGGTCACTGGCAATGTTAGAGAGTCTTGAATGCCAGATGGGGCTGAGAGTGAGCATGGGGCTCCTGAATAGGAGAGTGGCAGGGTCTGTCCTTTGGGAATGATTACTTGGCCATAATGGAATGATGATGAGTGGGCCCCAGGGAGCTAGGACACATGACCTGTCTAGGGTAGCCACCCTGGTGTGGACTAACAAGGGATAGGGCTAAGGCACTGGGTATCAAGATAAAAAAAAAAAAAAGACACAGTATTGGCAGGTCTCAGGGGAGGCTGCCCAGCCATCCTGATCCTACCAATATTGTGGTGGCATTCATATTAGAGTTTCCATCTTGGAATAAAGACTTTCCAGGAAGCTTCCCTGGAAGCTCTGTTTCTGTGCCTTTTATTGTTTTGCAACCAGATTCAGAGAACTGGATTGCTAAGCTAAGACTTTGTCCCATCATCCTTTCCCCTCTCTTGATTCGTTAGATATTCATTCTATCCATGCTCTGACAGGTAGTGGAGATACAAAGATGCAAGGCACCAGGGCCCTCTTCCCAGGTATTCTCAGCCCACGGCAGACAGACAAACTGATACCCAGACATGGCCAAGTGCTGAGGAGGCCAAGGAGACCACAATGTGACTAACTCAAATGAGAAGTGCAGTGCATAGGAGACCTCCAGACGGGTCAAGCGCACACAGGAACTTGGCCTCTCCAGCAAAGTAAATGAGAGCTTCCAAACCTTACTCAATGGGATGAGAGAAAGATTGGGAAAAATTAGAGGAAATCCACAGAAGGGTGTGACTGGGTCCAACCAGGTACCTGGTTTGGTAGAAAAATCAGGCTGACCCAGCGACAGCACCACACGTGCAGGCTCAGGTTTTCGAGAGTCAACACCACTGGACAGGGGTAGGAGATTCCTGGCTTTCCAGGAATCTGGAAATTTGCACAATTATTCTGGTCACCTTTAGTTTCTAGACATCCTGAAGTACAAGGAGTACTTGCCCCTTGGCCATAGGGAACAGTAGTAAATTAGGGCTGAACTGCAATTTATTCTCAAAGGTAACTAGGGGGAATGGCCCCAGAGCCTAGGTGACCAATAGCCAACTCCCCAAATCTGTCTCAATGTAACCACAGTAAGTGATTTGCAGGGGTGGGAATAGAAATGATTTATTCTGAGAACACTGTCAGTACCCCTGTGAAATCATCTGTATTTTGTTATGGGATGTGAGTGGGCTAGACGTGCCCCAAACTACATTCCTTTCCTTCGGGCTCCCCATGCTTTTTCCACAACTGGTTATTTCAGGTGACAATTAACAGGAAATGATGGTAACGGCCCCAGGGTGGTCACTTTTCTAAGGAACTCTGGGCATTAAGTGTCAATTACTTATAGTCTCTGATCTAGGTTTCCAGCAGGAAATGAGCTTCTCCTGTAGTTGTCACAGAAAATCAGCTTCTTTTTTTCTCCCTCCCATTCTGTTTTGTCAATTTTCAGGAAGTCAAACTAAGAGTTAAACCGAAAGTTCTCTGGGGTCTCATCTGTAAGAAACACATCCATTTCTTCCCCAGTCCAGACTCTAAAAGGCAAAGTAGGAAATCGAAAGAATAAGAAGCAAACAATAAAGCCAAATGCAATAGCATTTATTTGCCTGTTTCCCTTCAAGATGCGAATCCTGTGTTATTGAGAATGCTCCAGGCAGGATCCCCAGTATTTCCTGCCCTGATGGAGGACACACTCATTCATTCCCTTCTGAGAAACTTTGCTTCAGGTCCACGGAGTAGGATGTGTTGGTTTCCAGGGCGAGGGGTCCAGCCCAGACAGGCTGAGTGTGCAGGGTTTGTGTTGATGCTGCTACCACGGCTGGTGCGGTGCTTCTCTGCAGCCTCTGCAGCAAGCAGGGTCTGTTTGAAGTCTGGTCTTTGGGAAGGAGACCCAAGAGAACATGAGCTGGGCTTGTCTGGATATCAAAGTCCAAATTAAAAATTTATTCCAGTGTTTGAAAAATTCCTGGCCAGAACCTTCATCTGGATTGAAAAAATACCATCTCCCTTGTTTCTTCAGTGTCTCCAATTGAGGACTATTCAATCCTCCAATTGAGGATTTATTCTGAAAAAGAAAAAATAAAAGCAAGGCCAAAGAATTCCATAAATGGACTTGGGTCAGATGGCTTCTTAGCTAAATTTGTAAGGAAAGTAATCTGTTAAACCATTTTGGGCAACTGGGAAGCACTTGTTTTAGTTATCTTTTTTTTTTTTTTTTTTGTGAGGACGATCAGCCCGGAGCTAACATCCATGCCAATCCTCCTCTTTTTGCTGAGGAACACTGGCCCTGGGCTAACATCTGTGCCATCTTCCTCTACTTTATATGGGACACCGCCACAGCATGGCCTAACATATGGTGCATCAGTGCGTGCCCAGGATCCGTGCCGGGGATCTGAACCCGGGCGGCCAGCAGCGGAGTGCGCGCACTTAACCACTACGTCACGGGGCCAGCCCCTAGTTATCATTTTTGAATCTTCCTTTTTTTCCTTTTCCTATTGCATGTCAGATCACTGCCAGGTCTTTACTGCTGGAGCGGGAGGGTAAAAAAAAAGAGCTTCTATTCCACACCCCCCACACACACCCAAAACACCCCATTAGATAAGAAAGTAGAAATGAAGTCTTCTTTTTTGAAGTTGTGGGTTTGACGGGGGAAATGGTGGCCAAGCAAATACCCTAATAGTAATTATGAAATTATAGATAACAAAAACATACAAATCATTAGGCAAAAAGTGGAAAAAATTAATAAGGAAGAAGTGAATATTTAAACAATAAATTTAAGCCAAGGCCATTAACAAAATTTATAGAAGAAATAGAAATAGCCTGACATGGGGCATTATTAGTGAAATATTGAAACAGAAGTTGAGAATGAGAAATCAGCTCCAAGGGCAGAACACCTAGACCAAGGAGCAAGAGAAATATCTCAAGTTCAGATTGAGAGCAAAGGGAGGAATAGAGGAAAGTGATAGAACCATGTCAACAGACAGAAGCAATGGAAGCTATGAATGGGGAGAGCACCAGAACTACAAAGACACAAAGCAACCTGCACAAGATGAATGCTGGAGTCAAATGAATTTACCTGGGTCCTCCGGCCCAGGGTTTTTGCTGCTGTTTTGGTAAGCTTTGTAATTTGAAGTATAACTTACATACCCATCATTAGTATACAGTTTGATGAATTTTTCCCAGTGAACAACCCCATGTGATCATTCACATCTGCCCATGGAACAATACCATTCCCCAAAGCTACCATCTTTCCTCCCCCTCTCCAATGTGACCTCTCTTCAGATGTCCTCCAGCATAAATTATGGAGTTGTGCTTGTTTTTGAAGGTCACAGAGTCATGTAATTTTTTTAATTTCTTCTTTATTTCTTTTTCTTTCATTCAACATTGTATTTATGATTTTTATCCATGTTGTTGCATGTAGTGGTAGTTCATTAATATTCGTTGGTATATAGAATTCCATTGTATGCATATACCATAATTTATACCATGCTACTGTTGATGGACATTTGTGTTGTCTTCAGCCTTTGGTTAGTAAAAAAAAATAGCACTGCTATGAACATTCTTTTGCACATCTTTTGAGGCACTTACGCACACATTTCTATGGGTGTATATCTAGGAGAGTGGTTGGGTCTAGGGTATGCTTATGTTTAGCTTCAGTAGATACTGCAAAAACAGTTATTCAAAGCAGTGGTACCTGATTACAGTCCAGCTAACAGAGTATGAGAGTTCTTGTTGCTTCACATCCACGCCAATACTCAGCATTGTCAATTTATCTTCAATTTTACACATTTAGTGGATAAGTGGTTAATATTGAATTGTGATTTTAATTTTGCATGCCTAACTTTGCATCTTTTCATACATTTCTTATCAATTTAGATATCTTTTTTGTGAAGTGACTGTTCAATTATTTATTTTCATTTTTAATGTACTGGATGACTTGTTGTATAAGAGATCTTTAAATATTCTAGATACAACTCCTTTCTTTTATATATACATATATATATATATTTTGTGTGTGTGTGAGGAGATCAGCCCTGTGCTATCATCTGCCAATCCTCCTCTTTTTTTGCTGAGGAAGACTGGCCCTGGGCTAACAACCATGCCCATCTTCCTCCACTTTATATGGGACGCCGTGACAGCATGGCTTGCCAAGCAGTGCATCGGTGTGTGCCGGGGATCCGAACTGGCGAACCCCGGGCCACCGCAGCAGAGTGCGCGCACTTAACTGCTTGCACCACCGGGCCGGCCCCTCTCATATATTTTTGGAAATATCCTCTCCCACTCTATGACTTGCCCTTTAATTCTCTTAAGTGTATGGTTGTACTTTTTCTTTTCTTTTCTTTTTTTCATAAGAAGTAGTTCTTGATTTTAATAAGACCAATTTATCAATCTTTTGTTTTATGGCTAGTGAATTTTAATTTTATTTATTTATTTATTTTTTTCCCCCAAAGCCCCAGCAGATAGTTGTATGTCATAGCCGCACATCCTTCTAGTTGTTGTATGTGGGACAAAGCCTCAGCATGGCCGGAGAAGCGGTGCGTCGGTGCGCGCCCGGGATCCGAACCCAGGCCGCCAGCAGCAGAGCGCGCGCACTTAACCAAGCCACGGGGCCAGCCCAATGGCTAGTGAATTTTATGTCTTGTTTAAATTTACCCACACCAAGGTGATGAAGAAACTCTTACGTGTTACATTCTAGAAGCTTTGTTGTTTATCTTTTTACTCTTAAGTCTATGATCCATCTGTAATTGATTTACATATATGGTGTGAAGTAGGGGCAAAGTAAATTTTTTTCCTTTTGGAAAAACCATTTACTAAAAGGACCATTCTTTACACATTGCATTGCAATGATGCCTTTGTTGTAAATCAGGTGACTTATATGTAGCTCTGTTTCTTGGGTCTCTACTCTGTTTCATGGGTCTATTTGTTGCTGTTTACACCAACTTCACACTGGCTTAATTACTGTTGCTTTATAATAAGTTTTGATATTTGGTAGTATAAGTCCTTCAACTTTCTTCTTCAATTTTGTCTTGACTATTTTTTTGCCCTTTGCATTTCCATGTAAATTTTAGAATTAGCTTGTCAATTTTCACAAGAAAAAAATAGGAAAGAAGGAAGGTTAGAAAACCTGCTTGGATTTTGACTGATATTGCACCAAGGCAATATGCCAATTTGGAGAGCATTAATGATTTTACAAAACTGAGTCTTCCAATTCAATTTATGTGGTACATCCCGTTATTTAAATCTTTAAAAACTATTCTCTCTCTCTCCCCCAGGGCTGGCCCGGTGGTGTGGCGGTTAAGTGCAGGCGCTCTGCTATAGTGGCCCCGGGGTTCAGATCCCTGGCGCGCACCGCCGCACCACTTGTCAAGCCATGCTGTGGCAGCATCCCATATAAAGTGGAGGAAGATGGGCACAGATGTTAGCCCAGGGCCAGTCTTCCTCAGCAAAAAGAGGAGGACTGGTGACAGATGTTAGCTCAGAGCTAATCTTCCTCACACACACACACACACACACAACAACTATTCTCTGCAATGTTTTGCATTTTTTCCTGCATAAGTCAGGAGCTTATTTTGCTAAATTTATTCCAATGAAGGTACTTGATTTTTAAAATACTGTCATAAGTGGAATCAAATTAAAAATATTATTTTCTAATGTTCACTATAAGTATTCAAAAATATAATTGATTTTTCTGTCAACCTTAAATTGATTAGTCTAGCTAAATTTACTTATTCATTCTAATAATTCACCTGTAGATTGTATGCATACAATCATATCCACAAGTAACATCAGGTTTATGTATTTTCTAATCCTCAACTTTCTCAATATCTTTTTCTTATCTAATTACTCTGGCTAGAAACTTCAGTACAGGGTTGGACAGATGTGGTGAGGGTGAACATTCTTGTCTTGTTCCTGATCTCAGGTAGAACATGATTAGGTATAGGTTTATTAGACATACTCTTTACAAATTAAGGAATTCCCTTCTAAGTTCTAGTTTGATGACTGTTATCTTTTTAATCATGAACAAGTACTAAGTTGTATCAAATGCTTTTTATCATTTATTGAGATGATCGTATAGTTTTTCTTCTTTGTTCTGTAACTGTGGTAAATTATATTGATTGATTTTTAAGTGTTAAACCAACTTGTATTTCTGGAATTAACTTCACTTTGTCATGACATTTGATCCTTTCATTATATCTCTAGATTTGATTTGTTAATGTCATCTGTAGGAGTTTTATATCTGTGTTCCTCTCCTGTAATGTCCTTTGACTAGTTTCGGTATCAAGGATAAGCTGGCCTCATAAAATGAATAGTAAAGTGTCTCCTCTTATTGTAGTCTCTGGAAGAGTTTGCATAACATTCATACTATATTTTCCTCAGATGTTTGCAAGAATTTTCTACTCAAACCATCTGGGCCTCAAGATTCCCTTTGGGGGAATTTTAAATTATGGATTCAATTTCTTTAATAAATATATGCATATTCTAATTATTTATTTCTTCTCATATGTCTTTTTGTATTTTTCTAGGAATTTGTCCATTTCACCTACATTTTCAAACTCATTAATATAAAATTATTCATAGTGTCCTCTTAATATCTTTTAAATCTTTTTTTTTTTTTGTGAGGAAGATCAGCCCTGAGCTAACATCCGTGCCAATCCTCCTCTTTTTGCTGAGGAAGACCGGCTCTGAGCTAACATCTATTGCCAATCCTCCTCTTTTTTTTCCCCAAAGCCCCAGTAGGTAGTTGTATGTCATAGTTGCACATCCTTCTAGTTGCTGTATGTGGGACGCGGCGTCAGCATGGCTGGAGAAGTGGTGCATAGGTGCGCACCCGGGATCCGAACCCCGGCCGCCAGCAGCAGAGCGTGCGCACCCAACCACTAAGCCACGGGGCCGGCCCTCTTAATATCTTTTAATGTCTATAGGTTGTGTATTGGTAATTTATGCCAACTCTCTTTTTATATAGTTCTATCTTTCCAGGAGTTTATTTACTAGTCTTTCTCTACAGGATATAGACAAATACACAGAAACTCACTATACAATAAGGAATTAAGAGAATGACAACTGAAAGGTGTATAGTGATTTGGTGGTTTAAAACAAGAGAAATTATAATTGATTGGAAAGCTTAAGAGAGACTTATAAAGTGGGAAGTATTTGATATAAGCCTTGAAAGAAAGGTAGAATTTGGGCAGTGTAAATAGAAGAAAAGGTATTGTTGGCGAAAGGGAAAGTTGGAAATAGTCATTTGGATAAAGCATAGCAAGGAATTGGGAACAGTGAGGAGTCTGAAACCTGGGAAGTTCTGGACTATCAAGAGACTTGAGTCATAAACAATGACAAGACAGTGAATATTTTCAATATTTTGTTACCTTGACTATTTGGTGAACGTGAGGAACAATGTGGAGAAAAGACTCCAAGTTTTCCAGCCTGCTGATTGGCAAGATGGTGATATTTCCAGAAGAAAAAGAAAACAGGAGAAAGAGCACTTTAGCATGGGAAATGTAGACTTCATAGGTACCAGCATAAAGCTGAAGGCTGAAGCCAAGATTGAATGAGCTGTCAACGGCGGGGGCAGGACAAGAAGATGATCAGGCTTAGCCCAGAACTGTGGAGTTGCTCCCGTTAAGGAGTAAGAGGAGAAAGGAGTCAGTGGGCACAGGAGAGGGAGGAGTGTGGACCATGGAAGCCAAGAAAGCAGGGTTTCCTTTCCTGTCAGGGAGAGTTCATTCTATCATCCTCCAGAGCCGCTGAGTGACAAGGACCAAGAAGGCTGCTGGAGTTGGCAGATGGGAAATCACTGTCGACCTTTGTGGTATTGGAGGAGGTCGTGAATGTTTGGTGTCAATGGGAAAAGAAGGCAGAGTTTCACTCCTATGGGCATGCTTTTCCTAGCTGTGCAACTCACTCTTTCATTCAGTAATTATTTACTGGCTCCTTCTATATGCCAGGCGCCATGAACAACAGACATGATCCCTCTCCTATTGAGCTTACATCTATGGAGGAGCTAAATATCAAATAAATATAAAGAAATAATTAAAAACCATGATTAGTGCTTGGGGCCAAAGAAGAGGGGATAATGAGAGAGAATATAAGAAGGAGTCTGATTTACATATGGTGGGAGGCAAGACTGCTTTACCATGGATGGCATGCAAATGGATTGTGGCAATATTAAAGTAACCAGACAAACTGCGTGCGTGTCTCATTCAGGGGCCATGTAGATTCTGAAGTTCTAGAACTTACAGAGCATCACAACTCCCCATCTTTAAATAATGCCCAAACCTCACACCCCATCATATGCCTATCTTCAGGACATAGAGATCAAAGAGGAAAATTTGGAGTTTGAGGCAAATTTATCTCCAAAAGCACATGGGGAAGATGAATCTACCAGTGTTAAGTGATAATGTTGAGAGACTATGAAGGCTAATATGATTAATTGTAATTATCATTTATAATGCATACTCATAATCGTATTGCTTCTAGAACATCTTCATTATCTTCCACTTTTGAAATGCTGGGGTTTCCCTACAGACTTGGGAAGGGGCTTTAATAGGCCCAGATCATCAATCCGAACCTTTTAAGGTAAGGGTGTTGCTACCTCAGAAGCCAAAGAGACATTTGCCAGCCTGGAAAGAAAGCACTAACTAGTCATTAGCTTCTTCAATCTGTTTACCAGCCCGCCTGTCATTAAGGTTAGACTGGCCTCACAATTAACACTCTACTCTATTTGTCCATCAGCATTGCTGTCTCACAGAATCTGTTCTCACGTGGTTGCAGGCAACCCATGTTTCATGCCAGAGCTACGTTCCTGGGAAAAAATGTCTAAATTAAATTTAGTTTATTCAGTTCCATTTGAAATGAAGTCTGTGTTTAAAAGAAAGCCTCACTCAATCCTTTTTAAAGCAAGTATCCATCATCTGGCCTAACTGGTCTCAGAAATCCTGACGTGAAGAGTGTTAGCTCCTTTTTTTTTTTTTTTTTTTAATCACTGTGGCAACTTCCTAATCAGGATGGTTGCTTCTCACCTCCTGTGCTCCCTTCATAGGAGCAAGGGTGCTCCAGCAACACTGCTCTGGCCCCAGCCCTGCATCGAGCCCTGTCTCTCCATGGTGTTTGGCCATCCTCCTTCTGTCTCAGCCTTCTCTCACTCCCCATCAGTGCTTCTCAGGTCTCTTGGGTCTTGTCTCACTCGGGCACCTTCTCTGTGGAAGCCCTTGTTCCAGAGCATCACGGCTGGCCCGCGCACCTTGACCTGTCAGTGTTAAGGCCCTTTAGAATCCACAGGGGCAACTCACCAGCGACCAGGGGCAGAGCAGCTGTATCAACTCAGCTTGGGGAAGCTCAAGTATCCAGTGATCTTGGCTGTGTGGAGTTTGAAATGAGGCCCAACATATTACTCACGGCAAAACCAGGGGCCAGCCAAGTTAAATAGAGCGCTCCCCGAAATGTTCACGGACCAATTAGAGAAGGAAGCTCCGATTTGAAGAGAGGTTATTTTGTGCCTGCTTTTATTTTTTTAAACAACGTGCTTTCCACAAGTGAGATGGGGAAAGTAGAAACCTCAAAGAATGATATTTATTAATTTAAAAAGCTTAGGCCTATGACCCTCCGTCACGTCCCTTTAACTACATAAGAATGGCCACAGTTCTTCTTTTGTCCTGAAACTGTGCTAAGGCGCGTTATAAACATGCTCTCATTTGATCTTCATGATAATCTTTGACATTGGTACCACTGCTAGTCCCCTGGGCAGATGGGCAAGCTGAGGCCCAGAAAGAGTAAGTGCACACAGCTTTTAAGTGATGGAGCTGGAATTTGAACGCTGGCAGTCTGCCTCCATATTCTACCTGCCCTTAAACAACACAAGTACCCTGGAGCTTTCACAAAGAGAACAGCTCAAGAGAAAGCCCTGATGTTAACCCATGGGTCCTCGAGTGGAAACCAGTTTGTGCTTGAGAGAAATCTGAAGGCTAAGAGTTCAATCAAGCCGAATACGCCGTGTTGAACCAAGCAGCTTTTGAGTTTGCAGATTGTTTTCCAACGAGAGGGAGTTCATTGACTTGGAGGAAGAAAAGATCATTTAATGGACATACATAAAATATTATTATTTTCACCTATTTTTTCCCTAGCAGACGGTCAAATCTTCCCGGGCCATGGTTCATTCCGTCTGTTGGCCTTCCTGCTTGGGATTGTTTCGAGAGGCCTGAAGCTGAGTCCTGGGTGGCTCCCTGGCCAGGCCTGCCTTTCGTTTCATCAGGGTACCTGCACGGCCCTTTGCAGCTGCATGTCCACGTAGACGTGTTGATTCGAGCACTGCGAATCTTGCTTCTCAAAAAGCCCCGAGAATTAGATTGTTTTCCACACTGAAAGTTTTCATTTGAAAAATAAGCTTCTTTGTTTAGCTAATGAAAAGGAGGGGCTGCTGCTTGCTTCTCAGGCTGGGTAAGAATTCCACGGGCAGTAATTCTGTTTCTCGGTGGAAAATGTTTCAGTTTCTTAACGTTGTTTTGCAGACTGGCCCCTGCCCGGCCCGCCCGGCCCTCGCTCCAAGGACCACACATGCACACATGTGCACACTCGCCCGTGCGCAGTGCAGCACTTTCCACCCTTCCCTAGTGGGGGCTGGGGATGGCCGCATCCCCTTTCCAACACCTGCAGAACAAAAATGAGGTGGGTCAGTGGCTGACACCCAGCCAGAGGCACCCCTGCCTGTTCGAGAACAGAACGCGTTCTAGGCCGCGCTCTCAACCCCAGAGGCTGGGTGGGCCACAGAGGAAGGAAATTAGACTCCAGGGATCTCTTGTTTCTGTGCATCTCCATGTCAAGCAATTCTCTCACACCATGGAGGGGTGGTCTGTAACATTCCCTCCTCATTAGGTTAGTATTAAACGGCATTTTTATAAACGCAGTGCCGTCATTGTTGGACATACAGCGTGGCCGGCATGGTGCTGAGTGGTCCGGACTGAGCCTATCAAAACATGGCCCCCGAGGCCACTTAGTGGAGGGACAAAAAGCATGGAGACCCACATCAGACAGACCTGCTCTGTCGCTTAGCAGCTCAGCCCATGGGCAAGCGGCTGCTGAAACACTCTGAGCCTGTGTCCGCGACTGTAGACAAGGAAAGTTATTTATCTCACCAGGGTGTGCAGTGCCGTGGATGGTGTTTGTCACATAGAAGTTCACGGAGCATTTTTCTTCTTCCCTCCTTTGTTCTCTGACAACTGCACGTTCCCTGTCTAACTGGGGAGACAAACCCCATTCCTGTGAAGCAAACTACAAACAATTCAGTGCTGTCCCAGCAGAGCTGAGCACAGAGCAAGGCGCCCTGGCTGAGATCCACCGCAGAGTTAGTGTGAGCAGTTGAGGGGGTGCTGTGTGTTCTAAGGATGTGAGGATCAGTCACCAGTGGGAACTGTTAAGTCTGTTATCCAGGGAATTTGAAGAATTCCCTCTGTCTAGATCCTTTGTATGGGAAGGATACATCTGGCTTGAGTGTGTGGCTTAAACCCAATTCTACTTAAATGAGCAAAAGGGATGGGCAAGATGAACGCTGTGTGAAAACAAACATTTAGAAGACCCATGTGCATAAAATGTATGGAGAGAGTCAGCTGTCAGCATGGAGTAAATGAACAGCTTTCAAATGAGACAGGGATGGTATGAAACAAGTGTACTAGAACACTTTGGGTTTTAGGTGATGGAAACCCTCTTCTACTATTACCTTAAGCAAATAAATAAATAAGAAATTTATTGGTTCATATAACTAAGACATTCTGGGTTAGATCTTCAGCTGGGGCTGAAGACACAGCCCCAGTACACTGTTAGGGCTAGTTCATTTGGTCTCTCTGTCTGTCTCCCCCCTCACCATCTCTTCATTTTGTCTGATATCCTTATTCTCTCCTCTTTGTGATTAGCTTCCTGCTCCCACCTTAGCAGCCCAGCAGAGAGAGAAATTCTCTCTCTCAACATCTGTGTATCAAAGCCAGGGCAGATTCTAATTGATCCAGCCCCGAACCTAACACTGGCTAGAGGATGAGGCACTATACTTTCTTTAGGGTAGTCAACCAAGCTGTCTGTGGAGCACCTACTCTGTGCTCGGCAACGTTCTAGCCACTGGGGACACAGCAGTGAGCAGGACAGATGTGCCCAGCTCCCAGGGAGTTTACGGTTGTGTGAGAGACCAGCATTTTAGTCGGATCCTACTGCCTCTTGCTATTCTCCTTCAGGAACCAAACAGAAGGATGGAGTCCTCTCACTTCACAAAGAAGCCAATTCCTCTGCCAGATTAACAGAAAGTCACCAATACGATTATATGTGCTGAAGGTTCCCACATATGAGGCAAGCATGCATGTTGTCTTTCCACATTCCAACCGGCAGGGCAGCCTCAGTGGGATGGCGCCTCCTGGAGGGGTGCAGCAGGCAGTCCTGCCAGCCAGAAATGCCTTAGGTTCTAAGGAGACATCATGGCTTTGGGGTTTGTTGCAGAAAACTGTCCCAAGGAACGCAGGCGGTTTCCATCATAGGTAGGGGCAGGCAGCATGACCCTGTAGCTCTGAGCATATGCCCTTCTTATCCTGGCTGCAGGAGGTTTCCAGAGACAAGAATTATGCGGCTCCTACTGAGTTGTCAATTACTCCTGAGGAGCCCATGGAGATCTTAAAAACCCAAGAATTCCTTTTAAGGGGAAAATATGTGTATATATATATTTTTTTTTTAAGTGGGAAAATACATATTTATATATGTTTTTAAAGGGGGGATACATATATAAAATTATTTGCTCTCTGATCAAAGGAAGGTGGGATGCTCTATAATCAACCGTATGAAATGGAATCTATCTGTGCCCCGTTTGAGTGCACTGTAATGGACACTGGTTTTAGGTTAGGGGAGAAAAAATGGCTTCTTAAACTTTCTGTATTTGGAGAGACCAGTAGATTGGTGTTTCTTAATGACTTGGATGTTTTATGGGGCAGGAGGGAGGTCTCACCAAATAGAATTTATTCAGTATTTATTGAGTGCCTACTAAGTGTCGATCGCTGAATATATAACAACCAGTAGGAAAGCATCTCTGCCTCATGGATAGAGCGGCCAGGGCAGGGATCTCCCCAGAAACCGACCACACTACAGTGGGTACGTGTTCTAAGGGAGATGTCCGTGCAAATTACACTATAATGTGTCCAAGACACGTGGCGGGTGTTAGTGCTTATGATGGGGATGAGTGGTTTTTGCCTCATCTCAGAATGGCTGCCTAGAAGCCCAGCTAGGAGGCTTGGCTGGAAGCTGGGAGAATTTGGAGAAAGGTGAAGGCAGGCTTTCATGTCAGGCTGCGGAGCCATCTGAGGCCACCATTTGCTAAGCACGCTTAACCTCTGCAGGCCCAAGGTGATGTGCGACAAGCATCCCCAGGGCCTTCTGGACAATCATTACTTTTATTACGCTTCCCACTGTCAGGTGCTCCAAAATCCACACGGACTGCTCTTATGATTTCAGGTTGTCCCAAAAGACAAACTCAAGAATTGGTGATGAGCACAGCGGGAGAGGAAGCCGGCTGCCTATCTCAAAAGGGCACATCACCATAATCACGGATCTACTGTGAGCATATGCAGAAAGAATGTAACGGGGGAGTGTCTGTTGGGAGCAGCCAAGATGATACATCAACCAGGTGTCCTTCCCCTGTATCCCCCACAAATGGTGCCTTTAAAATATGTGGTGGGTGCCCACATCCTCTCCCTGACCCTGCAGAGCCCCCCTCCCCCAATAGCCACCTTTGCTGCTATTCCACTAAATTCACCCTGGGTCTCCCCTGGGCTGGCTCTTGCCTTCATATTTCATGCGAAATGTGCAGCTTCCTAGGAGCCTGAGGCATGCCCTGCATTCTGATGCATCGGCCAGCTCTGACACCAGCCAGCTCCAGAGCATGCCTAATGAGGAGGCTGACACTGAGGCAGAAGAGTCAGCCAGGCTGTGAGGGCCTGCCGCAAACTGGAGTGGGGTGATGGGAGGCAGTGCGGGCGGGCCAAGGAGAGAGACGGCGGGTGCCTTTATCAGACACTATTCTATCACTGGATACTACAAACATGGACCAATTTAAATGACACCAGGAGTGGATCGGAGACTCACACGGGAACAATTCAGATTAAGAAACATACTTGGGAGAAGCATAAAGTTAAAAAAGGGTGGAGAAGCTACAAGCACGAAGAGGAGTTTGAAGCTCTGAATCACTCATGTTTCAGTAGGCAGGGCTGCTGCCCATTCTAGGGTTCCTTCCAGTTCCAGGCTTCAAGTTTCCTCAGAGACCACTTCATTATCAAAAAGGTCCTGCTGAATAGAAGTTTTCCCTTTCCTTAAAGCCTCATCTACCTTAATTTCACACATTACTCCTCATTTTGACTGGCTCCAGCAGGATAAATAGACCCTTGCTTCCCCTGGTATTTAGGGCATTTTCACTTGAGAGCAGAGTAAGTGCCTACAATCGCCCTCCCAAAGCTGTGTGGATGCAGTGCTGACATCCTCAACGTTTACACCGTCCTGTGTCTAACACCTTAACCAAGCCTGGTCCCAGCCGGTCATCCAACCAACCAGCTGAGGTAGGTGAAGCTAGTTCCATTTTACAGATGAGAAAACCGAGAATGAGAGAAGTTTATCTAAGGCCACACATCAGACCAAGGTCTCAAACACAGGCCAGCCTTCAGTGCTTTCAAATGAGCTGGTCACCCATTAACACTTGTCCACCATTCCACTTGAGTGTACGTGGAAGGAGGTAGCTGACCAGGATTCCCAAGAACTTAACTTAGACACAATATCAGTAAGGGAAACTTTTACATTTAGTAAGAAAGATCATTATTTAAATCATAGAACCTAACAAAAAATTTTCTCTAAAACTTTGATTTCTGTTTGAAACTTTGATTTCTGTCAACCCTGTTTCTCTCTCTCTCTTTGTGTGTGTGTGCGTGTGTGTAATCAGCCTTCTGTTGGCTCTGAGGACAATAATTTCATAATAAGAATAGTAATTCTTTCTTGAATTCTTACTATGCGCCCCACACTTTTCATCTGATATCTCATGTCATCCTTCTGACACTGGGAGCCAGGTGATTTTGTCCCATGCTGCAGACAAGGAAACTCCTGCTCAGAGAAGTTAAGCAGATAGGCCAAGGTGATCTTGAGTGGCAGGACAGGAACCTACCTGACTTGAAACTCCACACTTTGAACCCCTACAGGTAATGTTCATATTAAACTGCACTGGCTTGTAGCCATATCATATAAATATGGCTTTAATATAATTCAATGTCTCTTTATTTTCAGCATCACTGTTCTTCATGAACTTCCTGCCTACTGGGTTATTGAAATATCTCCTCGTTAATATCTGTACTTTTTCTTGTGTGGAATTATATTTTACTGGTTCTTTTTTTATGCTTCTTCAGATTCTGTCCTTTCTAAGGACAAAACAAGCCCCAATTTTAAATTTTAAGTTAACTTTTTGTTGTCATTGAATACTTTTATAGTTAGAACCAAAAAGTTTTATAATTGAAGGAAATCTTGGAGGTGATCCATCCCTACCTTGCTCCCAAGGCAGGGATTTTCTCTATAATATGCCAAGCAGGTGGTCATCTGCTCTCCACTTACACATCCTCACTGAGAGAAAGTGCACTACGCCAAAGGCAGCTCAGCCCACCCTGGAGCTGAATTGTTAGAAAGATCTTCCTTCCGCTGCCTGTGTTGACTCTGCCTGCCTGACACACCCAGCCACTCATCAGCAAGAGCCATGTCTACCACCGAATGGCTTCAGCCCCTGTATTAGTTTCCTGGGGCTGCCATAACAAAGAACCAAAAACCGGGTGATGTAAACACAGAAATCTATTGTCTCACAATTCTGGAGGCTGCAAGGCCACAATCAAAGTGTCAGCAAGATCGGTTCCTTCTGAGGGCTGTGAGAGACAATCTGTTCCCTTTCTCTCTCTTAGCTGCTGATGGTTCACTGACAATCATTGGCATTCCTTGGCTTGTGCATCTTTGCCTTCATCTTCACCTGGCATTCTCTTTGGGTGCATGTATGTCTCCAAAATTCCTCTTTTTATAAGGACACCAGTCATATTGGATTAGGGACCCACCCTACTCCAGTATGACCTTATCTTAACTAATTACATCAGCAATGACCCTATTTCCAAATAAGGTCATATTCTGAGGTAACGGAGGGTTAGGACTTCAACACATGAATTTGAGGGGGACACAATTCAATGCACAACAGTCCCTTTTCTGCAAATCAGCCCTATAGACATATGAGGAAGGCACTCGTGTTATCCCCAAGGCTTCTCTTTTTCTGGTTTAACAACCTCCAGCTTTTTGCCAGACTCTTCTGCCCTGGGAGTTTCTTCTGAACACACTCTTCTCTTTGTCAGTGCCTGAAAGGTTGGCACCCCGCCAGTTGGGCTCTGAGGAGTTGCTGCCTCAGCCCCACAACTCTACGTCTCCATGTCAGCTCCGGTCCAGTTCACACTCTCGGCTGCCTAGGCGTGCAGAGCGTGGCTCGTGTTGATGGTCACAGACTCTGCTAATCCTCCCCAGGCTCTATCACTCAGATTACTCTTAAACCTGGACTCCTTCATCCAGCAATATGCTCTTTGATTCCTTTTCTAGAACATCAATGAAACCACCCTGGCCAGAGAGAGAACTTCTTGGCACTTTGCTGGAAATTTCCTGTCCGGGTCTTGAGGCCATACCACTTATTTGTGGGTCTATTAGGCACTTTCCAATTCCCATGACTGCAAACCCTTTTCTAGTTTTCCTATCAAATCCATCACAAAAATGAAGACACATGAAGTGCTCCGAAGCCGCCTCATTTGCTAACCCTGCAGCTGAAATGGTAGAAGACGTCCAGTTTGTTTGGCAAGCTCAGTTTTTCACAAGCACGCTATGCCAACTTCTCATCATCCTGTTGTCTTGCTTGCTGAGCCTTTCTTTCTTAAGATTTGTTCCATTTTCTTGCAAAATATTGAAATTCCCAGTTCTATGTTTTCCCTGGATTATTTCCAGGGAAATAATGCTTTCCTATTTGGGAAATTGGTCCCACATGTCTTCTTTTAATACTTCTGATAAATCCCCTGATCATGATTCATATTTTTCAGTCCTTTAATAAGTGGACTTCTTAAGCAATTGTTTTGATCACTTTTCTAATTTGGAGGTGGGGAGGGCGGTTCCTTCAAATCTACTGATCTGTACTGTTTCCAAGGGCACCCTTTTTTGGGTAGGCTTCCTTTGTAGATACCAAAGAACTAAGGGAGGGCCAAAAAGAAATCTGGAAGTGGAAATAGGGTAAAACAAGTAGCAGCCTTAAAAGAAAAAAAATAGTCAACCCTGTTTTCCAAAATTCTCTTCACGAGAATATGAGATGGGGGGGGCTAAAAAATCGTCAACCCTGTATTCCAAAATTCTTTGTGTGAGAATATGAGATGGGGGGGCTACGCAGGGTTCCAAGTGGCAAACATTGAAGAACAGGGAGGAGAAAGGTAGAGGAGAGGAGGGATTATGGAGGGACCTGAATTGCCTTGATGTATGAAATGGAGATAACTCTACCAACCCAAGCAACACACAGGTCATGAGTTCAGGCCCTAATTCTTCCAGGACAAGTTCTGGAATGTCTGGGAAGCAGGGGAATCCCTGGTGTATTTGACCTGCAGAGCAGAGCATTATTTAACACCCCTCCTCCAAGCCACAGCATTAATTTGTAGGAATCAGCATGCAGTTTTCAATAATAATTATTTCTATTTGTTACTTAGTTTTAAAACTAAGAATTAGCCATTGAAAAAGAGGAAATCTCGATTTTAAAGATCTTCATAGTCAGCAAAATATTTCACGTGTGCACTAAAATTTGCACGGATTAAACAAAAATATTACATCTGACAGTTGGCACTCTGTTTCACTGTCTTGAATTTTTAAAACAAAAACTCTAAGAGGTCACGTAAAATAACAGACTTGATGTAACCCAAGTTTTGTTATTCCATCCTTACAATCACGTAGCATCATTTTTTCTTTTTTCATCCATTGTTTAAATGCAGGGAGATGTTCTATCACAGGAGTTGAAGACATAAACTGCCAGCGTGAACTCAAAGGATCCCTAACTACAAGGATTAAGTCCCAAAAGGAACATGGATCTGCGTCTGCCTGCATCAGAGACTGGATGGCTAAGAATTTCTGAATTAGGTTCCACATAGAACACAATCTTTATTAAAGGATAAGCAATATAAATGTACTTATATAGGTATATATGTTATTAAAACTCAACAGTAACTGCAACATTGTTTAACTTAGACCAACAAAAACTTTTGTGAGGGATGGGAGGAGGTGTATTTTATCACTGGCATTTTTTAGAATTGCTGGGGCATGGTGAAAATAAAAAGCTGACCAACTCCACACCTGTACCTGGCACATTCTGCCTCCACTGCCCCACCCTTGGTGGCTACTTCTGGACAGTCGTGGGGGTGGTAAGCAGGAGAGCATACTCCAATGTGCCCAGAGGACTGCTGCAGGCAAGGAAGAATTAGGGCCTGCGTTGTTTGTGGGGTTAAATTATGCACGGTTATTACATTTCACATGCTTACGCTTTGTCTCTTTAGCTCTACAAGTACTTCAGGGCACTGTCATCAAGAGCAATGTGAGGGCCCAAACCCTGTTTTGTGCTTCTCTGTATGGCCCCCTCCACCCACCCCACCCCCCGGCGCCCTGGGTGTGCACAGTGCCTGGTTCACTTTAAGTCCTCTGCGACGTCTACTGCTAGAGAGATTTCTCCCATCAGTATCCTCAACAGTTTAAAAGCAGCTCATCCTCTCCGTGCTATTTGAACTCCCGAACTGCACCCTCCCCTTCTTTGGTTTATTACCAACCCTGGTGGGCTAGTTTTCCCTAACAGTTATGTAAGACTCTTGATTCTCTGCAACCCTGATAGCTCATCTTCACTCCTTCCGCTTCCACTGCCTCGGAAGACCAACTCAGGGGAAGGAAGAAAGGCAGGAAGTAGAATGAAGACCCCCAAAGATTTCAGTGCATTGGATCCACCTCTGATCATTCAGATACAGGGTCTTAGCACCCCCAGGCCTGCTGAGGTCTTAGCACCCCCACTCCCTGGTGATGTAACGGACGTGACATATCCACAGAGGGGTCCCAGGGCTCAGGTGGGAGTGCCTAGGGGAGCCAGAAGATGCAGCCCTTCCGAAACCCTGTCTGCCTTCCTGGGGGAGAGATGCAGCTCTGTGAGTTGGAGCAATTCCTCCCGCCCACCTCCAGACCCCGCAGTTTAGTTCTTCATTAAAAGAAGGTCCACAGAGGGGCTTAAACACAAAATTCCTTATAATGGTGAATACTCAGAATTACTTTCCACCTGATACTGCTTCATTTAATTGGACTAAAGCAGGCTCCCCTGGCTCCAGGCTCCCTTGAAATCCTGCCTAAATTTGCCTGGCTCCTGCCTGGGCCTGAGTAAATATGCGGCAGGTGTGCTGAGGGACTGTGAGCTGGGCTCCCCTGAACTGGTAATGGTTGCTGCATGGCTGATTCCCCAACTCCTCCGCCCTCCCGCTAAATCCCAGGACCCTCCCTGCTTATGCAAAGAGCAGGCTCCCCAGTGCCGTCTTATGAAGAAGTGATAGAGCAATTTCATTTAATATTGCTAGCGCTTCCATTAACCTGAGTCTATTGCTCTCCATCCTCAATTTAAGACTCCCTCTTTCTCTTGATTATCGCTGTATTTCAGAGTACCTGAATGTCCTCCCCAGACCTCTAAGCCAGCCTGGAATAAGTTGATGATCGAAAGCTACGGTTCCTTGAGGTTTCTAGCTTTAAAGGAATGCAACCTGCCAGTGTCCACCCTGAGGTTAGAACTCAGCCTGGGGTCTCCACTGTGCTCTGAGTGGGGCTCCCTCTAGTGTGCTTCGATGTTCTCTGTATTCACTCTCCCCTTCCTGCCTGCCTGCCTTCTTTCCCTTGTTTTCTTTCATCCTTCTTTCTTTTTGTTGTTGAGATTTATGGGGGGAGAAAGTGTTTTGGAGCTTTGCTCAGGGGGAGTGGACGGAAGTCTGTTATGGACTATTTTGAACTCACTAAGTTAATGTTTAGATGTCTGTGACTCTATATAATTGATTGATTAATTCAATTATTAATTCAACAAATATATATTAAGTGCCTACTATGTGCCAGGCATTCTGGTAGGTGCTGGGGATGAATCATGAGCCAAACTGGTAAAGGTTCTGCTTTCATGAAGCTTAAATTCTAGCAGAGAGATAGATAATAAGCAAATGGACTTACAGCAGATGATGATAAATGGTATAAAGAAAACTACAGCAGGGTATGAGGCCAGAGAGCGATGGGGAGCCCTCCATGGGTGCACTGGTTGTACATATACCTCCTTTGAGTGATAGAGACCTCTCCACATCTAAATTCTACATAATCTACAAGAAGGATGATGGTGGGAGTGAGCTAGGAACACTCTTCCTGGGGAGAGTAGAACTGGCAGTGTACCTGAGCCAACTACCCCCACCCCATCACTTTCCTGGCCATAGCTTGCAGAAGCACAACCCCAAGCTTTCCTCCGGAGGGCAGCCCTGGGAGCAGGAGGCATTGATATGACCACAGAAAGTAAAATGGTGATGCATCGTGATCCATCCTGTCACTACCATCTGAACCCTTCATTCTGTTACCACTCACTTGCGAAACTCAGAGGAAAGGCTATTGTCCCCATCCCTTGCATGCTATGGGCAGCCAAGGACTGAATGAAAGTTGGCTTTTCAAACCTATGATAATTGGGTTGATGGGCTGCAGCCAGATTCCTCTTGGACCCTAATGCCTTCAGGGGATGGTCCACTGCAGCCTAGCCACAGGAGAGCATAGTCCTCTGACCTCAGCAAAGAATGGGAATCAGGGAGTCAAATGCTCAGAGGATAGTTCTCTAAGAAAAAGAGGTTAAGTCAGGGGTAGGGTTCAGAGGGGGAGAAGAATCACATGCCTTCCATGAAGATGGGTTTCTAGGCTTCTGTATTCAGCTATGGAGGGATAGAGGGAAACCTTTAGAGTCAGTCAGACTTGGGTTTGGATCCTGGCTCCACAAGTCTCTAGCTACCTGGTTTGGGATACTTTACCAACCTGCTCTGAGCTATAGTGTCCTTGTTGATAGAATGGGCCAATCACATCTTATTCATTTTATTCATGTAAATATTAAAAGAAAAATATAAGTGGACAGTGCTGGGCATGGGGCAAGAGCCCGGCACTGAGTTGACAACCATAAATCGTTCGTCATTTCCTGGGATTGTGCTTAAGTAGGAAGATGTCCTGATTTTTGGAAGACTAAAAAACTTAGGGGTGAAATATCATGTCTATAATTTACTTTAAAATATTCCAAAAAACATTGTGAAGTAAATATGGCACCTCTCTCTCTTCCCTGGAGAACGTCTAGCCAGCACAACACTTACCCACTGTTATTCAACATGTAGGTAACATCAGTCATTGTCTTGGTTTAAAAACCATCTACTTGTCAACAACTCCAAATTTATATCTCCAAGCCAGACCTCTCTCAGGAACTCCAGACTCAAGTATTCAACTGCCAATTTCACATCTCAAAGCTAGCATGTCCAAAATAGAATGCTTGATTGCCCATCCCAACCATACCCCAACAAGCTGGTTTCCTTGTTGGGCCCCACCACACCCTTCCCATCATGGTAAACAGCACCACCACTCACCCAGATGCTTGAGCCAGAAACCTTCAGGATGGTCCTGATCCCTCCCCCTCCTTCACTCCCCACATCCAATCCATCAGCATTCTCTGCTGATCTGACCCTAAAGATTTCCCCAAGCCACCCCCTCCACTGCCACCTTTATCTGGACCACAACAACAGCCTGTGAAATTAATCTCCTGGCTGCAACTCTTATAATCCATTCCCTGCATAGCCAGCATGATCTTTTTAAGGCATAAACCAAATCACGTCACTCGCTCACTTAAAACTATCAGTAACTGCCCTTGTGCATATAGTTAAATCCAAACGCCTCCCCCGAGCCTGCAAGACCAGGTGTGATTCCTGTCTTCTCTTCCACCTTCTTCTCCCTCCTCCTCTTCTCCACTGGCCTCCTTTCCATTTCTCCAACAAGCTGGTCTCCTTCCCCTTCTGGGCTTTCCATTATTTTGTTTCTTCTAGGTTGAATTCTCTCTCCCTTTCTCTTCCCGTATCCAGCTCCTTCACATCCTTCAGGTCTCACATGTCACCTGTTTGAGTATCCTTCTATGACACCCTACATCTCAAATAGGCCCCTCAGTCATTCTCCCTCATAGCACGCTGATCTGTTAACCTTCGGAAGGAGAAGGATCATTTATTTACCAACGTATATCCAGTGTCTGGCATAGAGCTCATTAAATATTTGGTCTGTAAATGAGTTGAAAATTCTGCCCTTATTTCAGATCCCCATTTCTGAGCCCCACACCTTAATTCTCAGCCACAGGTACCAGGCCACCCCTTCTGCTACCCCACTATGGCCACAGAGCCCCCTCTTTATGAAGCCCTCACACTTCCGATCTCTGCCCCTCACTCTGCACCTTCCACAGTTGCTCCACCAGCATCCTGGTGCCCTTGAAAGGCAGATTGGCTGACTTGGTGGATGAATGGTGCCTTTGCTCCAACACACTGTTCTACACACGTGTATGAGTTAACTGTACGTGTTTCATACTCAATCTTTTCTTTCTCTTGCAACAACGGCTGCCTCTAGGTTGCCCATCCAACAACTGCTGCAAAATGGGACTATGCAGACGTTAACAGCAGACTACAAACCATCACTCACGTTGGGCCCCTTCTCCTTGCACTTTTTGAGGTGGTTTCCTGCTGTTGCCGAGCTCAGCATTCAGACCAGCTTTGAACCTAGAAGCCTCTCCCATCCCAGGCGACTCTGGCTTTCCTATCCGACTCTGCGCTAATGAGAAGTGAATGCTACAGTCGCGGGGCATGCTCCGAGGTCGCAATTACGTAAGGATTATTAATGAGGCAACAATGTCAAAATTGTGTGAAATCAAACTCAGATTTAAGCACTTAAAATAAACAGATATAAAGTAACAGATGTCCCGTTTTGTTCTCAAATGATTTCATCCCCTGTTAAAAATAAATGTCTGGCTTGAAAGGAAAAAAAAATAAAAGGGAACTTTACTTCCATGTTAAAAATTAATTGAATCCAGAGGTCGGTAAAGCAACTAAGTGGTGTGGGTTTTTTTTTTTCTTAAGGCAGAGACATATTTGTGTTGATTTTTATTTCAGCAAGTAATGAATTCATTGCATAGCCCAGACTTTGATAGACCAAACTCACATCCTTTGAAACCCAAAGGAACAATTTCTTCATAGTTATTATGTAGATAAGAATGGGGCCCAATGTATCTATCTGAGGAGAATTTAGTTCCTTTTAAATCCCAAAGGATGCAACAGCAGAGGCTTCGAAAATCACAAGTCCTGATTGTCATTCTCGAAGCCATCAGAATCCCACTGAGGTGCGCTTGCCTTGGAATTTCAGTGTGGAATTCCCAGAGAAGACTCTTACTGAAATTAGTAATTGGAAAGGCAAATTAGGTCATCTTGTCCGTCCGCCTGCCAGCTTCCTACACTGTGGTTAATTTTCTCCTCCTTTGATCAGATACATTTTAAATGTTTCAAGAGATGGAAATTGCACCAGTTGTCTCCCTCCAGAGTTGCACATCTACTGAAGTTACGGGATTCAATTTTCTGCCTGTGAGACTCAGTGGGAATTTTTCCAAGAATGGAAGGTTGTTTGTGGGCTGGGGGCCGCCTTTACCTCCCCCAAATGTCTTCTCCTTGTTTCTGGTTACGGCCCAATTCGTAGGGATTAGGAATCCAGAGGAACGATCATCTGTCCAAAGTCACAAAATGGCCCCGGGAACATTCAAAGGAAATAATTTATTTGCAGAATCTGAGTGCAAACACAAGAGGATTGATATTGATGCCCTTGAATAAAAGATGGAGCAGCTCATAGTCCTGATGCCGGCTCTCTGTGTAAGAGAGTTACATGGAGCAACATTTATTGGAGGGGATAAATAATCCAGATAAGAAACCACATGTTTCCAGGCAGAAAATGCATGTGTTTCTAAGCTGTTAGCCACTGTAAAAAGTAAAAGTACTTTGTACATTTGAATGAATTAAAATTTCATTGCCCTTATTTCAAATCCCCATCTCTGAACCCCACACCTGAAAAAAAAACAACATGAGATTAGCAAGGAAAAGTAAAGGATGGGATCATGGCGATGGTTGCACAACATTGTCAATGTACTTAATGGCACTGAATTGTACGCCTACCAACGGTAGAAATGGTTAAAAAAAAAAAAAAGGTAAAAAATGAAGCCATTCTAACTGTACCAGAGGGAAGCAGGAGGACACTTTACGCAATGGGTAGAGTGGGGGCACTGGCGGAAAGGGTGGCGTCTTCCACCTCGCTTTAAAGCTGCCCCGAGCCCTAGGAGATAAGAAATAGAGCCATGAGGTGCACAGCTGGCAGGCGGGAGTCGGAGACCCGTGTGCTTGGTCTGGTTTTGCTCAGCTCCACCCCTTCACTTCTCTGCACTTCACTCTGCACCTTCTCCATAGACAAAGAGGGTGCGGCTGAATGTTCTCTAACATCTCCCCAGCCCCTGCTCGTGCCCATTTTGTGGCAGACAACTCCCCATCTGTTCCCCTTTCCTACTGACTAACAGAATTTGGATTTTGGTTTTGAGTGTCACTCTGTGCAACTATTCAAAATAAATAAGAACTAAAAGCTCACTTCCCCACCTCCCTTGCAGCTGGGGGTTGGCCACGTGACTCGATTCTGGCCAGTGAGATGTAGGCAGAGTCCCTGGGGAGGTGGTCCCTTTGCCTCTGTGCTCCTTCACCTTCCATCGTCTTCCTTTTGCTCCTTCCTAGTTGTGATGCCTGAAGGAGCAGCAGCCATCTTGCAACTGCTCATTTGGGGATGAAGCCAAAAGAGAGAAGGAGGCTTGGCCTGTGGTGACATTACAGAGCTGCCATACAAGCTCTGGACAGACAAATCAATACCTTGTGTGTGTGTTTATACTCCTGGAACAAATAAACACCTTTACTTATTTAAGCCACCATAGTACGGCTTCCTGCTACAGCCAGATGCGTTCTTAACTGATGTAAGTTCTATGTCATGTCAATTGAAATTCCACATTACTCACTCCTTTGAATGAAGTGCTGAAGGTCAGTGTTAAAATACAAATACTCTTTGGGAGGGGAACCTTTTAAGTTATAACAAGCCATTAACATCTTACTTCAAGTGAGTCCATCAAAATAGCTATCCGGTCCAACAGCAGGGGCCCAAGGAACCAGGCTGGGGGACAGATGCGTTTTGATGGGAGGGAGGGGATTCTGTCCCTGTGGAGTCACCATAGTGACTGAGTCCTGGGGGAGGTGGGCAGTGCTTGAGGAAAGATGGAGGATGGTTGGAAAGGATGTGCAAAAGGCCAAATTTCTCCTTGACTTTGCCTCTTGTGGAGGAAGCTTCAACCCTGAGCAGGACCTGAAGGCACTGGGGCTCCACAGAAGCTGCTCTCAGACATTTAGAAAGGAGATGGGTGAGCTTCATAAAAATTACCCTTAGAGTTTAGACTTTAACTTGAAGATACCTCTGATACAGTTTCTTTGCCTGGGGAACGTGCTTCCCGCCCCCATCGCCACTTCTTTATGTCTCACCCCTCTGAAAGAGTCTGCTCAAAGCCCAGAGTCTGGCGGGCCCCTTCTGTTCCCTGGGACCCCCACAGCGTGCCTGTGCCGGCCTCACAGCTCTTCCCTCCCAGTTCAGACGTGCACATGTCTCAGTCCCTTCTGGTTGAACATCCCCAGGGCTGGCTGGCTCTTATTTGCCGTGGTATCTTCTGCAGCACCTCGTGCCTCGTGGCCTTCCTTTAAGCTAACATTTGTTGAGTGCTCACGGTAAGCCGGGCGCCATTCTAAGCCATTTACAGGAACCACGTCCTTCAATCCTCAGTCCTCTGGTTCACCTCCACCCCTAGCCAGAAGCTGGGACCTTCGATGTTGTTCTGACAGAGCGGCCCCGTCTGCTGTGTAGTAACCCTGGGCCTGTTCATCCTACCCCCTCCTCTCCCCTCAAACCCTCACTCGAGGTCACCTACTTGCTTTTCCTGCCAACAGCACCATGCCTAGCTACCTCTACTGTTAAAAGTTAAACGAGTCCCTATAACGTTTTTAAAGGGAGAAATGACTTCATCATGAGGCTCAGGTGAAGAGGCAAAAAAACAAGGGTCTTGGAGAAAGAGCCGTCTAGAGAAGAGGGCCCACTGACATCAGTCCATGCAGCACAGGGGAGGAAGACCCCATCGCTGAACACCCATATGACCTTCATGAAATAATCCGATGGGGAAACAGAGTTGCTCTTGAGGGGCAGAGTTAAATACGTGGATTCAGGCATCAGACAGACCTGGCTTATGTCCCTGCTCTGCCACTACCTCACCGTGTGACTTTGGGCAAGTCACTTAGTATCTCTTAGCCTCAGTTTCCTCATCTGTAAAATAGAGCCATAGTTCAAATGGCTAACATCTCATAGGTTTCTTAAGAATACAAGAGAATCCACATAAAGCACTGGGGGTGTCCCGGTGCTTTAGTACCAGGGAGATTTAGTACCAGAGATTGGTTACAAATGTTCTGGAAAGGCTGTTGGAGCAGAACCAGGAAGGCAATGTTCCCCAGACAGAGATCAGTAACTGCAGCAAGACCCTACCCTCTGGAACAGGAGAAGCAAAAGGGGAGGTGGGTTACCCACAGCTCACGAGCTCTGTCTCATGAGGCTGCTGAGTGCCACTGCTGTCCCTATTGATGCAGCCACCGCCACTGCCACAACGAGGAAGCCAGGAGCCTGTGCCCTTGCTGAGGCTGCAGGAGCCCAACAAACCCACGGGTGCTGTCACTCACCAACCATGTTACAGCAGCCTGCAGTCACCTTCCATTGCCTTCTGCTGCTGCTGCCACCTGGACCAGACACTTAATTAATTAGTTAAAATAGTGACATAATGACTTCTCCCTTGTTCCCATCTCCCAAGGTTCTGTGAGTGCTTCCCAATGACAGAACCTAACCAAAGCTGGCAAGGAAGTCTGGGAAATGCAGTTTTCAGGCTTCCAAACCCTGGATACAAAAGAAAAAATAGAAGAGTGAGTATGGAGCTAGGAACCAACTAGGAAATCACCAGCACAATTCAAGCACTTGATTATGTTAATATCATCATCATCATCATCATCATCATCATCCTTGTTATTATTATTCCTGCAACTGACAAGTAGTGGGGCCTCCATCAAGCTATTTCATCTCACCAGGCTTCCATTTCTTTATCTTTAAAATGAAAGAGTTGGACTGGATGAGTACTGGGTCCCTCCCAACAAATGATTTTCTTCTTTCCCTCATTTATCCAATCAACAAACATTTGCTGAGCACCCAGTATGAGCCAGGCACTGATGTTAAATCAGCAAGAACGGGTTTGCACTAAAGGTCACTGTCTAGTGACTAAGACAAACACATGAATAATTGTGCTATTTAGTAATTGTGAGCTCATCCAGCTAGTGAGGAGCAAAACAAACTAACTCCCAATTCCAGTGCTCTTTCCTGTTTATCTCGTTACTTTCCTAATTGTTCTAGCAAATTCCACAGTCAGGGAAAATTTCTTCTTCTGCCTCTGGGTGTGCACATAACCGATAGCCCCTTTCACCAATAAGCTCTATTTCCCATTGTCCATCATGGACCCTCTCCCCTACCTGGGCCCCAATATCAATGTGTCAATGATGTAGCAGGAAGATGAGCTGCAGAGTGGGTCGTCAGCTTGGGGCCCTGGTCAGTACCTGCAGAACAATCGGGGTAATAAGGGATGTAATATGAATGCTCTGGGTCTCTATGATTTCGCTGTTTGCCCAATCCGTCACTCTGCTACCCATGGATTTTCCTCTACTGTCCATGACCCTAATGTGGAGCGGGAGACCCTGTGTATTCCATCTCTTATCCTGCTCACTCCGAATGCATTTCAAATATTGCCTTGGAAACGTCAACTCCCCAAGCCAAGAAGACCCCCTGTTTCCCAGAAGCTACTTCTACAAACTCTAGAATATAGATGAGCCTGGCCCAATCACACACTACATCTGGACCCAACGGATTTGCAGCACACCTGCATTGGAGGTAAATCGATTGGTGCTTCTTAATCCTGGCTACTACCAGGCAGGTTCTCTCCTACTCATTGAAGCTTAGTAGCAACATGCCCTTCACTGTAAAGAGAATTTTTTGTCCTCTCACTTGGGATTAAAGGTCAAAGTTTAAATCTATATTTAATGCCATTTTCTGAAAACTGGATTTGTGATTCCCTTTATGTTGGTATTACATATCTTAAGGGATTTCAGGGGGAGAAATCTGGGAAGCCCAGTTTCTGAGAATGACCTTTACTTTAAATGTGTAAATAGGATGGAGCTTGTGTTTCTGCTTTTTAAACCTTCTAATTGTGCTTCCAAAGACAGTTCTGGAAAGCAAAGACTGTGATGAGTGGTTATACAGAAGCCACTTGGAAAAGAAGAGACTTTGATTTTTGTCTTAGACAAATGAAAGGCCGAAGGTTAATGTCTCATACTCTATTGGCCTGCTAGGGACAGTCTCTTTCGAAGCTTTGTACCTTGAGCTACAGTGATCCCACATTAGAATATGCAAATAGTGCGGCCTTTAAGTGCCTCGGAAAAGGGAAAGTTCAAATTTACTTAATTCTATGTTTCCTCTGAATTTTATAAAACATTATTGAAGTGGTATCAGAATATCATTCAGAATGTCAGTTTTAGAATATCTCAAATATTTACCTAAAGGTTTTTTAAATGGCTGCTTTCATAGTCTGAATGTGGCACTAAAGGCAGATATAAAATTGACTTTCCTTGCACTTCATAAGCTCAAACTTGCATATTTAAAAGGGAGCAATAGGGATTTCTCAGTTTGCCTAGTGTCTCCGGGCATGGCCAGATAGATAGATAGATAGATAGATAGATAGGGAGGAATAAGTGCAATATTTTATAAATATGCCATGATAAGCTATTTTTAAAAAACAGATTGATCCTCACATTATTATCACATAACCCTCAACACTCAGACTCCTAAAATTTGGCATCTGTTATTTTGAAAGAAGATATGACTTGTCCTCCATTGTTGTATCCAAAGAAGGGTGGTTTTGGAATTAGATTTTTCATTACTCAACAAAATAACAAAATCTGGCCCTGGGAAGTTCACTCTCTGGATCCTACTGGACTGTTCTGCCCTCACACCTCCCTGTCACTCCTACAGCTGAGCCAAGACCCTGCAACTAGCCACCCCTCTCAGATGCTTACTCTCTGTGCAAGATCCATCCATGATAACCTCTGAGGGGTTGCTTTTGTACAGACGGGGAAACTGAGGCCCAGGCAAGGGCACAACTTGCCCAGATTCAATTCAAAAGTGACAGGACCAAGTTTCAACCCCAGGCCTGTCTGACCCAGGACCCACACCCTCCCCTTGACGCCACTCAGCTCCAAAATGAAGTTCACTGGACTCTCTCCTTTGATAAAATGCCCCTTTTAATAAGAAAGCCATTTCTTATAGCTTTTATTTTTTTTTATTTTTTTTTATTTTTTCCCCCAAAGCCCCAGTGGATAGTTGTGTGTCGTAGCTGCACATCCTTCTAGTTGCTGTATGTGGGACTCGGCCTCAGGATGAACGGAGAAGTGGTGCCTCGATGCGCACCCGGGATCCGAACCCGGGCCACCAGCATCGCAGCGCGCGCACTTCACCACCAAGCCACAGGGCCGGCCCTAACTTTTATTTTTTTACTCTCATCCAGTGGCTGCCTCCTCCTGGCCCCTCTGCCTCCTCCTTCAGAAAGCAAACACACAAACAGGTTGTGGCAGATCTGGGCTGGTGTTTCAGCCACTTTAATGACCAGATAAGGTCTCTTCATGGTCAGCACTACGCTGGCCAGATGGCCCTAAGCTGTACATGCCTGGGGCAAATTTGTTCAAAGTTTATAGCCACAGTGAATTTCAGTTTTCAGAGAGGCATCCAAACATCCACTTTACCATTGCCCCAAACTTCCCTCCATCTCCCGTGGTCATTTACGCCTTAACTGTCACTCTCCAGGCAGCAACTTCCAGCCCCTGAATACCCCTTAGGGAGACAGCAGTTCTCCTGCCTCTGTCCCCTCCTCATTTTCCTGGTTGGCCTTTGTTTCCTCATTCTTGCAAACTGGGCCCCTCTCCCTGCCTCCCCACCTTTGTTGCTTTGCCCCCAAATAGCTGTCGCTGAAGCCACTGTTGACCCTTGCCTTTCCAGAATGGCCGCTCTCCTTCACACAGCATCCTTTATTGAACTGCGGCTGCCTTAGGCGAAGCTGATTAAACTGGCCTCCTCCACTGCCGCGCTCTTCCCTGGGGCTTTGTGCTACCTCTGGCTTTCTTCTTACCTCTCCTGTGATCTTTTACCTTCTGTTCTCCCAGCTCCCTTCAGTTCTCCCTCTGCTCTTTGTTTCTATCTGACCTCCTCTATCCCTTCACTTTTAACTGTAGCCTTCTCAAGGGAATGTCTTTAAAAAAAAAAATCCACCTGAACACACTGTCTTCCCTCTATTCACCACCACATCTCTCGCAGCTCCTCCTTTCTCTTTTAAGGCAAGTTGCCACCATGTTAAACTAAAATCGAATTTTATTGTCTTTGCCTGAGGCCGTTTCCACTCTCATTCCCAACTCCATATCCCCAAGCCTAAGGTACTCAGATGGTTTCTCATATTGAAATGCTCTTCTCCTTTTTTCCAAGGATCTCCAGAAGCCATTCTTCCAGTCCGTGCTCGCAGAAATGTCTTAATTCAGGGTCTGTGTCTGTGACACCTTGGCTGATGAAATTCTTGACTTTTCACCATACAGCCCACAACCAAAACCAAGACCGTCGCCTTTGAGGCTGTCTTGGATGGCTTGTATAGCTGCAAAACCAGTGAGAAGTGTCCTGTTCATCACAGGCATTTAATAAATATTTATGCAACGTAGAAATAGTTAAGAGCATGGTTTCTGGAGTCAGGCAGACAAAGGTTCCAATCTTGCCTAGATCATTTACAACCTGTGGGACCCCAGGAAGTGACTAGATCTCTCTGAGTCTCATTTCCTCTTCTGTAAAGATGAATTATAATCAGAGTACCTATCTCATGGGCTTGTTGTAAGGAGTAAGTGAAGTAATGTGTACAGAGGTCTGGTACAAATACTGTTCAAAACCCTAAGTTGTTATTAAACAGTATTCAATAGACAAAGAACAGACTCCATGGGACAGGATTGTAGCTTCTTACATCTCAACTTCTAAGTCTAACTTTTTTTTAATCTCTGCTTATTTCTAGGTTTAATTGACCAGAAGCGGTTCCCACTGCCTCCTAGGCTAATTTCTAGTTCTTGCCTGGGATGCACATGTTGAGTATGAACGGTTCCACATGAATCAGGCAGCTTCCCAGCTTTGTCCAAGAATCTCTAAATTCACCTCTTCACTCTCTATTGGCATCCGCCATCTGAGAGCTTTGAGGTACCTAGGGGTCACCTTGGGGACAAGTAGACGCCTTAGGAAAGAATTCCTTTTGACTTGCTTGGCCCCCTACGCAGAACTGTGCATTGTATGTCGCTTAAGAGCAGTCACAAGAGAGGCATGGATACCGTTCTTCCACAGGAGAAGACACACTCTTTTAACTCTTAATTAAATTGGCCAGTAAATTCAATAAGCATTTTAAACAAGGATCAATTCAATCAAAGAAACAAGGAATTCAGTATAGCCATACGTTTTGCCTTTTTTTTCCCTTTGGTTATTTGTGGATGAGCCACCATTGCAATTGAGACACAATGGCTGGATCTAGATTGCATCAACCTACTTTAAAGCACTTTCTAGGCAGTTGCCTCGACCGAAGGGCTAAGAAGTCAGCATTTCACTACCATCTCAGCAGATGGTCATTGTTTTCATCAGCCCTGTGACGTAAAAATCTAAAGTCAAAGTGTTAGCAGTTGTTCCCATGAGAAGACAAGAGAGCCCAGTGTGGCTCCCAGAGCCAAGAACTGGAAGTTGGGACCCTTGGAGCTTTGGTTGTGTTGCATCATTAATTCTCCATGAAAGTGCTTTGTTTTCTCTCCCTCAACTTCTGCATCTGTAAAATAGGAGTGAATGGATCTAGAATGGCCAGGGATTCATAGGTAGGAATAGGCGTTAACGAGGTGGCATATGAAATATTCAGTGAGATTCTTGGATGAAGAATTACCACGGATGACATACTGCTTTCCCACTTCCAGATTCAACTAATCTGTTATGTTAATGCATACTAAAAATTAAAGGATAGCAGGGGCCAGCCTGGTGGTGCAAGCAGTTAAGCACGCGAGCTCCGCTGCAGCAGCCTGGGGTTCGCAGGTTCGGATCCCGGGCACGCACTGGCGCGTCACTTGTCAAGCCATGCTGTGGTGGCATCCCATATAAAGTAGAGGAAGATGGGCATGGATGTTAGCCCAGAGCCAATCTTCCTCAGCAAAAAGAGGAGGATTGGCATCTGATGTTAACTCAGGGCTGATCTTCCTCACAAAAAAAATATATATATATATATTAAAGGTTAGCAAGAAGTCCAAATTTTATTTTGCACAAAGGGCTTCAATGATGGACAGTTTGGAAATATCCCTCTGAGCTTCTGGTTTCATTCTAGCTTGCTTTTCTAACTCAGGCACTAACTACAGTGTGTGATGGTGCCCAGGCCTGCAGTCTTAGGATCACCTGCTCCACGCTGCACCCCTCCTCTGCACCCCAGCTTTGTGCCGTGGCCTCCAATCTTATCTCACAATAAAAGATCACAAAGCTGCCTTTTTGCTGCTAAGTCTCAAATAGGTCCTGACGTTAACCCTTTAGAGGCTATCAAACAGTGCTATAGGAATAGCACTGTTCCAATGTTCCTGTAAGTGGGTCATCTACGTTGCGAATATGTTCAGTTTTCCCCATAAAGCTGTTTCCTTTGAAGGAGGGAGTAAGATGCCTCCAAAAATATGTTGGTGGTTTTTTTCTCCTTAATTGACCTTTTTGTGAAGAAAGTTGCGTAGCATTTGCCCTTCCCTCAGATTGTCTCATGCAGCGAGCCATCTTGTAGAGACAGCCCTTCCCAAATATCCTCCCACACCTCACTCTGTCCCCTCCAAAAAAAACGAAGGTGCAGGTTCTAGTCTTTGGGGAATGAAAATGTTCAAGTCGCCACCTTCACTCAGAGAAGGCACCTGGCCTTCTGGCATCCTGAACCTCCTCCTTACTCTCCTTAATGTTTTTCTTTGTCCTGTTTCTTGAAATAAGAGCCAACGCAGAGCATGTGTGAAGCTGGTCTCCAGGGAGTAGCCTGGTCTCACTAGTGAACCCAGCTAGGGGGAAGCCAGACAGGGTCATGCCCCCTGGCCCCCTTAGTGGAACCGAGCCGGCAGTCAGCTTGGAATGTCTAAGAAAGGAGACTCTGGCAGCCAATCTAATTGCACAACCCCACAACTCCTCCAGGCCGTGAGTCACCCGCCCCCTGTGAGCCCACAGAGCTTTGATGCAGCCCTTCTCAGAGCCCCAGTCACAGTGCTGACAAGCCTGTCTACTCCTCTCTCCTGAGTCCTGGTGGGCAGCATTATACATTTTTCTCTGTGTCCCTCTGTGCCTAGCACCATGCCTGACACTTTGGAAGCCCTCATTAATTGTGTGTCAGATGAATGAACACAGATAAAATATCGGTTGACAATTAACCCGCTTCAAAGGATAGAGAACTCTATTTCTGGAAACTGTATTGAAGTAATTGGTTCACAGATTAAATCACTAAAGTGCTTACTGGACAAATGAGGGAGTGACTTTCTTGGCACACTTCATAGCAAGTGACACATCTTTGACCAGTCACCAGGAATGTGAGTTTACCCATCAAGTATTTATTGAGACCTAGGACTGTTCCAGTCCCCGGGGGAGGAGAGCAGGAAAAAGGAGACATAATAAAATGGTGAGACTCAGGCCCTGTCCTCAAGCATCTTAATCCTAATGAAGAGGGACAGATTCAGAAAGCTCATTGCAGAACTCTTCTGACACTCTGAGTTGGCCCCAGAACCCTGGACAAGTTTTCTGGGATTTAGACGTGGCTCAGCCAGCCAGATTGGTTCCGGTCACAGTGTCTCAAGACCACATCATGTCACAATGCACTATGGTCACATCACTAAAACATCCAGACATGTGTTCAACCAGCAGGCAGCCAAACCAGTGTCTGTGGGGAGATGAGTGGTTCCAGTACAATCCCCAGTCTGAGAGCAGAAAAGGCAAATGGAGAACTTCAGTGGACACAGCAACTGGAAAAGAGATGGGGACGTGCCAGCCTCTTCCATCAGAACTGCTGCCTCTTGCTCCTATCTGTTTCCTAACCTTCCTTTGCTGAGGAAAGTGTGGCTCATACTTTTTTTTTTTTTTTTGATAACTTAACACCTATTTGCAACACGTTTTCTTTCACATCCCTCCATTATAGCAGCCAGAAAAGCTAACTATGATTTTTCCAGCCTGTCCTGGGAGGAAGGGTGGTCATTTGATCTCTCTGGCCAATGAGATGGGCGCGTAAGTCTGCTGGGGGCTTCTGGGAACTCTTCTGCTTTCCCGACACCACCCCTACCCAAACCCCCTTTCTGTATTGAACACAGACGTGATGCCTCAAGTTGGGCAATCTTCTTGCGAACATGAGAGAAAGTTCAAGATAAAAAGAGACTTCACTCTCTGACACCACTGACTCAGTGGTGTCAGTCCTGACACCACTGAGTCACCAAAGCAACCTTCAGACTTCTTGCTATGTGAGACAACTCCAGTTTTATTTAAGCCACTGTTAGATTCTCTGTTACTTGCAGCTAAACGTATTCCTCATATGCCTCACTAGGTTAAAGATTAAAAATTTTCTTTTTCTTTATATGAGGAACGATCAACAAAATGTCAGAAGTGAACAACAAATAGGAAAGAAGAAAATGGCAGCAGAGAGGCTGGTATCTCTGGGTCCCACAAGGGCATTTGTGAAAGAAGAGCCCATTGTGGCTGGATGGATATACAAGTGGGCCCTTTTCTTGTTTCCCAGATAACACATCGTGGAAACTTTTAAAATAATATTTTTAACAATAAAACCTCAATTAGCCAACTAACTATCCTCAAGTAGCTAGTTAGAAGGCTCAAGTAATTAGACAAGTTTACATGATTGGTGACTAATATTTGGACCAATGCTTTAAAGTATTAGAAAACACTTTCACAGACATCGCCTGGTATGATCATTACAACCTTCATCAGCTCCATGAATACAGATGGATACAGAGGAGTGCCCGCCTGGTTTTAGAGGGGCAATTCTCGAATCTTCCAGGAAACAGACCTATTAGTTTGTTAGTCATTGCATGTAAACTATACACTGGTTTTATGTTTTTAACAAACTTGTGGTAGTCCCTATAGAGTGCTGGTTCATAGTAGCATTACTCATAATAGCCGAAAAGTGGAAACAACCCAAATGTCCATCAACTAATGAATAGATTTTAAAAATGCAGTATATTCATACCATGGGATATTATTTGGCCATAAAAAGTATTTAAGTACTGATACATACTACCACAGGGACGAACCTTGAAAACATCATGCTAAGTGAGAGAAACCAGACACAAAAGACTACATATTGTATGACTCCATTTATTCCATTTTTATTCCATTTATATGAAATGTCCAGCATAGGCCAATCCAGAGAGACAGAAAGTAGATTAATGGTTACCAGAGATTGGGTGGAGAGGAGAATGGGAAGTAATGCTCATGGGTACGGGGTTCCTTTTGGAGGAGGTAAAAGTGTTCTAAAATCAGATAGTGATGATAGTTGTACAACTCTGTGAATATAGTGAAAAGCACTGAATTGTACACTTTAAAAGGGTGATGTTATGGTATGTAAATTATATCTCAATAAAGCTGTCATTATATATATATATCAGGTAGTTAAAAGCTCAGACTCTGGAGCCCGACTTCTTGAGTTTGAATCTGAACTCTGCTACATACTGGCTATGTGATTTTGGCCAAGTTACTTAACTTCTCTGTGCCTCAGTTTCCTCATCTGTAAAGCAGAAACAATAAGGCTCCTATAGGAGTCTTTGGGAGGATTAAATTAATTAAAATGTGTAAAGTGCTTAGAATCATGCCTTACATATATGGAGATCTATGGAAGAGTGTTGTTATTATTATTATTCAAACTTGAGTTTCAGATTTGACACAAGGACCGTTATTTATACCAAGTTGTGGAAAAATCTATTTGAATAATGGATGATTTTTGTGTGTAGATTTTGTTGCCCTTTCTTCACCCACTTATTACCTAAAAGGGGGTCTGTTATGGGGTTGGTTACTTGTAGATACAAAGGTAGTAATTTGGAGCACAAATAAATATCCCCCAGGTCCCACCAGCTGGAGATCTCACACACACACACACACAGAGCTATGATGTTGAACCTCCCTTATGCTCAAGTAGAGAACTTCTAAGTGCCCCTCCTTTTTCTTCTGAGTCCAAACAAGGAGCCTGCATGAACCTACAGTCTGTCACTCAACTTCCGGGGCACCAGGTACCCACATCTTCCTCTCCTGCCCTGGCTGCCCCGGAGCTCCTGAAGGAGGCCCTACTGTCGCTGGGACAGTGGGCATCCCAAGATGCCATTTCCCACCCAGGCTGCTCTCTCCGATGTGCCCATAGCAGGGCAGCAGACCCACGCAGAAGAGAGGAGAATAGAGGCCTCCCCGGCCACATCATCACCTGGGCCCCGAGGCAGCAGGTCCACGCCCAGAGTCTCACAGGCATTCTCAGGAAAACAGTTCTCTCATGCTTTGCCTCCCATTCCTCTAGTGGTGGGTTCAAACCCTGTCCACCAGACCAGACTCGAAATAGCTGTTCCCGCCATTCTAGCCAACTTCTTCCTGTCTCTCCTGCCTCCTTCCCTTATTAGTTGCCAAAAATATGTTCCCCATGCAATTAAAAGAAAAGTCACAAACAGATACAAGTAGAGAGTGAAGAGGGGCCTGTCTGCACCAGCAGCACCTGGGACCCAGCTCGACCAGCAGAATGCTCCATCCCAGTGCTGATGGAGAACCGCCACCTCAATGCTTCGTGAGAGTGGGCTGCAGGAGGGCAGTCTTTTAAAGGGTCAGGCCACACTAATTCATTCAATTAACAGTTATTGATCACTGACTAGGTACCTGGCATGGGCTAGTGCCAGGGGCACCATGATGAGTAAATACAGAACCCAGTCCACATCACAATTTCCAATGAGGTAAAAATGGATGAATTTGAACACACTTTGTTTCCCAGTAAAACCTCAATGATGTGCTATAGCATTTGGATGAATAAAACACATTCCCAGCCTGGACCCTCTAACTCCCTCCGTAGAGAATAGAAAGATAAACATTCTTTTATTTGCAGTTGACATGGTTTTATTTTCATGAACTAGGAGTGGCCTTAATAGACAACAGGCCCTGCTCTCCAATTACTGCCAAAAAGAAGAGCTACAGAGAACATCCTTTCCAAAACCACATCTCTGAACGTTTAACTCACTCGGAGTTCACAGTTCTATGTGGCAGTTACCTTTTGGTCCAGGAGAGCACACTAAGAATCTAGTTCCCAGGTGGTCACCTCTAGTATTCCTCTAGGATAAAGGAAAATCCTCCTAGGACAGACTGTGTAACTCATCTAAGAAACAGAATAAAACATTTTGCAAAGAATTTCGGAAAGATTGGTACAAAAATGGAGAAGTCTAATTAACCCTCAGTTAACCAGAATATCATCTGCCTCTAAGCATTCCGGTTAATCAAAGTTTTGTTATACTCTCAAGGATTTGTAGTAACCCACTCAAAGTATTGCCCAGCAAGTCCTTAGGGGGCCTGCTTCAATGTCTGATGGTGTGTACTTCCACTTCTAGGTATACTATACCCCAAAGAACTGAAAGCAGGGACTCCTACAGATGTTTGTACACAAGTACATGAAAAGATGCTTAACATCATTAATCATTAGGGAACTGTAAATCAAAACCACAGTGAGGTACCACCTTACACCCATTAAGATGGTTACTATAAAAAAAAAAAAAGAAAGAAAATAGCCAGTGTTGGTGAGGACGTGGAGAAATTGGAACCCTTTTGCTCAGTTGGTAGGAATGACGTAAAATAGAGAGCAATTGCTATGGGAAACAGTATTGTGGTTCCTCAAAAAATTAAAAATAGGACTACCATATGATCCAGCAATTCCACTTCTGGGTGTGTACCCAAAAAAATGAAATTAGGGTCTGGAAGAGATATTTGTATACCCGTGTTCGTAGCAGCATTATTCACAATAGTCAAAAGGTAGGAGCAGTACAAATGTGCCTCGATGGATAAATGGATAAACAAAATGGGGTATGTACATGCAATGGAATATTATTCAGCCTTAAAAAGGAATGGAATTCTGATACACGCTACAACATCAATGAACCTTGAAGACAATACATTTAGTAAAATAAGCCAGACACAAAACAACAAATACTGTATGAGGTACCTGGAATAGTCAAAATCTAATGGACAGAAAGTCAAACAGCGATTAGCAGAGGCTGGAGGGAGGCCAGAAAGGGGAGTTATTGCTTAACGGGTACAGAGTTTCAACTGGGGAAGATGAAAAATTCGGGAGCTGGATAGTGGTGATGGTTGCACAACAATGTGAATGTACTTAACATCATTGGACTGTGCACTTAAAAATTATTAAAATGATAAATTTTATGTTTCCTATATTTTACTACAGTAAAAAATTAAAAAAAAAAAGAATGGATGTCCTTAGAATGCCACTTGCATGTGTGTGCAAGAATGATCACAGGCCATTTGTTCTCTTCAGATTCTTAAGACTTCTCCCCTCCATGGCCTGTTTATGCCGTAGTAAACTCCTCAGTCTTGGCCATGGTGTCTATTCCCACCGTCCAGTGAGGAGTGTCTGATTAAGTGGCATTGCTGTATCCACATGTGATTTGCAAAAATAGTATTTCAACCTCACATCAGTACTGTTTGTGGCTGCACACTGAATAGGAATAATTTCAGAAGGTTCCAGCTGGCCTTCCTCAAAAGGTAAAGAAAATCCAACATTTTTAAGGTCTCTCTAATCTTTTGTTGTTTCAAGTGAATGCTTCCTCAAAAGGGCTATTTCAGCATTTCTGGGATCTATTAAGAAGAGCATAATGAATGTTACAGAACCAGCCAACTTACAAAAAGAGAGGAGAGAGAGAAGAAAATATTGCCGACTTACAGAGAAGTCCCCTCTACCCCCTTTAAACCGAAGGAGCCATATCTTCTTGCCATAATAAAGGCAAACTTGGAAAGGCTCGCAGATCCGCCTGCCTCTTCAGCAAATGACAGCCTCAATTATGGGGCCTAATCCTGCATTCCTGCCACTCCCCTTCTCCCTGCATACCTTCCGGGGGAGTCAAAGGGCCCCCAGCCCTGGCCCTGGCAGGGACACATTAGCGATGCAGAAGCAGCGCCTGGAGCGTGCTGGCAAATTTAAGGTCTGTTCATATAACGACACACACTTGGAAGCCTTAAATCCTCGTGCTTTGACTCTTCACCTTATACTAAATAAAAAGCCACAGTAACTCCATTAAAAAATATAAAATTCCTCCACAGGAAATGAACATTAGTTTGCTTCCAATTTACATCGGTTTTAGGTTTCTTCTTCCCCACCCCCTTTTTACTTTTAATGTAGTGTCCAGTTCTATGGAAAATATTTTCTTTAAGGAAAAAAAGTAAACACAGGCATCATGCTGGGTCTTTGCATTTTATTTACGAAACTGGGCAAAAGAGCTTTGATTTGCTGGCTCTCACCCTCCGGTAATCAGTGGGAATTCCTCGAAAATGCGCCCATAGGCTATTCCCTGAAGTCACCCTATGAGGACACCTAATGACCTCTGGCTTATTGGGAAGTGGCCTTGTTTTATATAAACTAATCATCCGTCCAGCTATATTAATAACGAGACTATAACTCATTTTCATCCCAAGCACACACTGCACATTATCAGTCTCCTAATTAATCCCAGGCAATTCAGGGGGCAAGTATTATTACTTCCAATTTTCCTCACTGCTCCTCATGCCTGAGACTCAGCAAACAGAGGGTCATGCTCTGCCCCAAAGGCACGCCCCTGAGTCCCAGTCCAGAGCCCACTCCACCTCAGACACCCTCCCTCCAGACTGGGGAAGCCCTGGGAACCAGCACACATCTGCTGATCTCTGAAGTGGTGGGGCTTCCCCAGGGGAGAAAGAACCTGGGGTCAGCAGACATCCGGCGAGCCTGCTTAATGGACAAAGTCAACAGCACTTCCCCCGCCCGAGTCGGAAGAGGAGCTCAGGGCCTTGGTACACTGAGCGCATCTGGTCCGGTCCTCTGGGCAGCTGAGACTCCACCATTCACCCCCAAGCCCTCCTTGCACCCACCTTTGTCCTTCCTGGGGTGCAGGTAGGGGTGACTCCAGACCCCCCCAACTCCTTCCCGCAATGCCAGGCTGCTAGCTGTTCAAAGTCGAGACCTTGGGCTGTGTTCAAACCTCTCCACCCCACCCCCCACCTCACACATGCAAAATCATCGTCCCAGGGCTTTTGATGACGTGGTCTCCAAAATAGGAGATTCTTAGGCTTGCTGAAAAAGGAGCTTCCCTTCCCCCTCCCTCGTCTCTGGTCCTCGGAGTCTGACAAGGGAAAGCTTTCAACTATGAGCACAAGCATCGATAAACTAAACGTCTTCAAAAGAGGTCTAGCTCCCTTGACTACGGGGGCCCCTGAGCACTGGAAAACTTCCCTTGCTGCATTTGAAAGAGCCCTGGGCTTAGGCTCTAGAGACCTGTGTTCAAGTCCTAACTCTCCCGTTAACCTGACTGTTACTTAAACTCCCAATCCTGGTTTTCCCATCTTTAAAATGGGGATCATAACACTTGTCCTGCCCCCTTCCTTTGCACGTGGTTGTGAAACAACCATCTTTCTTGGTCTCTTTTATAAGCTTCTCTTCTGATCAGTTAATGATGTTGGGGTTGTCGATGCAAAATAACCAATAACCATTCTACAGATAAAAAAATAAGGTGAGTTTACTTGAGCCAGAGTGAGGATTATAACCCAGGAAGGCCTTAGAAAGCTTCCGGAGAAGCATGGTTTTCAGTACAGTCTTATATCTTTTTTAGAACAAAGAATGTACATTAAACACACCCAGGATACATTTTCATCAAAATTTCAAAGAGGTATCCAATTGCAAATTAGCAGGTCAACGTGACCGTGATGTCAGGAAAGAGACTAATCCGGGTGTTACTAATAGGGCGTAGGAGAGGAAGTGTGCATTCTTACCTTAAGAGAGTGCATTCTTGACTTTAATGGTTAAGCAGACGTACAATGTATGTTTGATAGGCCGTAAGTCAGGCGTTTAGTTCAAGCTGAATCAGTTTTGAACCCGAATAGTTACCCCATGTACCTCCATATGTGAAAATCTCTTGTCAGGGTTCCTCAGCACGAGGCCTTGAACATCCTCTCTTCTCACTCTCTCTTTCTAGTTAATCTGGTCCAGCCCAATAGTGACGAGGAGAGCGCTCTGCCCAGAGGGCCTTGGATCCCTTTTTAGGGTTTCTGTGCCCCACCCCAGCCCTCACCAGGTGTGGTGTGCTTTCAGCTGCACCTGCAGCTCTTCGAGGAGGACAGGGCGAGAACTGCCCTCAGGCTATGGGAGCTGTTCGGCCTGCAGGCCAAAGAGGGAGAAATGCCTGGTGGTTTGTATCTCCTACCAGGGAGGTTCCTCCACTGTGGGTTGGGGAAGCTGTGAGGCTAACTTATTCTCTGGAGTTCTCCTTGGAGAGCAGGCCTATGCCTGACTTCTGCGGGGATTTGCCCAAGATCATATCCTTTCTTAGCTTCTTTCCCTTCCCTTAACCAGTCTCCCCGGAGTACAGCCGTAACAAGTAGCTTGCACACAACCCCTCCTCTCAGGGTCTGTTTCTAGGGAACTCTTCCAATAATAATACCCACGGTTTCAGTTATACCTCCAGCCAGACTACTCTGAGCTCCAGACCCACATATCTAAATCTCTCCTAGACTTCTCTTGAATTTCTCAAAGGTGATCTAAAGGTCAACATACCCAAAACAGAATTCATGGTCTTCCCACATCCCCCAGCCTTAATGCCTTCCAGTGTTCCCCAGCTCAATAAGTCCCATTCCCCATCCCCATACACTTCACAAGGAAGAATCCTAGGAATCTCCCAAGACCCCTCCTTTCCTTTCAACCTATCATCCCCTCCACCACTCCACCTCCCACTCCATATAAGCCATCTTCAAGATCCTGTGGATTTTATCTCTTAAATGTACCCAAAATCTATAAAATTTCCCCCATGAACTTCTACCACCACCCTGTCTAAGCCCCCATCAACTCTTGTTGGGACATCCCCAATTCCTTCTGATAGGTTTACATCCCTCCCTCCAGTTCCAACATCAGTGATTATCCCCAGCCCCTAATCTAATCTAGTCACTTCCCTACACTCTTCAGTACATCTTCGCTGCTCTTAAGTACAAAACTCCTTCTGGTGGCCACCAGGCCCTTCATGATGTGAGTCCTACCTCTCTCTTCACCTTAGCCAGACTGGTTTTCCTTGCCCTCTTCACCTTGTCAATTCTCTCCAGACCTTCCACCCAGCTCAAGCACCATTTCCTCAAGGTTACTCCATCTGATCCCCCTGCCTAGGACAAATTCCCTATTTCAGGTTCCTGTAGCACCACGTACCTCTTCTCCTTAACACCTGACGCAGTTGCAAGAAGTCACAGTGGAATGATCACAAACATGCACCCATGTGATCGCATCACTCAGCAATCCTAGACCAGGTTCCCTGAGGCCAGGGCTGTGTCAGGTTTTTGACCACTGTATCCTCAATAGCACTCAGCAGGCACTCAATGAACTTCGTCATAACTAAACTTAGAAACTTAGAAACTCCAGAACCACGTGAGGAGGATTTTAGATTTTAGGAGGGGAATTTCCTTCAGTACAAGCAGGGGCAGGGTCCATTCTGTCACTGTGGTCTACCATTACTGCTCTGCCTCAGGCACGTGTGACCTGGGAAATCAGAGGATCATACAATAAAATAAGGAGCTGTTCCCTCTTACGAGAGGGAGACACGAAACAGATTGTAGGGATCAGATCTAAAATGTCAAGCTGATATTATCCCTTTCTTGAAAAGTAAGCTACAAACAAATTGTAAATTTTTCATCATTTAACTGCCTTTTTTTAAATTTCTGCAACGAAAAGGGGAAAGGAGTAATTGTGGTACACCTGCGATAGCCAAGCTCTCAGTTTAAATCCATGATCTCATTTTATCCTCATAGCAACTTCATAAGGTAAGCATTATTAGCCCCATTTTACAGATGAGAAAACTGAGAAGCTAAATATCTTACCCCAGATCACACAACTAGTGAGCCGACGAGCTAGGCTTTCAGCCCAGCCCTGCCTGAGGACAAAGCCGCCTTCCTTCCCTGTGTTCCTCCATCTGAGACCCCACCTGCACGTCCTGACCAATATCTGAAGGTTCATTTACTTGAAAAAATATTCACCTGTGAATGTCAAGTATTCCTAAATGAAGTATGATTGCTTCTGCTTTATTTCTTGGTGAAAACCACCATAGAGGCTTTCCTCCTGATCCAGTAGATACCACATTTTGAAATAGCGTCATTCAAAGTGGAGACGGTGAGTGGTGAAGGACAAGGAGTAGGTAGTATTTATTTTGGTGACGCCCTGAAACTAGTAGGTTTTCAATCAGCATTTGGCGAAATGAACTTTGACTTCTCTCTCATTAGACTGTTGTGTCCAAACAAAGTGTTAGAAGTTTCTGGTTCCACTTATTTTTCCCTCTCAGCATTCAGCTTGTTTTAAAGACCAAGAGCTGGACTTGTTTTGTGAAAATGAAACGGTATCTTTGGAAGCACAAGATGAAGTTTTCGCCTTTAATTGCTGCACAACCCGATCACAATGATTACTGCTTGGGAATGGAAGGGAATAAACGTCAAATAGAGGCAACGCTTTTGAGCAGGGAAGCAAATCCACGCATCATTTTTCACCCCACCTCCTAAACAGAACCTGGACAGCCCAAGGTAAGCAAATGCATGAAGCTGATTTTCTGTCTGGGACTTCAAGGCAGGCCATAAGTAGTGACCACAGCCTCAGAGCTCCTGTGATGGGGGAGGCAGACCCTACTTTCAGAAAGAAAGAACATGCCCTTCCTGCTCCTCTTGGAATCCATTTTATGCTTCTGTAAATGTTGTAGGCTTTGTGCTTCTTTCTTTGTCGCCGGGCTTGTCTTGCTGCCCTGATTTGACAATTCCTTATAGTCTACTCAGATGGAAGGAGTAGGGGAGAAAATCAGATTCTCAGCCTTGGACAAGGCTCTTGATAATTCTCCTCAGAGCCAGCATTTTGATGACACTGTGTGGTTTATATAATGCTTTTATACATTAACTTTGGCACTGAGGCTTGATGCCCTCTTTCTGGAATGTTCTGTCACAGATCTTCCCTCCTCTTAGTTCAGACCTCCACTCACTGTCATCTTCCCTGACCACCCCTACAAGCGGTGTATTTTTTCCAAAGCTCTCATCACTCTGCGAAATGATGTTGTTTATTTTTCTGTGTCCTTGTTTGATCTCTGTCTCCCCACACTAGAATGTCAGCCCCATGAGGGCAGGGACCCCTCTTATTACTCCTGTCCCTCTGGGGCTAAAAACACTGCACATTAAAAACACTCTGTATTATTGTGGTATTGGTGGATGAGTGAATAACTTCATTGGAGCATTGTGGTCCTGTAAAGTGGTTCTTACCTTCGTTTTAAAGATGAAGCGCCTACATCTCTGTGAGATTAAGCAACTGGCCTGAAGTTACGAGGTCAGTCTGTAGCAGAACCATAACTCGAATCCAGGTCTTCAGGAGTCTTCTTATGGGAAGGAAAGTGAACTTTTGCCCAGAACATGCGTTATGCTGGGTATTCTTAAAAACAAGCCTCCATCAGGGATCATTAAATGCCAATAGTTTGGAGGAGAAAAGGCTTGATAAAACCCCGAATCTGTTCCCTATATCAGAGATGAAAAACATCCACAGGATGATCTTAAAGGCACAGCCCAAGACTACCTCCTACGCAGGCTCATGGGTGGGTCGCTGCCCTTCTGCTCTCACACGCCACAGACCCGCTCCCATCCCTCCCTTCCCTGGCCTTGCACCTCGCTGGCCTCTGGCCCCCATTCCAGGAGGCTCTGGCCTGGCTCTTGACTTTCCACAATTTTTCTGACGTCCTAATTTCTTGATCACCTGTGCTGACACGATCCTGATTTCCTTCAATATGTCTTTTTTCCACTCCTGGGAAATTGATGTCTGTTCTGGCATATGTCCCCATCTTCCTTTGTGAAAAGAGAGGCAAGGAGGTGAAAGAAAAAAGCCTTTTAATATTTTTTAGCTATGTCTTCATGTTCCGTCAATAAATTATCTCTGCCAGCTTTTAGAGGCCCTATTGGCTCTTGTACTGACCTCTTGTTCCTTCTGTACTTGAAAAATGCCTTATTATTTATCTCAGCCTCTCTTGCAATCTTCTTTTCATTCCTCACCTTTGCTTTTCTTATCATATTTTTGCACTTTCTTAACTTGGTACTATAATTTCTTTAGCTGAGTCGCTGTTTGATTTTTCATACTTTCTCGCTTTCCCAGTTTTGATTACTTCCCCTACCACTACTACATCCTTTTTAGAGCTATTTCTTTGGCCTATTTTCCACACTTCGTGTTGCTAGGGAGCACGTATTTTCTTTGGGCTGTTTCTATTCATTTCCCTCTGATTACACTCTTCCATTGACGGCTGCTCTTTCCCATCTCTTAGTGCCCTTGGATCTTCTTGGTAGGAGCTGACAAATTTTGTTCCCTCTAGATTTCCTGCATGTCCTTCTAAGAGAGCCCTAAAGCCTGCTGGGCCTTACTGGGAATGACCAATTCCCTCAGACACTGCTCTGCAGGTCACAAAGGAGCTGGGTGCCTCGATTTACATGTCACTCTAGTTTCCCCAAGTCAATCTCCTGTGTGTACAGTGGAGTCACCTTATAGTGGTATTCCGTGGACACTGGCAGGACCTCAACCCCCTACAAAGTGCTTGCCCTGGTAGCTGGGTGAATCCTGTGTGCTCATTAACAAGACCAGTCAGGTGCGAATGGTATCCTGCAGGCTCCTTGGCCAATGACCATCTCTGGCTGCCTTTCTGTCCACCAGGGACTGCTGCTAATGCTGGGCACTGCTGCCACCTCTGCGGGGCCTTGTCACATTGACTGGTGCCACCAACTAGCTGCTGCCAGACACCTGCACTGCCATGGCCGAGACTGCAGCTCTCAATATCTCAAAGCCACACTCTGTGTTTGAGTAGAAGAGGTCTTCCCTCCCATATTATGCTTTGTCCACAGGTTTATAAGATGGGGTTGCCTTGGTCTCATAGAGCTTTCAGTAAAGCATAGTGTGGGAGATCAAGATTTGGCCACCCTGAAATCTATCTCTTTACCTTGGTTGTTTTCTCTAGGGACATTTGACCTCCCCCACTAACTGCCTAAAGAATTTGACATGGTGGCTCCTTCCTGGAACAGATCTATCATGATGGCTGTAAAGATAGTGTAGGATAAATGTTACAATAGGAAAGGCACCAACAAGCCCATCTTATCGGAAGTTCTGTCTCTCTGGACACATTCTCTGGATGGCCCTGCGAGGAGTTGCCAGACAATCATTTACATTTATAAGGGAAATCTCCATTTGTAAAACTATCTCCCTCTCTGTTTTGGGAAGAGGGGGGGATGGCCTCATTTCTAGAGGCTTATCAATGTGGAAGGTGAGGCCTTAAATCTGCATAATAACCTTACTCTTGTTTACAGTGCTTTAGTGGTAATCTCCCGTAACTGACTCCCCCCACCCCCAACATCCTCCTTTGTCGTTGGCTGAACATGGTATTTAAGACGAGAATTTCTGCTATTGTGTTGAGAAACGCAGCGTCCCTGCTTTCTCCCATGTATACATGTTATTAAACTTGGTATTATTTTCTCCTGCTAACCTGTCTTGTTAATTATTTGGCCAGCCATAAGAACCTTAAGGGAAAGGGCAGAGGGAGATTCTTCCTCTTCCCCCGACAATAGCATTTCATTTTTACCTCCAGCTCCCCTTCTCTGGTCCAGACAAGAGTTCGTGCATCTTGGACCAGGTAAACTCAGACACTGTCTGCCCCTTTGACATTGAGGCAACTTGTGTCCGCCCATCCCATCTACCATTAGAACGAGGTCTCCTGCAGGTAGCTCCTTAGGTCCGCCTGCAAAAGGACTTTGGGTGGACACGCCCAGGTACGTCTATCCCATAGTGGTCATGGTTTAGGACCCCACTGCCTACACATGGACTTGGACACAAGTAGGGCCCAGTTCTGACATCTGCCATAGATGTCCAATAGAATCTCCGTTCTCAGTTGTCAACTTAAACAGCATACAGAGTACACCTCTCTGCCACCATGGGAAGCTGCAGGTAGCAGACGATTGTAGGGAATGGCAAATAGAGAATGAAGGTGATGGCAGATACAGCAATCAGTACAGTCAAAGTTTATTCAGCCTTACATGTACCAGATGCTATGCTATCTTCTAGAATTACCATGATAAATATGCTTAAAGTTTCTACCTTTATTTTAGAATTTCAGTTCTGGTGAAGGAGAGATCTACATGAAGATAAACTTTAATCATAATATTTTTGGTGTGAAGATAAAGGTTTGCACTGGAGGTAATGGGAGCACAGAGGAGGAGCCGATAGTCCATCCTAGATGTTTATGGCAGGTTTCCTGTATTTCCAGAGTGTTCACATGAGTAAGTTCACCATAGTAAATATGCCAGCCATCACCCCCCAACCACACCCACTCACACCTCAAAAGGGTAACACTACAAACCACCTGCACTACCACCTTTGACTCCTGAGAGCTAATCCACCAATCAGATATCAATGACCTAATCTGGGCCAATGGGATTCTCTATCGTGGGAATTTGGAATGAGAACAGTGAGAGACTGAGTCAGGTGTACCCACAAGATGATGGGCATTTGACCTGAAAGGACATAGAGAATGGGCCCTGAAGTTGATGCCAGAAAAAAAGGCCACCTATGAGGCACAGATATGGGATCCTAAGGCTGCAAGTAAATAGAGAGAGATGGACCTCAGAAAGACAGAGGTGTGGAGCAGATGCACAGAACGGGGCAGATCAGAGTCCTTGTGCCCATATGGTGAATTAACGTCAGCCCACGATTTCCTGGTTCCAGATCTCATGGGGTCCAACAGCACTTCTTTCCTCTTATTTTTCCATAATATTATCTGTTGTACTACTGTAGTAACACTCCTTTTAACTTCAGCCAGTCTAACTCGATTTCTTTGCTTTGTAACCAGAGCCTTAACTAAGACAACCTCACAGTTACCCAGCTATAGCCTTCTGGCGCAAGGTTTCCTTCTTGACTTGGCAAATGCCTGCTTAGTCTTCATGACCCAGCTTATATGTCACCTCCTCTCTGAAGCCTTCCCTGACAGCTCCCTCCCTCGTGGTCCTTCAGGACTCTGTTCATAACCACTATACTGTGGTGTGATTGATCTATTTAAAAACGCTCCACTCCCCAGACCACAAGGCCCTCAAAGGTAGAACCGTGTCTTAGTGCCTGATACCCAGAAGGTGTTCAGTCAATGTCTGCAGAATTGCCTCAGTGGCTCTGAGCCGGTTCTGGAAGCAGCCTGCCAGTTGGCACACCACGCTATCTAACACTCAATCTTCCGGGACCCCGAGGGGCTCTGAGTTTATGCTGACTTTCCTAACTTATTTCCTCACTCACACTTCCATCTTTTCTCTGTCCTCCCTGGTGCCCAGGATTGCTTCCTTGCTGGGTCCCTCCTGCTCTGTGCAAATTTCACTACCTTTGGATTGGTGACAATTCCAAGGCGACCCCCCTGGGGCAGAGCACATGCTGTTTCCCAGGGTTCTAGAACTCTTTGCTGAGTTTTGGCTCCTCTTAATGGCTTTGTGTGGTTGCCTGGGGCCCGCACTACCTGTGTGTCTGCTCATGACAGCATCCTCCACCCGATCCAGCCATCTGTTTATTTTGGCCGCATCTCTTTCTTTATGCTCCCACTTCTGAGAGATGGTGAATAGTAGCTACTTCCTTTAATCAGCCAGAAGCCTTCACTGCCTTGTCCATCGTAGAAAAATTGTCTCCAGATCTGCAGCAGCTTTCTTACATGGGAGAGAACATCAGGGCTCATTTGCTCAGGAAAGGCAACAACAATAACAATCAAAACCTCTTGCTCCGGTTAGACAATTTTTCCTTTATGGATTGCAGTGCCCCCTAGCAAACCCACCAAGTTTCCCTGCCAACTGCCAGCTGTCTATCCACGCTGCTGATTCACCCCCTGTCGGCCGGGGGAGGGGCGGCAATGGGAGAGCTTCACAGCCTTGGGGGGTGTATCTGCTTCACTTTCTGTTCTCACGTACGGAGTGTTTTGCAGGAGGGGTTCCTGCCAGTACCACTGATGCTCTAACTGTACTGACGGGTGTGGGATAGCCTGAGGGATCAGGTGGGTCAAATACACTGGGGTTGTGACACCTTCGCCCTCAGAGCTTCACTTTTCTGACTTCTGCTTTCAGGCAAAAAGAAAAAAAACCTGACGCTCAGCTCAGCCTCCAGAATTTCAAAATGGACCCCCTTACCTCCCTCTCAACCCCATCTCTCTCATGTTGATAGATATGACTTTTTAGATTCTGTGACCTCTATGTTTCTTGGTCTGGAAATGGGGTCAGAACTTTTGGCTAAAATAGCACCTGCTGGGGTCACATACCCAGGCTGTTTCTGGTCACCACGATGGATACCATAAATCCACTCAGGATAGAGCCTGTCTCCAAAAACGCTCCTCTTCGCTTGAGATTAAAGAAACAGCCCTTCTATGCCAACCAATGTCTCAGACCATCCTTTTGGCCTCTTGCTGCGGGGCAGGCATGGAATGAGAAAATGGAAGACAGTCTCCAGCCAGGCTGAGGGCCATGAGTGATTTCCAGGGGAGTAGATGGTGCTTGTCTTGACTCCATTCCTCTATGTGGCTTGCTTCCTTCTTCGTTAGGAGATCTCAGCACATCAAAATATTAGTTAAGGAGATACTTTAATCTGGAGACTAAATGATACCTATTTAAACCTACTTGTCAATAAAGTCAAACAACACCTATTTAAACCTACTTGTCAATAAAGACAGCTAGAAGTTGTTTGCATCTGACCATAAATTATCCCCCAAGGCTGTTCTTCTAAAACAAAAACCTGATTCGGTGATTTGGGGCTCCCTAAAAGTATGTGTAATTACAGAGAAAGAGCACTTAATGGGGAGTCAGGAGCCTCCATTTCTAATGCTAGACTTGTTACTAACGATGCCACTTTGGGCGAATCACTCTATTTCTCTGGCTTCATTAGTGACCTCAGCGGGAGCAGTTTTAGTAGAAAAACTGACATCCTAATTGCCAAATCCATGGGCTAATTTTCATTCCTCATCCTACTTGACAACTCCATTGCTCGTGGCACTCTTGACTGCTCTTTCCTTCTCAAAACCATCTCTGCTCTTGGCTCCTGGGATCCCTCCTCTGTGAATCCTTCCCCACGTCTCTTCCCATCCTCCGTTCTCCCTTCTCGATCCCCTCCTTTTCCCCCTTTGCTGCCTGTCCGTCGCCTGCTGGTGTTTCCCAGAATTCCCCCTCGCTCCTCTTCTCAACACACATCCATTTCCTAAGTGATCCCATCTGCTCCCAAACAACCAGCCACCACCTCTTTGCTGCTAATCGTCAAATCTCTGTTTGAGAACTCACTCAGCCTCTCTCCTGAATGCCAGCCTGCCTTTCCTGCTACCCACAGGATACCCCTTCTAGTTGTATGTCAAGCCCCTTCAAACTCAGCCTGACCAAACGAGCTCATTGTCTCCTCCCCATGCCCTGAAACCTGAACCCTTGCAGCCTATTCTGCCCTCTGTACTTCACTTGGTCTCAGAAGCTAAATGGTCTTTCATGCTTCATTCTCCTTAGCAAGGTGTTGCTGCCAAGATGTAGGAACCTAAGAGAGTTCCTACATCTTCATGCCACGGCTGCTGCTCTGCTTCTTGTCCTCAGGGTCTGTCACCTGCATCTTTGAAATAGTACCTGAAGTAGTTAAGACTAGGTGTAGCTGACAAAACAGAAAGCAGAACTTGCCGTGGCTTAACCAAACGGTTTGGTTTTTTTCTCATCCAATAAGAAATCCAGATATAGAAGATCCAGAACCAATATGGCAGCCCCACGATGCCTCCGGGGACCCCAAGTTCCTTGTATCTTTCCATTCAGTCATCCTCGACATGTAGCTATTGTCGACAGGCTCGTCACCTCGTGCTCACAAAATGGTTGCCCCTCTTCCACATCCACATTCCAGGCAAGAAGAAGGCGGAACGGCAAAGGGCAAAGGCCTCCTGAGTCAGTTTCCTTTCAAAGAGCTCTCCTGGAAACTCCGCCCAGTGACCTGCACGTACTTTCCATTGGCCAAACTGTGTCATGTGACCACTCTCTGCATAGAATACTGGGAATGGTCATGGGAGTTTGGTTTGTTTATTTTTAAGCAGGGCACACTGCCTTCCTGAATAAAATTGGGGTTCTGTTAGAAAGGAAGAAAAGGGAATTGAAACTGCACAAGCAAACAACTGTCTCCAACAGCCTGGTCTTGGTCTCCTAGCCATCAGAATCTTCACCCACTACTCTACCCTCTATTTCCCCCAAGAGAAATCTGACCATATCGTTCCCCTATTTTAAAAATCTGTGTTGAATCCTCAGTGGCTACAGAATAGAGAACAAACACCTTGGCCCACAGTCTGGGTCCCATCTTTTTTTCTATGATCCTCCCTTGCATCACCACCCTCCCCCCCAGAACACACCCCTAAGGGCCACAGGACTGTTCATGGTTTCCTAAATCCATAATGCCATGCCTCTGCACATGCCATGTCCACTGCCCTACTGCCTTTCCCATCGCTGGACATTTCTTCAAACTTCATTGCTGGGGAGGAAGCAGGCATATATCTGCCCCTCGACTCAAGTTTCTTCCTTAACCGTCAGAGGAAAGACATTCCTCACACCTCTGAGTCCTCCCCATCCCATACAGCTAGTGATCCTTGTGTACAGACGGGGGTGTGCTGCTCAATGTTTAACAACCAGCTCTCTGGGGAGGGGATAGCTAGGGAGGAGAAGCTCTGGTTTACAGAGCTTACCGATTCCTGTGGCGTAAATACTCCCACCATGACCAAAATCAAGCTCCCAACATGATGCAACTGAACCTGGAGTTGGAAAGACATATGATTGGCTCTCAAGATCCAGTCTGAGCCGGCTCTAGCACAACAGCAGGAGACCCCATTAGGGATGGAGGACGTGTGATCAGGTCTAAGCACCAAAACCACACACAAAACTTAGTAGGCATGTCCTCAGCAACATCTCTGAGCTAACACCCCCTCCATCAAAATACTAGATCTCTCCGCTCCCCGAGTTCACACTGCTCTTTGATGATTCTTCTCCTGCAGCGGTGTTTTTGAAAATCTTCTTTTGGGTGAACAAGTGCACTTTTCCGCAGTATGCACTCTTAACCATTTACTCCACAAAGGGTACTGAGGGCCTTCCACTCTGTGACTCCTTGTTGAATCCTCTTCTCACTGAACAGGCTGCCACACCGCGGGTCACCACCAGGAGGCACTCTTTAGCATCAGGTGCAGACAGGGAGCCTGAACAGCATGCCGCACACAGTAGGGCTAAATGCCCACTTGTCTGATGAATGAAGGAGAGAAAGAACTGATGTTTTCTCTACCTGGAGCCCAGCCCCTCCTCCCTGATTTACCTAGCTATCTCCTCCTTCTCATTTAGGGCTCAATTTAAATGTCTCCTTTTCTAGGAAGCCCCTCTTGGCTTCCCCATCCCCACCACCAAATGTGGGTTAAATGTCCCTTCTTTCGGTTCCCATAAGCTTTTGTCATCAGTACAATTGCTCACCCTGTAGACCTGCATTTCACTTTTGACAGTATCGCCTATGGGACCATGAGCTTCATGAAACCAGGGGTCTTGTCCACAGCACCTAATACAAAGGAGGTACTTAGTAAACACCTGCAGAATCGGGCACTGAGCAGAATGTGTAGTACTTTCAAATATTTCCTGGGAGGTTTAGTTTAATTTCTTTTGCCTTTGTTTTTTTCTTTTGCTATTATTACCATTGCTTTTCCCACCAAATTCCTGCTTTCAATATGACAATATCAAAAGAAAAAAAAAGAAAGAGAAAAGATTTCAATGAATTGCAGCTTTCAGCTGGTTATCATTATTTAAATTTTGGCTTTATCTTTGTGGGCAACTGAAGCCCATGATTTAAGCTTTCTCTAGCTGAGCAAGGAGGTCGGGTACCGCCCAACCACTCATATTTCCAGAGTGCACTTTGCTGTGTCAATACACATTACTTGTCACATTGCAAAGAGTCTGAGGAGAAGTTTGATCTCCGCTGTGAGATTGTTGTCATGTGTCAAAGCATACAGCCCCGGGGGGAAGGAGTACAATGCACAGGAAAAGCAGATACTGAGCTGTGGTCAGACTGCCTAAAAGATAAAAACCGTTGTGTCGACCAGGAAAAGAAAGGTCAAAAAAGCATCTGAAGCCTCAGACACTGTAAGCCGCCTTTACTTTCATTTTCTTGCCACTCTGAACCTTCAATTTTACCAACACTGGCAAATAGATATTTTTCATCCAACGGACCTTCCAGCTGATTCTCCCACAAGAGGGGACTTGTTTGAGTAGGTGGTCCCGTCATCGCTGAGGCAGGGTGGCATCTGTGACGCCCTCACATGAAGCTGACAAAATGAGGCAGGTGTGGTGACTCTACAAGCTCCTCCCCACAGTCTCCTGCGAAATGAAAGCTCGCAGAAAATGTGCAAACACAGCTAGACTTAGGGAAGAAAACTCCACTTCAGGGAGTACGAGCTACCCAAGCAGGAAGGCTGGAAGAATTGTTTGCTGCTGGTGGTGGTAGTTTTTTCCTTTTCTTTCTTTTTTTTTTTTTAAGTTGGCTAAGAAAAACAAAACAAAACCCAGAAAAACCAAGTGAGCACTAGTTGTTCCCTATTAAAGACGGAATGGGCGCAAGGCAATCTCCGCACTTACAGACGCCCACGCACTTGAAATAGTTTCCTAGAAAGGCAGATCGAATTCAACCGGGTGTAGCTCAGCGCGCTAGCAGGGCATTTTTACACCTTCCCCATCCTCAGCGGCTGATCTCGTGGTGTGACAGCAGCGCACCAAATTCATTGCACCGGACAAGGATTAGGGGAGTAAAATTAGTCATGTATGTAAATTGTAATCACGCTGGACGGTTGTATGTGCTCATTTAGGCATTTTAACAGTGCGAGGCTCTCCTCTCCGCAGGACTAATCAGCATTAGCCATAATGAGGTCAGTCAGTCAGTCAGGCATTCTCAGGGGATTTAATTGGGACATGGGTCTCTGCTGAAGTGAAAATTAATAACTTTTGTCAATGTTCTGGTGAAATGTTCTGTCTTATTAAACTATGAGGGTCAATTAGAAAGCATTATGTAATAAAGTCCCCAGCAGCAGAACTCAAATTGAGTTATACCACAGTCATTATTCCAGGGCGAATGCATTTGAAAATGGAAAACCAGAGCGCCATATGGAGGATTCGGGTCAGATTTACAAGCATCGCATGTTAAGGCTTCGACAAGAAGGAAACAATTAAACGTAATACCGAAATAAATCAGCGCGCCGAGCGTGCTGTGCAGGGCCGGGAGCCTGGGGCAGGCGGCAGCCCTGGAGCTGTGACACCGCAGAATGGCACCGTTTAGGAGGCTGGTCGGGGCTGCATCAGGCAGCGCCATCCCCGCAGATCTCGCCGCGTGCTTAAAATCTGGGGCACACCTGGAAGGCTCGGGCCTGCACACTGCCTCATATAAATAACTCTTTATTGTGTGGCTATTAAGACGAGAGAGATTGCTTTTATTAAAGTGCAAGTTATTGTGGTACAGCAAATTAAAGAATTTTAAAGCATACTAAACAGCCACCGATATTCCCCATTCGGTCATGTTTTATGGTACTTTAAATGGACAGTATATTGTTAGGGAGATATAAAGTCTCTGCTAAGGTGGGGATCTGACAAAATAGCTTCAGCCGCTTCTAGCCAGAAAGGATGGGGAGGAGTGGAGCATGATGGTGGGGACACCGTCAGGGGCCTGGATGTGTATGTGGGGTTGGGTGGGGACCGCCGGGTTTTCTCTCCTCTGGGAGACTGGGGAAGGTGGCTCTTGTCTGCTGCATTCTGGTAGAAAAGGACATCTTCAAACCAAATGGATTTTTAGTGAGGCTTTGCAGGTAAAACAATCAGAAAATAGGAGGAAGGAAAGAGCGAAGGAATGAAGGGAGGGAGGGAGATGCAAACATCTGTACTGTCCAATTACTAAAGGACTATGACTTTCTTATCTGCCCAGCCCATTCTTCTCTGAACTTTCTCTTCTCTAGTGAAGTGAGCTAGGGTCTGATTATTTCCCCTTTGATCCCTAATGTTGATTATGTTTCTCATTAAAAACAAATTGTAACAATGCCCCTTTCTTGACTCCAAACCATCATGGAACCCAGTCTCTCCCCCTCTCCCTCATCTCCACCGTCATTGCTGTGGTCTGAGCCCCTGTCACCTCCCACCAGAGCCGGTTTCCACTCCAGCCCCCACCCACCCACTTTCTTCACACTTAATGTATAGCTAGGAATAGTCCCGTTAAAATTTGTACAGTCACAGCAGTCTTTCTTAAAACACAGATCTGGTCATGTCATTCCCCTGCTTAAAAACCCTTTAACACTTTCCCTTTGTACAGAGGATAAAATCCAAACCCATGGGGCCAGCCCAGTGGTGTAGTGGTTAAGTTCGGGGCAGTCAACTTCGCCGGCCCAGGTTTGCAGGTTCGGATCCTCAGCACGGACATACACCACTCATCAAGCCATGCTGTGGCAGCTTCCCACATACAAAATAGAGGAAGATGGGCACAGATGCTAGCTCAGGGCAACTCTTCCTCACGCAAAAAGAGGAAGATTGGCCACAGGTGTTAGCTCACGGCCAATCTTCCTCACCAAAAAAACAAACAAACAAACAAAATCCAAAAACCTTACTATAGCACACAGATGTGTCTGGGGCTCACCTGGAGCCACACTCCCTCTCACACCATTCTTGCAGTTTCTGGAACATGTGAAATTCTTGCTCTACCTGGGTGTTTGCACCTGCAGTTCCCTTAGTCTGGAATTTTCTTCCTCCTGACTATGTATGGCTGGTTCCTCTTCACTTAAAAGGCCTCCTCTGGGAGGTCTTTCCTGACCATCCTATCTGAAAAGACCCATCCAGAATTCTGTAGCCTCACCCATGTATGCTTCCATAGTATGTACCATACTTGCTAATGTAAAAAACAACTCTAACTTAACAAAAGGTCAATAAGTATGAACTATTATTATTATTGTTGTTGTTGTTTTTCCATTTACCAATAAAAGTATTTCCATTTCTTTATTTTGTTCACATAACATTAAAGATGGTTATGTCTGGATGATTAAACAATAACGACAACAACTTTATTTTGCCCTTCTCCTTTTTTCTCTGACACCTCCTGAGTCTGAAAGTTCTTTGATGGCAAAGACCATATATGTTTTATTTCCCACTGAATCTTTAGCAATGGGGGCAAATACCAGGTGCTCACTATGTGTTAAGTGGGTAAATAACTCACTGATTTAAAGGGTTGTCTTGGAGGGAAAACTGAAGTTCATTCAACTCCTTTATTCTACAGAAAAAGTGTTTCTGAGAATGGTGAAATAATATGCACAGGAAACTATTGGGAGAGGTGGGATCACTACCTGGTTTACCCTCCAAATGTTGCTTTCTTACTGTCTTCTGCCCAATCGCTCAATCATATTCAACCACTCCTCATCTTTATCCCCATTTGAATAAACACCCCCCTAAATCCTATGGTGCAAGTGTGTTTAAAACCAGTTTAAAAACTAAAGTTCCTCCCTCAATGAGAGAACAGATGATTGAATTCTGGTATATTCACATAATGGAATACAGTGGAATGAGAAGGAATGAACCAAAGCTCCAGGCCTAAAAATGGTTGAATCACAAACACATAATGTTGAATAAAAACAGCAAGTCACAAAAGAATACGTACATTGTGATAGCACTTAGATAGAGTTCAAAACATAAGCAAAGTGGTTACTTGCCGAATATAGAGGGAGGTGGGAAGGAAAGGAGCCAACAGGAGGAAGATCATCCACGATGGGGCGGAGGGTGATAATGTTCCGTATCTTTAGTTGGGTAGCAGTTTCCTGATTATTCATTTCTGTCTTATGCTTCATAACTTTGTAAGTTTGTATGAATAAAAGAAATTGATATGGGGCCAGCCCAGTGGCGTAGCGGTTAAGTTTATGTGCTCTGCTTCGGCAGCCCAGGGTTCACGGGTTCGGATCCTGGGTGTGGACCTACACACCACTCATCAAGCCATTCTGTGGCGGCGTCCCACATACAAAATAGAGGAAAATGGGCACAGATGTTAGCCCAGGGCTAATCTTCCTCACCAAAAAAATAAAAAATAAAAAAATAAATTAAAAAAAATTAAAACTGATGATTTCAGCTTTGCCTGAACGTACCCAATCTCAGAAGGAAGAGGTTCTTCCCCCTTCTTCAGGGATGCCTCAGAGAGCTTCTTCCTGCCAGCCACACCCATTTAAGGCCAATAGATGAGAGTCCTTGGGGCCTGGTCCTGAGCCAGGTCAACACTGTATAAAAATCATGTGGTATTTGTGCAGACTGTTTGGCAGGAGATGACTTTGGGGATATTGGGTAGGGCACTTGAGCAAAAATAACCTCCTTAGTGGTCCTTCCACTATTCGCAGACTATCCCTTGCTAGTCCTCAAGGCTTTTCCACCTTTTACGTCCCCTTATTAAAAGGCAAACCCCCCCAGAGAGTATCCATATCAAAACCAACACCCTAATGATCTTCATTAACTGAGAGCGGTGGGACCCAGGGCAGGGACAGATGGGGAGGGGCATGGCAGAGGAGGAGGAGGTGAGAGAGCTGCAAAGGCAAGTCAGGCCAATGTCACTTTTGGTCTAGGAAAGCCTTGCCTGGTTTTTCTGTACAACCCCATTGATGTCACACTCTCTTCTTTTCTAGTTTGAGCCCCAGACTTGTTACCGGCACCAAATGCCCCGAGATGGCCAGTCAATGTGCCCCGGCAACATTGCCACATGCCGAGATTACCTTCCTTAAGCAATTCCTCTTTCTAATGTTAGAGGAGGGGGTTCCCACCATAAGGGTTTCTGGTTCATTTGTGTTGCTGGGTCTCCCAGGGCCACACTTCTGTTTTGAGAGAGAGTTTTGGCATCAGGCTCCTTCTGACATGTCGGGCTGAAAAGTGAATTTGAGCCAAGAGTTCTGTTGCTTCATTTCGGTTATTTATGAGAAGCTGGTATTTTCTGCTAACAAAGACAATGGGAAATTTCAAAACCAAAAAATTATCAAGATACTGAGATAGCAGTGGGAAAATAGAAATTGCAAAGTATTTCTCAACCAGTTTGAGTAACTTGCCATCAATATTTTTTCCAGGAGAAATTACAAACAGAAATGCCACTTGCCTTTTGGAATCTTTTTGCTGAAAAGTAGGAAGCTATTCCAGGGAGATTCTGGACAGAAGGGCCCATCACCATACCCTCCTATAGGAAAACGCAGTCAGCCTGTGCGTCCATCCCATGGCTAGTGAACGAATGAGAGAGTAAATGAATGAGCAAATCACTCAGCTCGTGCTTAATGCCACTGATCAAATGCCTGTCAGCCATGTGTTACTATCTTAGCTTGAGGACCAATTGTTTCTTTATCTGAAAAATGTGGGATTTTTCTCTGATTATAAAACTAATATGTGCTCATTATAAAATGCTTGGAAAATACAGGAAAGTATAAAGAAAATGGAAGCATCTATAATCCTACCCCACAGAAAGATCTTATTAACATTGAGGTTTATATCACACCAGTGTTTTTCTGAGCATATACATGTTCCATGGCTGAGATCTTGCTGTGTATACTGTTGATATCTGTGTTAGACAGAATTCTAAGATGACCCATAATGCCTTTTGCTCTTGATTAATCTCCTCCTCCTTGAGTATGGGCAGGAGGGACCTGTGAATATGATGGGATATCATTCTCATAACTAGGTTATGTTACACCCAACTTTAAGAAAAGGAGATTATCATTGGTGGGCCTGGCCTAATCAGGTGAGCCTAAAAAGGGACTGGGCCTTTCTTGGGAACAGAGATATGAAGCATGAATAGAATCTGAAGCAAGGGAGATTCTCCCTCGGTGGCTTTGTAGATAGAGAGGACCACGTGGCAAGGAATGCGGGAAGCCTCCGGAAGTTAAGAGCAGCCCCCATTGACATCCAATAAGGACACGGGAATCCTGGTCCTACAGCCACAAGGAACTGAACTCTGCCGACTTGAGAGAGCTTGGAAGAAGACCTCAGCTCCAGATGAGAATACCGCCTGGCCAACGTGTTGATTTTAGTCTTATGAGACCCTGAGCAGAAAACCCAGTCAAGCCTGCTGGGGTCTCTGACCTATGGAACCTGCAGAACCATGAGATAATAAATGGTTGAGGTGGTAAGTGACTAAGTTAGTAGTAAGTTGCTATGCAGCAACAGAAAACTAATAGAATGCTCTACTTTTCATTCACGTTACAACTTAAACCTTTTCTCCGATTGTTGTTAACTGAAGGGTTAACGTCTACATCTATTGTGTGTACGGATGATAATTGACGTAACCAGCCTGTATCACTGGGCATTTAGCTGTTGTCCTCATAGGTGTTAGAGATTGGTTATTTAAAAATCAAGTGCTGTCTTCTTGTTTTGTTGTCTGTACTTGTTTTGGCTTCTGTGGTCACGTGAAAGAAAGATGAAACATCTGTTTCCCAATATCTACTGGACTATACCATTGCCGCGCACGAGAGAAGGTATTTCTAGAGGGTTTACTTTGCTCCCAGATAGAAAGTGAAGACTTTGGGGGAGAGTGTGATCTTTTGTGTTTCAGAGGTGGAGGCTTTAACACCTGTAGGCTACATTATCCAAGGAGAGGGATGAAGGCTGTGAGCTGTAGGTGTTGAAAAGAGGCTGGCTCCTCCCAAGACTAGGAAGAGAAATAAAGGTTGGACTTCAAGCCATTTTGGAGCTATAGCTCCACCTGAGTTCAGTGCCCTGGGTGACCTCAGAGGGGGCCTGCTGTGTGGCTGCCTATGGGGCTGGCATCACCTACCGTGTCTGCAGAGCCTCTGCCAAGGTCCTGAAATCCAGCTTGAGATGGAGAAATTGAGGGCTGTCTTCACCACTCTTGGCTAGTAGATTTATTTTCACTTTGAAAAATAAAGAAATGTGGCATTTCATACTTTGTTGGGATGTGGGGCATTCTCACCTGTTTCATAAATGGCAGTGTGATAAATCTACATAAATATATACCTGTATTTATTACTATTTTATTTGAATAGATTTCTAGAAATAGGTCAAAGGATATAAACATTTTAACGTTCTTCGTATGAATTATCAAATTAGCTGGTCCTTAGATTTCTCAAGCTAAAGTATATATAAGACACTAGATTCATAAGAAATTCTCCCTTCAGCCTCTACCCCTCAACCACCACAACATAGAAACTACAAAAGATTCAAGGCCACTTGAGCAAGCCTAGGAGCTGGTACTTCTTTGTGAAGAAAGGCAGTGTGCAGCCTATGCCATGTAACAACAAAAGCAGGCATGGCCTGGATACACACCCACCTAGATCATTGACTTCCTGTGTGACCTTGTCTGCATTTTTCGGGGCTGCCATAACCAAGTACTACAAACTGGGTGCCACAAAAAACATAAATTTATTGTCTCACAGTTCTGAAAGCTAAAAGTCCAAGATCAATGTGTCGGCAGTGTTGGTTCTTTCTGAGGGCTGTGAAGGAGGAATCTGTCCAGGGCTCTCTCCTAGCTTCTCGTGGTTTACTAGCAATCATTGGCATTCCTTGGCTTATAAATGACTGTCTTCATGTTTCTTTATGTGTTCTTCCCTCTGGTCTGAATTTCCTCTTTTTATAAGGACACCCATCACGTTAGATTAAGGCCCATCCTAATGACCTCATCTTAACTTGATCATCTTCAAAGACCCAATTCCAAATATGATCACATTCACAGGTACTGGGGGGTTAGGACTTGAGCATATTTTCAGGGGACACAATTCATCCCATAACATCTTGGAAAGTCACATACATTCTCTAAGGCTCTGTTTCTGATCAATAAAACAGGGATGACACTGCCCTCCTTGTTGTGAAGATTAAATTTACCTGATGAATAGAAACCTAAAAAGATGATAGACAGAGCACTTACCTAGTGCCTGGCACATGGTAGTTGCTCAATAAACATTGGTTAAGTTATCAACTAAAACTGAAGCTATTATTATTTCATCACACTCACATGGATACACTCAGAAACCCATGGTCAGTTGGGTGGATATTTGTGTTTATGTGGCCACCCTGGCGTCCTTAGAGAGAAGATGCTCTCTTACTTTTCAAGTGTCGTGTGCCTTTTCCTCCTCCAACCTTTACAGGCAGATTGTCACAAGACACAAACCTCACCTCTCCCACAAAGCCCACTTTGGAGATCGGCGCCTGCCTTCTGCTGCTAGTTCGTTGTTTGAAAAGTGCTGATGCCTCTCTTCATCCACAGCACCAGGACTCTGTGCCAAAGCTGCCCACATTAGCGGGCTTTCCCTGCACGCCAGGATTTCAGAAGGTGGACCTGGCACCAACCAAATATAGTAAGAGACGCCTTTGTGATACAACACACACACACGCACATGAGCCAGAGACCAGAGACCCCAATCAGTACTTAAAGCAACTTTTAAAAGGAATAAAAATTGCTCAATCTCTTTGATGATATTCAAAGGATCTTTTTTAATATATGAGAAAGCACAATCTAAATTCTGAACACATCTGGTATCACCAGCTCTGTTTCCCTCCCTCTAAACCCTCTTAATTCCATAATTCAGAAGGTCTTAAGACGCAGAAGGATCTCACTGCGGCGTAACTGGGCGTCCTGCGCACTCCAAGTTGGGTTTGATGCCCCGCTCAGCCTGGACGCTTCTTCACGGAGTCGGAGAGGAAAGGTTTGGGGAGACTGGAGGAGCGAGTGCAGGGTCCTACCTGCTCAGGCGGCCTTTGACGGGAGAGCTGAGCTGCCTGCAGGAAGATGTTTACTATTCATTTTCCCCTGACACTCCAGGAGAGGAGCACAATTTCTTTTGTGGTTGGAGGTAATGTAATCTACAGGAAAATCAATGTGGGCTGACAGCAGAATCTCCCAGCTGATCTGCAGACCAGAGACACTGAATCACAGCAGGCTGCAGGCGGCACATCCCAAGCCCTTCCCGCGGCTTCTGGGAGAACGGGGTTTTGGAAAGCTCACATCCTGGAGTGCTCCTGACTCTTCGCTAGCCTGTTGACCTGGCTGCCTGGGCAGCTAGGAGTTGAATGGCAAAGTACTCAGCTTGGGGGATGGGGCTGGGGGCCAGAGGGCCATAGCATGCCCAGAGGGCTCCGGAGAGGAGGGAGAGAGAGAGACAGAAAGACGGAGAGAGAGAGATCCTGAGATTGTAAGATAGAGACAGAAAGAGATAGGGAGAGACAGACAGACAGACCACACACACACATACACACACACACACACACACACGCGCGCGGATCTGTTTTAGATCGTCTGCATGAGCCTGTATTACTTTACTACTTTTCAAATTAAAAAATCCAGACTATGCACCCACCACCCCAAAACATGCATTACTCTAGTAATCAGGAACGAAAACGTTGTAAAAATAAACAAGAGAGACTTAACAAAAAAATAACTCTCACCACCCCAAAACCATCTGCACATCTGCAGGGCCCCTCTCCGGCCTGTTCAGCTGACTTCAGCACCCGCAGCTGCGGCAGCAACAGCAGCAAAATGAGCAGGTGTCACCCCAATATGGCTGCAAACCACTTCCCGTGATTCGGAGACATAAATCAGGATAATAGGCCCATGCCATCCCCTCCCCATGTGTCCCCTTCACCTGAGCCACAGCCACGGACATCACTCTGACTGCTGGATGTTTGCATTAAGGCATCACCAACACTCGCCCTTTCGGGGGGTACTTTTCTGGAATCTATTTAACCTACTCTGTGTAGTCAAAACACCCATGTGGTCTATTTTGTGAAGCATGTGGAAAAGTGCATTTGGGGAAGTACGGGTTAAGAACCAGATCCCAAAGGAGGCAGCTTAGGAGGGGAGGCCGTGGTGCCCATCAGTGCCCATGGCCAGTCTCGGAATCAGGGGGATGCTGGGTGGCCCCGAGTGGGACGGGGCAAGGAGCTGTTGGAACTTAGAGGCCTTTCGTGACCCCTTCCCTCCTGGCTATAACAAAACCAAGTCTCCCGCAGACACGGCCTCCCCTCTCATCTCTCCTGTCTCAAGTGCAGAATGGGCCTCTCCTGTTCTCCCACAAACTTCCCGGCAAAGGCTTCCTGCTTCACCTACTACGTTCCCAGCAGAAACTTTTAAGGCCAAGGAGGCAGCAGCCTCAAGTACGGTCTTTTCGAAGATTTGGGGGCATTTCTGGGCCGGAACTGGCTCCCTTTCCTTTCCCCCTGCAGAGTCCCCGCTCTGCAAGGAGCTGACAAGGGCTCTGGACAGCGGGACAGCGGGATCCAATAAATCTGAGGCCTGTCTAGGTGCTTCATTTATCAAGAGGCCTAATTTACCCAGGCCCTTTAGACTAATTGCAGATTTGCAAAAACTGCTGAGAGTGTAGAACCGAGCATTGTGAGTGTCCCTTGCCATATTTCTGCTAATGTGTTTCATCTGGAGTACATAAAGAGTCAGGGATGCTGATTTTAGACACAGCACTTTGGGGCTAATCCAGCTAAATGATTAGCCCTAAAATTCTGCAGTGATGTCATTTTCCCTACAGTGCTCTGCCAGTCGGCTTGTTTGCTTTATAGTGAGAAATATGTACGCGCAGACCCAGGCTCGCTGTCTTGGCATCACAGGGAAAGCCGACCTCCGTGGTTTATTTGGGGCAACCACGCCAGCCTTCAAGGTGACAAAGATTGCCAGCAAGACAACAAAAATGGGAAGATGTACCTTCTTTAAAGGATTCTTGGATAAACTTAGCTCTTCTCCCCAAGGCAAGCCCATGAGCGGGTCCTGCCGACCAGGGAAGCCATCCAGGTTCTGAGCGCAGAGCAGGACGGGTGTGGTCCAGAGGTTGGAGTCTCTGCTCTGCCCCCAGCTGTGCAGGCACGTGCCAGGTCCATGAGCTCTCTGAGCCACAGTTTTCTCCTCTAGAAACAGACATGAACATCTGCCTTCCCTGATGTCTCAGGACAGCTGAGAAGCTCAAAGAGGAGAATGTGTACAACAGCTACCCAGGGGCAGCCAAGAGTGCAGTGATGAACATGAGGCTTTGGAGTCAGATGGCTCCTGTTCCAGCTCTATCCCTTCAGAGCTCTGAGACCCTGGTCATTCATCCTCTCTGAGCTTTCAGCTCCTCCTGCTTTAGACATGGACAATAAAAGTAGGCTTGCTGGGGCTGGCCTAGTGGTTGAGTTTGCACGTTCCGCTTTGGTGACCCAGGTTTCGCTGGTTCGGATTCTGGGCACGGACCTACTCAGCACTCATCAAGCCATGATGAGGCGGTGTCCCATATAGAGCAACTAGAAGGACCTACAGCTAGAATATACAACTATGTACTGGGGCTTTGGGGAGGGGGAAAAAAACGAAAAAGAGGAAGATTGGCAACAGATGTTAGCTTAGGGCCAATCTTCCTCAAAAAAAAGGAAAGTAGCCTTGCAGGGTTATTGGACTCAGCATTCCTTCACCCCACATCCAGCTCTGTGCTGCACACATTAGAGTCACTCAACAGTCACTCTGATTTGGGTTTATGCACTTCCCCAACATTGGACCCAAGTGTTTATTTCAGAAAGAACCGGGCTGCACTTGATGGTTTTTAATGCTTTTTGCACCCTCAAAAGTTATTTTCCCAATAAGTGCAAATAGGTCTGCATTGGGCATAATCTCAGAGTTTAAAAAGATCCTGATGCCGATTAGACTTTCTGGATTTCTTTGATATATTTTGGAGGAAAGGTAGAAATATCCTCTTCCACATGTAGCTAAAGCCTTCACAGATTCCAAAGTGCATATCCTACTTAATATTCATAATAAACATTTATTGAGTGCTTAGGATATGCCAGGCACTGTAATATAAGCATTTTATATACAACCACCTGTTCAATCTTAACTACAGCTCTCCAAGGCAAGCACTAGTATTCTGCCCATTTTACTGATGAGGAAAATCTTTGTAAGATTAAAGACTACCCAAAATTGCACGGCTGGTAAGGGGCAGAACAGAAGCTCAAACCTTGGTCTGGCTGCCCCAAAGCTAGTGCCTTATCCAGGACACCACACAGAGGCAAAACCACAGAAAGGGAACCTGCAGACACAGGCTACAACCCAGCGTGGTTTACTGAGTGCCAAGTACTATGGTGGGTACTGTCAACACGGTATCTCTGTTCTTCCCAACAATGCTGCAAAGTGGGAAGTATTATTGGCCCCATGTTACGGATGAAGAAAGTAACACTATGCAATTTCCCCAAGTCACTCAGCCTGGAATTGGAGGAGCTAGGAGCAGAATCCAAGACTAGCTGTCTCTAGAGGCTGCCTCTTAATCTCTGTGCTACCCTGGGAGGAGGATGAGCCCTTAAAATGGGCTCATAAAGTAGATGCCCATGATGGAATTGCTGGGCCCATAATCTTTAGAAACTGGCCGTGGTTCAGCTGTGAGTGTGATCTTCACAACCAGGCCAGAGTAAATGAGGCTATGTCTTAGACACTTTCACAAGGCCCTTTGCCGGCCTAAAAACTCTACAACACGATCCTTTAGCCTAGAGGATTATTAAATAATAGCCCAGGAGAAGCTGAGGGCAAACACTCCTCCGTGTTCTGAGCAGCTGGGTGTTAAGCCATCTTATTAATTGGGCTGCCTGGTAGGAATGTTTGTCCTGACAGATCAAAGCTTAAAGCTGAGACACAGCACCCAAAGCCAGGGAGGCAACATTTGTCTTGCATCTCCCATCTCTGATTAAGAAGCTGGGGTAACGGGCCAAATTGCGTGATGGATTCCTCACACATCATACCATAAATTTACCCCCCAGGGCCAGGCGCTGTGGGTCCCACCTGTGTCAGCGTGCCAACACACAGCCTCAGAACCATAACGTAGTGTTCTAGGGGGAGGCTGAAATTAATGAAACTCTGGCTGACATTTTGAGCACGCACACACATATCTCAAGATTATCCCACAAGTATATTTCTTGTGGAGAGAGTAGTTTTTCCATATTAAAAGATGGCATTAACCTTCAATAGTCCATCACTTGCTTTAATCCTTTCCACCTGTAAATATTTCAGATAAAAATATCACACAGGCTGTGCCTGTGTCTTATATCTGGACTTGGGGGAGATGATAGGTTCGACTTTTTCCCTTTCAAATATCCATCAAAACTAGAGTCATTGGGTGGTGGTGGAAGAAGCATGGAATTTGGAGTCTGCAAGGCCTGGGTTCAAATACCAGCTTCTTCATTACTAGCCCGGGCACTTTGGGAAAGCTGCTTGGCAGGTTGCCCCCTACAGGTGTGGAGTTCTGCCCTGCAAGAAAGGGCTTCGTGTAATTAGTCTGTCCAGAGGGGCTGTGTTTTTGTAATTCATCTGCCCAAAGAGTGTGGCTTTTAATACTTACACCACGGTCAGTTTGAGTGCAGCCCTGTTGCCTGGCTTCTTCAAGGCTCATCAGCCTCTTCCATAAAATCCAGAGCATACCTTCTTTTCCAGGTCCTGAGCTTGAGAGATGCCATCTATAAAAGCCCAGTCCCAAACGCATGTTGGAAAGGAGGACCAGCGCATTCATTCAAGGTCAAGCCTCTAGAACCAGGATTACAAAATGGTAGCCTGTGGGCAGGAGTCATTCCACATATGTGTTTTATTTGGCTCAAACAAGGTTTTCAAAACTTTTGAGCCAAACTTTGAAAACTGTAAAACTCACGAGGTTAAAAACCTTTAGAAATCAAGAGATTTTCCCATAAAACCCACACTTCTGGTTCCTCTTGATGAATCAGAATGTCTGGGCCCACAGATGGTGTTCCCAGAGAGCACAAATCAGCAGGACCTGTGAAGGGATGCTTCCTTCAGACAGACAAGCTCACACCAGGTCCCACGGTCCCCGGCTCTCAGCCAGCATGTGCGCCCACACCAGCCACCTCACTCATGTACATTCACCTCCGGCTCCGTAGACACTGCAGTGTGAGACTTCTAGACTCCTGCTTCTCCAAGTGTGGTCTGGAGACCAGCAGCACCTGGGAGTGTGTTCGAGATGCAGAATCTCAGGCCCCAGCTCAGACATGAGTCAGGATCTACATTTTAACAAGATCCCCAGTGCTCTGTATGCACATTAAGTTTTGAGAAGCCCTGGTTTAGGATGAGGGTGGCAATCTATGGCCTGCCTGCCAAATCCATCCAGCTGCCTGTTTTGTAAATTAAGTTTTATTGGGAACACAGCCATGCCCATTTGTTTATGTATTGTCTGTCTATGTCAAGTAGTTTCAACAGGCCCTCAAAGCCTGAAATATTTACCATCTGACTCTTTCCAGAAAAGTTTGCCGACTCCTGGTCTAAAAGAATGCTTTAAAGAAACATTTTATTGTAGGTTCAAATTGGACATTCCAAGTGCTACAGACTCCTCAAAGGGAGTAAGCATTCAGGAGCATTTCTTCACGCAAACCTACTAGTTTCACCTTCCCCAGTTCCTTCTTTATGTGGGCTTCTCAGTTCACAGTCTTAGAGAGGCTGCAAATCTGCATCCCTGATGTTAGCAGGGGAGCCCATTCCATCTGGACATGCTGCCTCTTCTTCTTTTACTCCCTTTCTCAGTCCTTCCCCAGGGCTTTTCTCTTCCTTTCCTGCTTGTCACTCCTTCAGCTTGGCCAAGTTTCCTCCTAGATGATTTGGGTAAGTAGAACCCTGGGCCAACCAAGAGGTGGAGGACAGGCAGGGATCTCAGTGTGGAACCTGCAAGATAAGCTCGTCTTTCACCTAGAATCACAGGGCTGCTTCTACACCAGTACTTTGCCAAAAGAGTCTGTCTCCTATTATCCCAGCCTTGTGTGCACAGACCCTGGGAGACAGAAAGGGAAAAGGAGGAGAGAACCATCCTGCAATCTAAGTAAAGCCCATGGAAGGCACTCAATGATGATACCTAGTGGGCCCTCCTCACCTGAGGCATCTTGTACTTCTTTACTTATTTGGGGGTAGAAAGCTCTGTGAAATGCTGCAAAGTGAAATCATTTTCGAGCCAAAAAAATGTCTAGAGCCACACACCATTTCCATATGTGGGTATGATGAATTTTCAACTGACCAGTCAACAAAGACTCTTCATCTTCAAAGAGGAATTCAGCATTTCAGAAGGTGTGCCAGGCAGCAAGGTGTTCACCACATGGGGAGTCCACAGCGTCTGGAAACTTCAGGTGGGCCTGGGGGCTTGCACAGAGTACCTGGAGTATTAGGCCCAGTCCCAAACCTCCCCTCACAGGTGAGGAGACTGGAAGCCTCATACAGGTTTTCAGTATCTGAGCTGGGGGTGGGACCCACCCCTGCCTTTCCACCCACTGATGCTGACTCTGCCTATTCAAATGTGATCCCATCTGGGGAGGACTTCCAGAGATCATTGCGCAATCCTCTGCATTTTTGAACCAGTGAAGCGTCTCACACCGCATTCTGGAGCCCCTAACCATCTCTGTCGGGAAATGATCCTTAGGCAGAACTGAAATGCCTCCCGCCACACTCTCTGCTTTCCCTTTCTTCTATCTTTTCTAAAGAAGCATTAGTTGCCATTCTCTCTTTAACAATCTTTTGTCTCAGAGGATGGCTCCCCTATCCCCTCCGCCATCTCTTCTCCAAGTTAATAATGGCAGCTTCTCTCATCTTTCTCCGTTAGTCCTGTTTACCAACTCTTAAAATCACTGCCCTCAAACCATGTCCAAATTCTCCGCATCCCTGCCAACCTCCTTCCTATCTTAAAAATTATATAAAACGTATTGAGTAAACATATGAAGAGGACGGCCATGTAGGTATTAAACTCCATCACATCATGGATGTGGCCAGGAGTTCCCCTGAAGGAAGTGTTCAAAAGTAGTGAAAATGGGGTCTAGAGCTGGCATTTTCTCATTTATTTGTTTTGGAGTCAAGGGATGATGGAGATGGTTGACAAAAACCTACTAAGAAATAACAATGGCAAAATTAATAACGATAACAGTGATATTAAGTGCTTATGATGTACCAGGCTCTGGACTAAGGTTTACACATAGGATTTCATTCAGTCCTCATAATAACCTTTGGAGAAAGCACCGTTACTATGTCTGAAATTGAAGCACAGGGAGACTAAGCAACAGGCTCAAAACCCGCCTCCACTAATACTAGGTGATCTCACAAAAATGTTCCCATCTTGCTACAGAAGGAATTTCCCTTGGGTGCAAGAGAGATTTCGAGAAGCCAATTCGGGGAAGGAGTGATCGTTTTATTCTCCACTGGACCCCCAGCACCTAGCAAAGTGCCTGGCACACAGTAGGTCCTCAGCCAATGTTTGTGGAATAAATGGATAAATAAACTTCATTGCCAGCTTTGAGCACGATGTCAGGGTTCAGGGGATGACTTGAACTGAGACTCAGGTGACAACGCTTGCTCACAAGAACATCACTGTGACTTAAGAGGAGTTATCTATCCTGGCTGAGCAGCAGAATCACCCAGAGTATTGTGAAGGCATAGCTTCTCTGGGCTCATCGCGGACCTCCTGAACTAGAATCTCCTAGGGGCAGCCGGGGAATCTGGACTTGTTACCAAACCTCTCTAGGTGGGCATCATGCAGGACTGGTGGGGGACTCCTTTACCCCTGCTTTGCGCCCACAGAAGGGGAACTTTACAGGCTAAACCCGTATGTGCTTCTGCCCTCCGGCTGCCGACTGAGTCCAGCCATGAGGAGGCACCAGCAGGGGATCAGGATGTAGGAGGAGAGTGAAGTAGGGGATTCATGCCCCAGCTCCCTTCTGACCAAGCCGCAGAGGGACCATGGCTGCTTCCTCTACCAAAGGCCCCAGATCAAAAGGCAGCTCTCTCTCACCACGCCTCTCACCCCAGGTTCAGTCATGGCTCCTTCCCTCACCCCTTCAGCCCTTCTTCTGCTTAAATGTGCTGCCTGCTTCCTGCTGGGACCCTGACTGGCACCCATCTGTGAAGTTAGGTTACACACACACACACACAGGCACATATGGGATGTGGTATAAAGGGGGCCACTGTGGGTTCTCTTCTAGGGAGTTTACTTATTGGACCATACCAAGCCCTTTATCCTACTGCTTGGACCCAGAGGCTAACAGTTGACAAGGTCTTCCTGGGCTCCAACCGGCAGTGGTGGCCCAGATACAATTTGTCATATTTTGTCCAAAGTAAGAAGAAAAATCCTAATACTATCTTTTGCAGTATTGACCTGTACCATTATGAGCCTGACTTTGAAAACCATATCAAAACAAAACCATTCCCTTCTGAGGTTTCCAGGTCCAAATTATTGAAAAGCCAATCTGTTCCAGGCAGCTCCATTCACTCCCTCCCTGCAACTTGGAAGGTTGGGACGGTGGGTGAAAGAAATATATGAGCCTTCTGGGAATGAGTTTGGCGAGAGAGGGTCCGAATTCCCTCCAGAAGTGAAACTCAGGCTTCAATCTCTTTCCCAAAAACCTCAAAGTGGAAACTACTCGCAGCCCCATCTTTGCCTGTTTTCCGCTCAAGCCCAGTAAATCGGCCCGTTCACATACCACCCAGACTAGCATCTGCTGAGACAGGCTTAAGCCCTCAAGAAACCCAGGCTGAGAAAGCTCCCTCCAAACTCGGTCTAGAGTTTGCAAACCTTGGCCAACCTTTCCCAAGCGCTTGGCCCATCACACAGGTCTGGGCCTGGTTTAGGGTTTCAGAGTGGCAGTTTCAAAGCCGTCTCATTATTGCTGACGACCGGCGCTTGCTGAGAGCAATAGTGTTTTATAGCCCACTGAGCAGAGGGCCCCAGGAGCTGTGGGAGGATATGCTGCCTTTGAACTTGTCCAGGGCACCAATCGCAAAGCGGGTGGAGGCCACATGCTTAGCTGAAGCTGCTCTAAGTGAAGGTTGCAAAAAGCAGACAAACAACCTGTGCTCCCATGCAACAGCTCAAAGACGGAGCAGTGACATCCAGGTGTGGTCTCTGTCCTTGTCTGCATACTCTCAACTACCAGGAAAGCACGAGGAAGCTGTATGCACCTGCTGGGTATGTGAGGGCAGGTTTGCGTCCCTCGGGACATTATCAGGTGCCCTTAGGATTATTATTGTTCCAAATCAGTTGTGTGTTTACACTCATTCCCCGGGCCATCTTGTTCAGATTGAGGCTTGAACTCCCGTTCTTCACCACACCAGTTTCTTTACTGTCATTCATCCTTTGATTTCTTGGGTCACAGAAGTCCTGAGAAAAATTAGAGTTTGAGGTTCAGGGAACAGTAGGAATAACATCTACTGAGGTGCCACACAATTTACATCCTTGAGTTTCACATTGCATCTTCATAGCAATCCTAGAAGATAGTGACTGTAATTATTCTCATTCTTACAGCTAAGAAGGCTGACGCTCAGATTTTTAGGCAAAGTCACACAGGTAGAAAGGAGAGGCCGGCTTTGTCTGACCCGAAGGGCAGGGCCAACCCCACTGCCCTGTTGTGTAGGGTGAGGACAGGGAGACTTATCTATAGCCCACTGCAGTTTTATTTAAATTTGGTTTTTATTTGCAAAATATGGGGAATGACAAAAGAGAAAATAAAAGCCATACACAATCTCACCAGTTTTTAAAATGAAAATAAATTAGGACCTGAAAGTCCTTCTGCTCCTGTAGTCCCAACCCCTCATTACCAGTTGGGAGGCCTTTGGCTGCAATGAAGAGAGCACACATGGCTTCTATTGACATGAGCAATAGGACACTGAAGAACTTATGGAATATGGTCCCAAGGCAGCATGGTTCCAGAGTTGGTTAACTCAGCAACTCACGACATCACTGAGAACCCAGGTTCTTTCCATCTTTCCTCTCTGCCATCCTCAAGGTGTACACTTGGTCCTTAGGTTTTGAAACTTCATGGTTCCAAAATGGCTAGTGATTCCAGTGTCACATTCAGACAAGCCAACATCAGCAGAAGACGTGACTCTATCTTTTAAGAACAGGGAAACCTTTCCCAGAAGGCCATCAGTAGATCCCCCATCACCTCTCATTGGCCAAAACCAAGTTGCACGCCTGCTCCTAACTAATCCCCAGAAGGGGAATGGAACTACCAGGATTGATGTGGGCTAGTCGGCATTCATCCCAGAGCTGGTAATATGATTCCTTTCCACAAGGGGTGGATACCTGGATAAAGTTGCAATTCTGTCCGGAAGTAAGAATGGAGGAGTGGGCCCTGGATAGTCAATCAATAATGACTGCCAAGCCCACACACTGACACACACATACACAAATCCAACCACAGGCTACTTCTATTATTAGTTTGTTAATTGTTTTCCCAAACCTTTTACTACGCAAAAAAAGTGCATATGTATGTTGCTGCCTTTTTATTAAAAGTGGAACATGGTATTTTTTACTAGATGCTGTTTTTTCATGCTAGAACATACAGATTTAATTCATTTTTGCCCATAGATACATGGCATTCATTGAAGAGCTATATGCATCTTTATCTAACTGTTCCACTGTTAATGGATATTTAGGTCATTTCTAGTTTTGTGGCATTAAACATTATTTTGATTGAACAGCCTTGTACATGCTGCTTGACCATTACATGTCATTCTTTCTCTAAGATAGCTGCCCTAGGGTAAGCACTTTAAAAAAAAATTTTTTTAACAGACTGTACCAATTTACCCTTGCATCAGTACTGTACTAGAGTGCCTGATTGTCCATACCCTTGCCAGCAATTAAAACTATCATTCAAATTTTTATCAATACAACAGGTTACAAAAATGGTTTTTCTTGGTTTTAAATAATATTTCTGTAGTGAAGGTGGATGCCATTTCAATGCCTATTGGGCATTTGTATTTCATCTGTGAATTGCCTTTTACATCCTTGTCCATTTTTTTCCACTGGACCATTTTTTCTGAACCCCAGGGCCACTGTCGGGCTCAAATATGATGCCACTGTTGCTGCACCATCATCGCAGCCCTGACCTAGCTCTGCTCCCATTGAGGGCCATAGCTCTTTCTACCCCAAAGGAAAGGTATTTTTACCTTGAGCAGAAGCCTCAGGGACTAAAGTATGGACCAACCAGAGCCAACCTTTCTCTGTTAGCTTCATGGCAGGTCCTAGTATGAAGCACTGGGCATCCATGTTTCCCCTGATGCTGTTCTTGGGAACTGTTTATGCAACTTTTTGGTAATTCACAAGTTCCTCTAATGGAATCTAATACAGGTCCTCCAGCTGGCGATAGAACACGCATCTTCACAGTGGACCTCAGAACCGTGGTGATAGGATTAGTGGACATCTCCAAGAGGAGGCAACAGGGACCAGGGTGACTTCCCATCACTCCTGCCTGTATGAGATCATCTCTTCCTCGAAAGGTCAAACAGGGCTTGATTACGGTGGGTCAGCCCGCAGGTGTCCCTGCACCAGCCTTGGTGCCCTCAACGCCTCCCTCAGCAGCAGGTTTGAAGATGAAACTGACCTTGAAGATGCAGCTCGTGTCTTCTGGCTTTACCTATCCTGTCTGCCTCTCCCCCTTTCCATCATCTTTGACCCCTTGATGGTTTAGAGAAGGGACTCTGGGGCTACATGCCTGTCACTCACCAGCTATGTGACTTAGGGCAAGTTACTTAAACTCTCTGTCCTTAGTTTCCTTACTTGAAAAATAATAATACCTGCCTTGTAGGATTGTTGTGAATTATTATACATAAAGCATTCAGAACAAAGTCTGGCATATGGTAAGCTCCCTGTCAGTATTTTGTATTGTAATTTATTTTTATTATTATTATTATCATTATTATTCATCAATGTGCATTGTTGCCTGCTCTCACATCCCAGGCACTGGGAAGATCAAGATGAATTAACAACTGTCCTCGCCCTCGAGAAGCACACAGTCTAAGAAGGAAGGCAGAGAAGGGAACACATACATACAGTAAAGCATGGCAAGTGCTATGGAAACCCTCTGTACAGAGCACCATGGAGGACCAGGGAAGGGGTTATTCTACATACGTCCCTTGTTCGCTGTTTTACCCCCTGCCCCAGGTCAGCATCTAGCCCAGGGTCGGCATTCTACTGAATTGAAACTTAGTCAGGAGCTGAGCCTGAAGGAGAGCTTCATAGAACAGGGAGTTGGAACTGCCTCTTATGGTGTTCTAGGAGAACAAGGGGGAGAAGAGGGACGAACAACCATGAGCAAATGTGCAGCAGCATGAAACAGCCTGGAACATTCTGAGAACAAGTTCACTGTGGCAGACCCATAGGGAGGGGCCATCTTAGAATTTCTCCTACTACAGAGTGGTCAGGGAAGGACTTTCTATGGAGGTGACATTTGAACAAAGACCTGAAAAAAAAGTCAGAAATTGACCTATATAAAGGTCTGGAACAAAAGCATACCAGCATATGCAAAGGCGGTGTGGCAGGAAATGGTATATCAAGGAATACAAGAAGGCCAGAGGAGTTGGAGGCTAATGAATGAGGGGAAATATGGTATGAGGTGAAATGAGAGAGGAAGGCAGACGACAGATCATGGAAAGCCTTGCGGGTCATGGTGAGGGGTATGGAAGGCTCCAGGTTGGAAGTGGTGTGATCTGATTTATGTTTTAAAAGCCCTCTCTGACTTCTTTGTGAAGAAGGAATTGTAAGAAATCGTAGAATGGAAGAAGAGAAAGGAACAAGGTGAAGGTGGTTTGAACTAGGGTGGCAGCTACTGAGTTGTAGAAAATGAATTCAAGGTGAGTTTTGGAGGTAGAGTCAATTAGATGTACTTAAAATATAATGATTTAAAAGCATGCACTCTGGATCCAAATTTCCTGGGTTCAAATCCTTGCTCTGCCACACACTAGCCATGTGAGCTGGGCCAAATTATTTAACTTCTCTGCGTCTTAGTGTCCTCATCTGAAAAATGGGACTTATAACAGCACCTACTTCATGGGGTTTTGTGAGTATTCAGTGAGATAATCCTGGGCACATAATAATTCATGAACAAATGTCATTTATGTGACATAAATGGCAGCTGTTATTATATTTATTAATGATGCATTAGACATGGGATTTGAGGAAAAAAGACAAATCAAGAATGTTTCCAAGGCCTTTGGCCTGAGTAACCAGGAGAATAGTGGACTGGAGAAGATGGAAGGATGCTCCAGTATCAGCTTTTCTAATATTCCAACAATTGGAATACAGACATATTATGGTGCATGCATTAGGCACTGACCAGCCATGAGTAGTTGGTTAAGTAATTCAACCTCCATGAACCTAAGTTTCTTCATCGGAAAAAATAAATGGGGTTAGTAATATCCATCTTAGCCAGCCCTGGTGGTCTAGTGGTTAAGATTCAGCATTCCCACTGCTGCAGCCTGGGATCGTTTCCCAATCAGGGAACCACACCCGTCTGTCCCTTGCGTGCTGCTGTGATGCTGAAAGCTAAGCCACCAGTATTTCAAATTCCAGCTGGGTCACCCATGGTGGACAGGATTCAGCGTAGCTTCCAGACTAAGACAGACTAAGAAGAAGGACCTGGCCACCCACTTCCGAAAAAACTGGCCATGAAAACCCTACGGATAGCAGCAGAGCATTGTCTGATACAGGCCAGAAGGTGAGAGGATGGCGCAAGCAGACCAGGCAGGGTTCTGCTCCGCTGTACACAGAGTTGCTAGGAGTCGGAATTGACTCCGTGGAACTAACAACAAATATCCATCTTGCAGGACAGAATGAGGTAATGCCCATGGGAGCCCCAGCATACAGTAGGGCTTCAGGAAATATGAGAATCTCTTGCCTCTGGAAAGCAGAGGAATAGGGCAGAAGGGTTTTTCAATTCTTGTTTTAAAGACTGATATATAAGCTGTCTCCTTTATCCTCACTTAGCCAGGGGACAATTCTGCAGTGCTTCTGGCACCCACTTAAAACAGCCTGAGGCAGCTGCAGGGACGGTCACTGGAAAGCTGCTGAGTAGAAAAAGCTTCGGTTTCCTTGTCCATCAGGCTAGAACGGACTCTGACTGAAACGGAAGTAATTGACTCTCTCCTCCAGAGTGATGTGAAGGAACGTTCGTTTCCTGGTCACCCCAGGACACTGCAGGCAATGGAGGGACACTTCCACGTGTGCAAACTTGCACACTTACACACTGCAGGAAACAGGAAAGAATAACTGGGCCCGAAAAATCAAGAACACACTCACTCTTTCTCTGCTAACCTGTTTTAGTCATTCCTAATTCTTGACATAAAATGTTCGTTTCTCCTTACTAGTTTTGGGATCAAGTAATTCTCCCAGAACGTAAGAACAGGAAAGGACCTTGGATTTACTGTTGAGATAGCTCCCACTGCTCCTTCAAGATCTCAGCATCCTGAAACCAGTTCCCCGGGAACACCCGCCCTGCCCTCCTAGACTAGGTCAGGACTTCTAATAAACCACTTGCATGCAACTCTCCATCTCAGCATTTGCCTAGCTAACATTCATCCAGCATTTCCTATATCCTAGACTTTTTCTTTCCAATACGATAGTCGCCAGCCACTTGTGACTGCTGAGCACTTGAAACGTGGCTGGTCTGAACTGAGACGTGCTGTAGGTATAAAATGAACACCAGATTTTGAAGATTTAGTATGTAAAACGAATGTAAAATATCTGGTTAATAACTTCCTATATTGATTATATCTTGAAATGATAGTATTTTGGGTAGTTTGAGTTAAACAAAATACATTTTTTCACCTGTTTCTTTTTACTGTTTTTAGTGTGGCTAGTAGAAAATTTTAAAGTACATATGGGACCTGCATTTTTGACTCACAATATATTTCTATTTGGCAGTACTATTAGAGACACTGAACAAACGCTTTATAACAATGCTGAAAATAAGCACTGTTTGTATTCCTATTTTACCAACAAGAAAACTGAAGTTCCAAGAGGTTAACTAATATCCTCAAGTTCACACAGTCAAAAGTGGTAAGACCATGATTTGAACCCAGGCCAAGAAAAGAGCTGCAGGGCAGGTTCACGGGGACACAACCTGTGCAGTCACACAGGTCCCCACACTCAGGAGGACCCAGTGTGGGGCTTAATGCCCTATTGTCACCATTTTGAGATTCTTAATAATTTTATCTTTGAACTTGGGTTTGCAAACCAAGTCTGAAGGGACAATGGAGCATGTGCATGAGCAGAGAAGAGGCGCACAACGTAAGAGTATGCTGTTCCTTGCCTCCCCGTTCACATATAGCATTTGGGATGCCCCGTGGCACAGAATTTCAGGGGACTCAGGATGCGTGAGAGGTCAGTGAGACTCAAAGTGAGGACCAGGTAAGTGTGTTATGTCTACGACTAAGTCATTTTCATTTGAACCAGAACTTGCTTCTAACACAGAGAGATGGAAAAGGCATTCTAAGAAACACAAATGATCAATGAACCCTACCGTACCCTTTCTTACTCTTGTTACTTCCCTCTATTAGCCAACCACGTACACTGGAAATGGTGACACAGAAGGACAGGGAGAGAGAGGACAGCCCGCAGTACTTTTCCTTTCTGTCCTCCTCACTCAGCAGTTAGCCGGAGGTAGAGTGTTGGTAGAACATGTGCGTGTCAAGAAGTGAAATAAAACAGTTGAGACAGTTTTGTGCAATGTCTCCACTATTCTAGTAACAACGAAATACGTGTGTGAGCTGCAAAATAAGAACTGTGTCATTTGGATGATTCTGCGTGAGTTAAGTGCTTTATGTTTACATATGAAACTGGCATTCCACAACAGAAAGTTGAATGGTAAAAGGTATGCTAATAATTTGAGATTTTAATTTCTTTTTACGTAGAATGACATTAAATAGCAAATAAAAAACACTGTGATAAGTCAAGAGAGACCATAGAGGAAAGGAAAAAGCTTTATATTTTAGTACCTTTAATGGCATTTTTTTCTTGATTTTTGAACAAGGGACGCTGTGTTTTCATTTTGCACTGGGACCCACAAATGTGCTGTACTTAGAAGGGAAGTTCTAGAGCTCGCGCTATCAGATGCTACACTGTATTGGATCCCCAAGGCAAGACCCATTCTCATAACCATTGTATGTACACTGGTAAAAAGGGCTATGTTGACCACTACTACACTGTGTCCTGTCTCTGTCACATATTCCTCTGGCTATGATATTGAGCCTCAATTTCTAGCCTCAGTGTCCTCAGATGCAGTGCGGGGACAATGCTATACCCCTCTTACCAGGTGTCTATGAGAATTAAAAGAACTTGCTGAGTAATTGTTATATGTCTATACTCGTGGCAGAAATTTGATTTTTATCACACATACACTCCCAGTGAAGGGGAAGGCTGTCTTTGTAGCCCAGGTTGAACCAGTCATGGGAGGAACCAACAGGCAGGGCTGGTGGTTTATTGATCAGCAGAGACCAGCTGCTCTCTACTTGAAGCCTGTTGTGGAGAGTGCAACCTATCCACAAAGTTTTGTGGAGGAAAAGTGGCTTCCTATCACATTCAAAGAATGGGGATGACAGTGCTCCCAGAAGGTTTGGGAAGACTGACAAGACACCAGATACTAAGCGCCATACTAAGCACCAGTGAGTCAAATCTTCTGTCCAAAACCCAAGTGAATCCACGATGAACCCCCGGCCAAACTCACCAGTTGAGAAGCTCGTGAGAACTTCATGGTTTTCTTGCAAAATACGTAACAAGGCCAGGTTTCAGTTCCATAACAAAGTTCTTCCCGGCCTGATGACCACAAGCCAGACTGACATTTGTAAGTGCATTTCCATGGAAAAAGAAGGTGCTGCTTAATTGCATTAGGAGACTTGTACCACACTCCATGGGAGAACATTGACATGCTTTGACAAGCATGAGGAAAACTTACTCCTCTCTGTGCCATGTCCATTTTCTTTGGGGTCATGGCCATTACCATGGAGATGACATGCAAAGAAGAACAAGAATTTATTCCCCTAATGAAAACCAAGTTGGCCATTCTTTCTTAGTAATTATTACAGCAACCACCCAGCATGTTGCCACCAAACCATCCTACTTCCTTCCAGTCACAAGGATTGTCATTCTGTTCTGCATAATGCCCTTGTGACTTAGGAGTTCCCAGGAAGGAATGGAGTGCGAAGTGAGGGAAGAATCTAGGGTAATAGAGAAAGAGCGAATAGGTAGAAATAACACTTATTGCTGATTCAGTGTTGTTTGTTAACCAGAAAAATAGAGAAAGAATGTGGAATAAAATCCTTCAAAGACAGTCTTTCAAAGTACATATGACTCTGGGGAGAGTGTTTTAGGAAGGAAGTCGAAAATTATGGATGTTTCAAACAGGAAAATTTTATAAATGGACATTTCCTAAAAGGGGAGTGTTTAACTGTGCTTCTTGAAAGCTCAGAATCACATTTCTGTAACAGGGATAATATTTTGCAAATATTACACGTCTAACTTTTTGGTTTCCTCTTAAATCACCTTCCCCCCAAGTCTTCCACCTCCAAGGCCGAGGCACGAGGCTTCTGGCCCGAGGGATACTGCCTAGAACAAAGAGACCATTGATCACTTTGAAATTCAAAGCTGACTTTCTTGACCTCTTAAGCAAGAAAATCGTCTTCAAAGCCAGGCATTGTTGAGAAGGAAAGGGATTTTCTAACTTTAGCTCCCATTATTATATCAAGAGACATACCTGGTGGAATAGATCCTAGAGATTACTCTATGCCATCAGGATGCGGTATGGAGGAGTGGAGAGCTGGTTGCTTTCAGCCTGAGGGGTTGGATGAAGAAGGCGAAGGCAGCAGGCAGACAAGGGAAGCTACGTGGGTCCTGAACTCTCCTGTCGGGTCCTAAATCCTGGAGCAGGGGCCTTGGTAGATAGCCTGAGGGGAAGGCTGAGAACATCAGGAGACTACAGACTCAATTCTTGTCACACTTCTCTGGGAATTCTCGGGGAGGCTACAACCCTCAAGAAGTCCCATGTATGGTCACTGTCAACATGATACAAGGCAATGGGACAACAGAGGAAGCAGAAGGTATCCAGGCCTGTGAGCCTAAGGCAATGTTCTAGGTCCCTAGTGTCCTTGAGATGGCACATAGTGGATCTCAGGGTACAGGGATGTGCAGGTGGGAATAATGAAAACCATGATCAGGATGAAGAGGCTATAATAGGTCCTGAGACCAAAAAAAATGGCCAGAAATGGGCACCATTATATTACTCCAAAAGGCCAAGGTGAACAGTGATCACAGTACAGAGAACAGGCCAGTTCTGACACTTTGCAGCAAAGACCGGCAAGAATCCAGAGGCTCCCTCATGATCCCTTTTCTTCTCTCCTACCAAATAAAATGGAAGCCCCTTTAACCGCCCTGAAATCACCCTGGGATGGAGAATGAGCTTTTACCTACAGAGGACAAGATGTCTAAAGGGGAAAATTTAAACCAGGCCTAGAAAGGAATTGAATTTTTAATAAATAAAATATTTAAATTAACACAAGAACATTAAATTGGAAGAGACTCAGATACTGTTAATTGGCAAGTAGGGGGTGTCTAAGGAATATGAGACCAGCTCTAGGAAGCGCAGAAACTATTTGATATTGCACATCTGAGTGGAGTGTGAGTGGATTGGCGACCCTGCTACATCTTTATTCCTCGCTGCTCCTTACCATTCTATCGAGTGTACACATGTCATCTTCCTTCAAGTCAAAGCAAATTTGGTGTTTGGAAGCGTCCTCCGGGAAGCCTAGGGGCATAAGAAACTTTCTTTAATGTCCCAAAAAGGCAATAGCAATTTGAAGTTTGCAAGATATCCTCTTGAGAAGTCCTCAATGCTCGCATCACTCGAATTAAAATCAAAGCTGCTGGAGAGGCTGGCTGAGCCCCCCTGTGCTCCATGTAAAAGTGGAGGTCAGCATTCTTTGAGGGTGAGGAGAGTGTTGCCAACTGTTGACAGGAAGTGGGAGACGTGGAATGAAAAATACAAGAGCCTATCTCCCTTAAAAAGTCTCAGTTGAACCCACAATGTGTCAAAGCAAACTAGACAGACTCAGGTTTGCAGAGGAAAGAAAGACTAAGATTCGTGATGAGAGGAGGGTAGTAAGAGTTAGTGAACAGAGCTCCATTCACGTCACCATCTCTGCTCCCTCCTCCCTGGAGCTGTGCAGGGCATTGCTTATGGGCTGTATGCACATATACATGTGGCCCATGTGGAGCCCAAGGATCCTTTTAAGGATGCCTAGAAGCTAAAGTTCAAGAGCAAAGCTGAATCTGGAGGACAGAGTTAGGAAAACAGTGGCACATGTTGGGTCATCTCCAAGGTGCTTAACTGTTATTGAATGCCTACTTTATTGTCATAGGCTGTTTTATCTAGGTACTTATACTGAGAAGCTGCTCTCCCTTGCCTCTGCCAGCCCTCATTGATTTTCAGCAGAGTTTCTGAAATCACGCCCAGTACACGGAGAAGACTGACTTCTTACAAAACACACAGAGCATCGGAAGGTTCAACTAAAGGTTATCGGCAGACTTGAGCAACTGAAGATTAAAATATGACCTGGTCTGTTTTCTTGCTGAACATCAGATGTCCAACAGAACAGAAATATTTAGAATCATGGTTCTCCTACCTTTCACCAGTGAGCCACCAAATTCCAATCTGTGTGTAAAATTCATTTTTGTTAAAACAGGGCTGCGTTCTGTTCTGGTGATATCTGTCAGTTGGAGGTGAGTCGAGCCAGCCATGAGAGTGTGGAGCCGGGTCCACCTGCCTGTGAGAAAGTATAAGAGGTGAGGCATAACAAGAAGCCCATGCTCGGATGGATTGGTGTTTGCTGGAACATGGGAGAACATTATTATACTCAGGAGTGTATAATAATGTGTGGTCGAGGTGGTCGACAATTCTATTCAAGGACAGGTCAAGGCTAAAGGACATGGAAGTAAACAGTGAAATAACTTTGGATATAATTTAATCCTATCAGAAGTGCCACCAAAAATTCACAGATTCAAAGAGCACAGACTGTAAAATGGGAGAGATCCACTGGTTTAGTGAAATACATTCTTGAGGAAGGCAGTCATGCATTCCACATACGTTGTTGTAGTAGGCTGACATACATTAATGTGATGGTTAATTTATGTGTCAACTTGACTGGGCCGCAGGGTACCCAGATGAAACATTATTTCTGGGTGTGTCTGTGAGAGTGTTTCCAGATGAGATTCCCATTTGGATTGGTGGACTCTGTAAAGTAGACTGCCCTCCCCAATGTGGGAGGGCATCGTCCAATCTACTGAGGGTCTGACTAGAACGAAAGATGGAGGAAGGAGGAATCCACTCCATCTTCTTCCTGTCTGCCTGCTTCAGCTGGGACATGGGTCTTCTACTGCCCTTGGACTGGGATTTACACCATCAGCGACCCTTGTTCTCAGGCCTTCTGACTCGGACTGAATTACACCACCAGCTTTCCTGGGGATTCAGCTTGCGGATGGCAGATCATGGGACTTAGCCTCCATAATCACAATGAGCTAATTCCTCATAATAAATCTCCTTTTATATTCATATTTTATTTATATTTAGATATATATATCTTATTGGTTCTGTTTCTCTAGAGAATCCTGACTAATACAACTAATTCATAAACTCCCATCTTTGTGCTAGAAAGGGTCACATAAATCATCTAATCCAATCCATTCATGTTTCCACACACATTGATTGTATGTCCTATGGACTGTGTTGAAATAGGATATAACCCTGCCTTCAACGTGCTCTCATTTAAGATGATATTGCATATTTTATGTCATAGAATCATAGATTCTCTGACTGGAAGGAACAAAAAAATTCACCACATCCAATTCCCCACATTTGATAAAAGGACTCCAACCAAAACATTCTCATCAAGTGGTCCTTCAATATTTGCTACTCAAACACTTCCAGTGACCAGGAACTCACTACCTTCTGAGACAGTCCAGTCTATCTTTAAAATTATGGTTATAAATTACTAAAATACTCTTGGGAATCTCTGATGCTTTGTTTTCAGTTAGCGACTTATCATTAGCTAACCTCTCTAACACTGGACTGGACATTAGCTAATTTTTTTACTATTCTCTGCCAAATATTATATGAGTATATACAAATGCAAACACTCAAACACAGAGTTAACTAGTATGGTACTTCCCAAATTAATTGGATTAATTAGAAGTTAATTGTACCATTGTGTAAGATAGACACAAGCACACATATGCACACATATTGTTACTCCAGGTCTTAAATTGTCACCAAGAATGGTTTATTTATTCAACCATTAGCTGCTCTTTTCTTTGGTAATTATTAACAGACCCAAAAGAGTTTTATGTTTTTTTTAAAGCTCACCAATTATATGAAAAAATATGAGTGCAATTTATCATTTTGCCAAAATAAGTAAGCCTTGATGAGGTGAGCACCCATCAATTGCTTAAGTAAGTTAATAATGGGAATGTCAGCATGGGTACCACTCATTCATTGTCTGGATATTGGTGGACTCTGCAGCCAGTTCACAGACTTTCCCTTCAGCATATACCCACATCGTCTATGTGCATGCTTCTACCTATGTGCAGGCTTTCTCTCCAAGAGTTATACTGTGGAACAAATGATAACAGGTCTCACTGGCATTTGTAAAAGATTAAATACTTTCTTTCCTCCCACATTTTCCTGTTGCAAGCACACTGACTGTATGACATGCCATCATGTTAATATCACCTTTTGGTGAGGCATTGATACATTTAATGGACATGTCAGCTGTAAGACATCCCAATTTCAGAAATGGTGAGGGTTGGGTGGGGAGCATCCATTAGAGTTGAGAAAATGCGCTGTTCACTTTCCTGAGCATCAGAGAAATAAAATGCAAGGAGTTTTTTCCACTGACCCCTGCAAAGAGGGATGATTTGGGGTTTGTTTGGCATTTGCGTTCTATAACTTGCCCCATTCCCTCCAGCTGTTCTCCCAGCCCCCCTGTTCTCTCAAACCCTGTGCTTGCACCTCTGTTAACAGCTTCTCCTGGGCATGTTTACTTCTTCAGCTTTGATGTTTGGCAGTGGTGCTGAGTTTATTCCACCCACCCAAAAAACAGGGGCCGGCTCTAATCTGAAGGTATCTCATTTGGGTTTCTTTAAGCTGCAAGGTTGGTACATCCTGAAAACCAGTTGCATCAGGAGAGATGCAGCCCATGAATTATGGACATAAATAGTATTGGGGAAGATTGACCTTCACACAGACAGAGAAATAAGTGATGACAGTGAGACAAATAAGAACATGTAGATAAATAAGTGATAATCTCAAGAAAACTTGTCTTCTCCCTGAATCAGCAACCTGAAAACTCGGGAGTTCCTTATTTCTTTGATAAGAGAGCTCTCCAGAATTCCTCCATAGACCCATCGTTTACCCCAGTCGATGTCTCGTGAAACCGTGAACAGTGCCATAATTTGTGGAGAGTGACGAACACACTTTGTCTCTTTATGAAAAATCCATAGGCGGGACCGGCCCAGTGGTGTAGCAGTGAAGTTCTCATGCTCCGCTTCGGCGGCCCAGGGTTCACAGGTTCAGATCCCAGGCATGGACCTACACACTGCTTATCAAGCCATGCTGTGGCGGCGTCCCATATAAAGTAGAGGAAGATGGGCACGGATGTTAGCCCAGGCCAATCGGCCAATCTTCCTCAGCAAAAAAGAGGAGGATTGGCAACAGATGTTAGCTCAGGGCTAAACTTCCTCAAAAGAAAAATAAAAATACAAGACATAGGTTGAGATTGGGGATGGGGCAGCGGGCTTCCTTTTCCCTGGAATAAGCTTTGCAAGACATTTGCTTAAATCCTGAGAGGATATTAAGAGGGGTCAGAAGCTCTTCAGGTGACTATTTTTGTCAATTCCCTGGCCGTCCCTTCCCCAGCTTTGTTGAGCTAATTAATCCCCCCAGAGCTTGCATTCACCACATGCAAATTATCACAGAAGGGAGATTTTTTCCTTCTTTTTTTTTTTTTTTAAACATACACTGGAATTATACTCTTCTGACATCAGCTTCCAGCCCCACTGAGGGGTTTCCAACAGCCTAATAACAAACAGATTAGAGGCCAGAGGAGCATGTATTCCTCGAGTCCCTCCCCGCGTCCAGCTGCGAGGCTGCGCAGCGATTACAGGCAGAGGCGAGCCCAGGCTGCGGCTCCAACTCTGATGTTAAAATGGAAACTCGGTGTGAAGGCCCTGGGGGGATTCGAGAACACTAACTTTGTTGCCCATCAGAAACGGATAATATTCCCCATTCTGTTCCTGCTGGTATCAGTTCCAAGTTGGAAAGCCGCCCCCTCTCCTAATTCAAGCTGGGGCCAGAATGGAGCAAGCCTTCTCAGATATTGTAAGCCAGTGTGAGCTCAAAAAAGAATTCAACGCTCAAGGCCAAATAGCTTCAAAGCTAATAATCCTCTAGAGTCGGTGTGAGACTGCTGCAACTGTCAATGTCAACTTACACCGTGCATGGTGAGAGTGGGACTTCAATGATGACATCGCGGAGGAGAGGGCAGAGGCCAGCCGCTGCAGAGGGAAGTGCGGGGCCCTTCAGATCTTTGAAACCTGCAAGGGTTTATCTGGACTAACATGTCTCCATGTAGTCATTGCAGTCTTAGGCTACTCTGATTAAGGATTTAACACATTCAAAGGGTTTCGGCAGCAGCAAGATGACATGTTTTCAGGAGCCCTAGTGGATTCCACTATCTTCTCCTCTCTTCTTCTGCGGATGTACCCCAGACCCTGCTGGGGCCCCCTCCTCCCTGTCACGTTCTCCTCTCAGGCCTCCAGACGGGCCTCCTCAAACAAGAGGCTGGCCCAGCTTGGGGTCCGTACCGGCCACCATCTCCCCTCCCCTTTTGTTCAGGCCTGGGTTTGATTGTCAAACAGGCCTGGCCTCACTTATGCACTTGAGTGTCAGGATGCGGACCCCAGCAGACTTAAGCAAATTCCTCCAGGATTCCCCTGGGCCCCGCATAACTTCCTCAGCCAGCTCCGCCGTGGAAGGAACGCAGAATCCACCCAGAAGATGTATACGGTCACGGTCACAGTTCAAAAGAATAAACTTCACAGAGTCCTGAGGGAGGGAGAAGCGGGGAAAGTAAAGCCCAGGGCAGGAGTGGAAGGTCAAGGAGGGATCTCCTCCCCTCAACCCCCAAGGCCCAAGAAGACAAGGCAATTCAACTCTGCCATTGGTTGCAGTCCACAAATGTAGCTAACCAGAACTCGTCACGCAGCGTGAGCCAGTCTGCTGGGTGATCTTTCCTGTGGTGACCGCAGGAAAGTCTGAGCTAAAGAAGGCTCATCGAGGAAGGGAAAGTGCCCTGAAGCCGTTGGCTGTAAAAGGAACATGTGTGCTCCCCAGCGGCGGGCATGTTTAGGCCCCCTTCTGGAGGACCATGTGGTCTGGTTTACCAGATTGTGGCAGTATTGGGTCGGTGTTGGAGGTCCCGCAGTGCAGTGACAAGAACATGGAGTCCAAATCAGACAGACCTGGTCTAACTAGCTGTGCGCCCTTGACAAGAGCCTTCACCTCTCTGAACCTCGGCCCTAATCTAAATAATGGGGATAATACCTCAGAGGGTCAGGGTTATGTGGAAGGTACATAAAATAATGCAGGTAGATCACCTTACGTAGTGTCTGGCCCCAGTATATGTTCAATAAATGTTAACTGTTATCATTATTATTATCATTGTAATTAAAATAGCAGTTTTTGCCTACACCTGAAGGAATTAAAAATATTGGAACTTGAGAGAACCATAAAAACACTTTAGAGGGAGGAAATAAAAACTTCTTTAGATTAAACTATACACAGCTTTCCATAATGGTTAATAGCAATACACATCCAGATTGGACATTGCAAGTGTGGTCTAGAGGAACGTTTCTGGAATGTCGAGGGGGTCCCACTTGGGAATGACCACCAAGAGCCTGGGACATATTCTTGAATTAATCAATATCTGTCCTGGTCCTAACACTAGGCTTTTTTCCCTTTGTTTCAAATTTTTCTTTCATATCAACCTCATTAAAGCAAAACTTACACACAATAAAATGCACACATTTTAGGTAGACAGTTTTGATGAGTTTGGGCAACTATATTCCCTCATGTAGCCACCATGACAATTAAGGTAATGAACAGTACCGAGGCACCAGAAAGTTCCCTTGTACCCCTTCCTAGTCAATACCCACCCCACCCCTGGCTCCAGGCAACCGCTATTCTACTTTCTGTCACTATAGATTAGATTTGCCTATTCTTGGTCTTCAAATAAATGGAATCAAACAGTGTGTATTCTTTTGTGTCTCGCTTCTCTTGCTCAGCATAATGTTGTTAAGATTCATTATTTTGTTACATGTCTAGATACTTTATTCGTTTTCAGTTGCTGAGTAGTATTGCTTTGCACGGATGTACCACATGTTGTTTATCCACTCAACCTATTGATGAACATTTGGATAGTTCCCATCTTGGGGTTATTCTAAAGAAAGCTGCTAAAACATTCACTTCGTATGTTTTCATTTTCCCTGGGTAAATATGTAGAAGTGCGATTTTTTAGTTTTAAAAGAAACTGCCAGGCAGTTCCCCCACTCTCGATGTGGTTCCGCATCCTGGCCAAAGGTGGGGTATCAAGGAAGGGGACCGTGAGAGAGGTTTGCCCTAGCTGGGGAGGAATATCTTATCACTGACAATGTTTAGAATTGCTGATGCATGGTGATAATAAAAAGCAGATTGACTTTTAGTGGTTTTGTTATTGTTTTTAAATTCTTTACAGACAATGTGCCCCCTTATTCCCCGGACAGACTGCTTGCATTGCCCTGCCCTTGGTCCACCACTGCTCACCAACAGTTGGTATGGTCAGTCTTTTTCATCTTCGCTGCCTTAGTGCCTGTGTCGTGGTCTCTTACTCTGGTTTGAATTTGCCATTCCCTGATGGCTGATGAAGTTGAACTTACTGGCCGTTCATACATCTTTTGTGAAGTGTCTGTTCAAATCTTTTGCTATTTTAGTTGGGCTATTTGTCTTATTATTATTGTGCTGTAAGAGTTCTTTATGTATCCTGGATATAAGTCCTTTGCCGGGTACATGTATAGGGAATATTTTCTCCCAACGTGTGGCTCCGTATACTTCCCTTTCTGTATCATCCTGCTGATCCTTATCTTACTTCCCTTCATGGATCTCAGATTTCTGCCTCGACACCAACAGTGCATTTCTATTGCAAACATCTGAGTTGCGAAAGTCACAGATTCCACAATGGCACGAACTGAAGGGGGAGCTCTTCTTTGTTCCTTCCTATGGTGGTTCTTGCTGCCACTGTCGGTTGCCCACTGTTATAGACTGTGGTTTAAATCAGGAAGCTCTGTCTCCTGGCCTACATGCTGCCAGGAATACTTCCCGCCCTTCCCCTCTTTCCTGCCCCCACCCATTTCCACCTGATTGCCTCAGGTGGGCTTTTCCAGTGTTTTGCTCCTAAAAGTTCCACCCTCGCCCATCACCCCACATCAGGGCAAAGGGCCTGATGTTAGGCTTAGTCTTCTTAAGTACTTTCCGCCAGCTTTTTGTCTTCACATCTCCCACCCCTGTCCATGCTTATTTACCTGTCCACTTCTTCATACCCATGCACGAAACCTGGAACCTGAGTTGGGCCATTTTGAAGCCACCATAGTCCCTTCCCCACAGAGCCATTGAGGGCAGGTCAGAGTCTTCCCAAGGAGCCAGAGAACTCTGACACCTTCTAACATGAGCCCGTAAGGAGGCAGGGTGCTGGTGTATAGAGATGCGATGCAGTAATGGGCTACTGGCTGGCAAAAGAAAGGAAGGTGGGCGGGAGGCAGGAGAGACCAGGGCCTGTAAAAACCAGCCCCTGTGCCACCTCAGGAACGTAACTCACTCACTCATAGGTAGATTGTGAAGATTCAAAGAGATGGTACATAAAAGGCACTTAGTATAGTGTCTGGCACCAAATAATTGCTCGATAACTCTTAGCTATTAGATCAGGATCCCTTTTATCTGACACGATATGGACTAGTGTGGGTCAGTTAATGGAAAAAGTTAGTTGAAAAGGGAAATCAGAGAAAATTATACTATACACCTTCAACATCGTATTTTAACTTAAAACGTATAAATGTACATCCGCTCACCATTCTTTGATGTAGGTCCAACACATTTCCTTTGAGTTTAGGTCCACAGATGGGCGTGTCCAGCCATCTTTCCTGAGTAAACCACACCCAGTAATGCATCATGTACCATTTCCAGTTTCCATTTCTTTAAAGTGGTGTGAGAACTTATGTTTGCCAAGTGCTCTGAGTGAAGAATCACTCTAGATGTGTTCGTTTCCCCCCAATCTTTGACATTAGCTTACCCACACCTAACTCATCAGCAGTACTTCCTAGCAACGCATCGTCATCAGATCTTCTCAAAGTATTGGACTCGGTTTGCATAGGAATAAGGACTCTTTTTCTTTCCACTCTCATTATATCATCTGTTTGCAGAACATTTCATTAAATCACTTACTTGCAATAAGGCTTTTACAAATAGAAGCAAAGCAAGCATAACACAGGTTTGGCAACAAAGACCCACTGACTCTTAGCAAGCACGTATTCCCCTGGTCAGAGCAGAAGGGGGTACTGGAGAAGGGTGTACGGGGTAGGCTGGTACTCCGGGAAAGAGCGTGCTAGAGGTACTAGAGAATGGCTACTAGCCAGGGTCATTCACTGTGTCGTGAGCATCAGTAAATATATTTTAGGAAGAGCAGCTGTTACCAAGCAGATTGGCTAAGTAGAAGCGGTTGAGAGAATGTCCCTATATCTTGGGCCTACATCCTATTCGTTGTTAAACTTTGTCCTAACCTTTGGGATTACTTTCCACACCTCTGGAAAAATCCATGGGAAGAGCCTTGGGAGTTACAAGACCTGGGTTCTAGTCCGAATCCTGTCACTTACATATCTTGTGACCTTGGCAATGACACTCATCTTCGTTTCCCGGAAGGAAACTTTGATCCTCTAAAAGCTGAGTGATCCTGCCCACACCACCCTTGAGGCCCTAATGAGACGGTGTGAGAAATGGCCTGTGCATGTTACAGCACCTCCAGTCTGCGCAGTTTCTCCTGTCATCTCACTGGTTACCACGACCCCGATGCCAAAGGGCAGGCCATGCCACATTTGGGGGATTTCAAACCCCAGGCACCAGTCACTTAGGAGAGGAAAAGGCAAAGGCACGTTCCTCTGTCAGCTCCTCTCAGCATCTCACTCTCTCCTCCCCCCTGCCCTTTCGCTGCTGCCAGAGCATTGTTTATCAGGCAGAGCCCCCAACCCAGCCCCCGGGCACCTCCCAGGGCAGCAGCTGCCATGCTAGACAGCCCTCTGCCAGGTCAATAAGACTGTTCCCACAAACACAGGGAACCACAGCCAGATCCATGCCCATTCTCAATGCACCTCTTTTGCAGGGGGGTGAAGGAGTTATTTGGAATGGAAAAAGGAGCCAGTGCTAAAAACTTCTACCCATGGAGCACCTACACAGCCTTCAGGGGTGGTTCCAAAGAGCAAGGAGCTTTAGACTCAGAGCAGGCCTTTTGGGTAAGGAAGGTTGGAAGCTCTCTACGTGGGATGCTTTTAAGTGTCCCCAGGATGACTTCTGCACCACCCAGTGCTCCTCATCAGCTCCCTGAGGCAAGAGACCCCTCACATTCATAGCCATTTGTCCCTAGGATGCAAAAACTCCAGAAAAGGGACACATTAGGTTCTACTGGTCATTTTCCTTATGGTCAGAATAACTTAGAGTCTTTCTGCACAGCTATTCTTTGTTGGACTGGGAAAGGAGAACTTGAGGACTGGAGAGACAGAGGAGAAAGTGGGAGGCAGTGTTCGCGGGAGAAAAGAAGAACAGAAAGGAAGAAGTCCAAGAGAGGCAGCCCAGGACTGGAACGGAAGAAAGGCCTGAAGAGCAGCCTGGCGCCTTTGTAATGCTCTCTGGTAGTGATAGCTCACAGATGCAGAGGACGAGAACTGAACAGCCATTCTGTGTGAGTGTGTGTGTGTATGCGCACGTGTGTGTGTGTGTGCAATCCCACAAAAACCCTAACATGATTCAATATTATTTTAAGTTTTTTCCAGGGTGAACTTATTGACATTCTGTGAATTTTTTCCCCCTCTCGAAACCCAGCCCTGATTTTTCTCTCTCCATCTGTGTTCCTTTGGCAGAAACTTGTATGGAAGGAATGAAGGAGGAAAGGGTCATTCTGGGAGGGACAGGTTGCAGGCCAATGCTCCACGGCCACGGTGCACTTCTGCCGAAGGGGGCCGGCCACCGGCCACCCTGTGAAACATTAATGATGGAGGGGTTTCGGAGCCCGGCGAGGGGAAGGATCTGCAGATCCATTTCTCACATGCTTGCTTTCATGCCAGGTTCACGGCATCAGGATTTTTGTGTAGTTTTGCTTCAGTTTTGTAAAACTCCAGCCCTACCGTCCATACCACATGCTCCGTGCAGGGAGGGGTCTCATCAGCTTCCAGAGGCTGGAATTTCAATCCTGGTTGTCCCCACACATCCAGAGGCTAAGGAGTAAATCCTCCATGTTCAATTTTAACCACTAAATCCCCGGGTAGGCCATGAAGAGACTGTCACTGTGACCTCCAGACAGCCGACACTGGTTAGGCCACCCTGATGTGGCCCTTCTGGAAGGAACCTGTCTCCCCAGCTGGGCATGGCGGGCTCTGACCTGAGTAACTCTGGCAGCAGAATGGAGCGGTTTCTCCAAGGCTGCAGTTTGCAAAAGTGGAAAGAGCACGACCTGTGGAATCCCAGTTCTGCCCTGTCTGTGACCTTGAACAAGTCACTTAATTTCTCCAAGCCCCACTTTCCAATGTATCTTAGACTTGACTGCAGGATTAAACGAGATCTGAAAACGGTTCCTGGCACAAACACCAAAGGTGGCAGCCACTCATCTTACCTACTGTGGCCTCCATGTCCCCGTCCCTGGAGAGTCCCTGGTGGCAGTGGGTGAGGTAGGACAGAGCCGGGCGGGGAGGGCCGGGCCTGAGCCTGCCTTTAGCGGAAGATTGCGAGCTTTCTGTGCTCCGCTCCCCCGCCCTTCTCCCGGCTGCTCCCTGGAGCCCTCCGTGATGCAGGGGTAGCCACAGAGCAGTTTTTATGACTCTAAGTGATCCACGGAGCAGCCCGTGGCCGCCCGTCACTGCTGGAAAGGCCAAGTTGTGCTAATAGGAAGTGACGGTTGATCCCATTTAGCTGGAAATGTCCAGGAAGGCAGGATTTAAAGGAGGCTCACATTCCTGCGGCCCTTCTCCTGGGAGCTCGGGTGCAGGGCTGAGAAACGTGGACTGAAATGCAGCAGGGCCTTGCGATTTGGGGAAGAGGAGAGGCAGGGGTGGCAGACCCTGCCCCAGCCTTGCCAGTCACCAAGGATTACGCTATTTTTATAAGTCCTTTATTCAGACTGGGAAGGGGGAAAGTTGGGGGATATTTGGGAAGGATGAAAAGTGCTCTCTGGCTGCAGAGACGGGGGAGAGCAGGCACCTGGGGTCTCGGTGCTGCTACTCGGGGGACGCCCAAACAGGGACAGTCCTGAGTTTGGGCAGCTTGATGCCTGGACCAATGAAATGTTCCACAGCTTCATCAACCGTTTGGGGAGCACAAAATTACACAGCGTCACCATCACTTTGCTGGCTTAAGTTGATGATGGTGTTGGTCATTGTATCTTGTGACCCATCAAGGCCTCTCTGGGGCAACTCAGAGATTTGGTGTCATGTTCAGTCCCAGGAGGGGAGGACCACTGGCTTGCTCTAAGATCCCCATGCCATTGAAGGAGGTTCCTGCTGATGCAGCCCCCAGAGCCACACCTCCCTACAAGATGGGCGCCAGGGCATAATTCAAGGCAGGCTCAACTCTGTCTCCACCCACTGCCCTCGTCCCAGATAAGCTGATGAGAATCAGTTGGTATCTCAAGAAGCAGCCCCCCGGGGCCCAGCTCAGCAACTCTTGCAGGTGGACCTAGGAGAAAAGGAAGGCCACTTTCACTGGGGCATGGACCATGCACGTTACACTGACATCTCCTGCTCATGCATCTGTCGTGTTCACTGGACTCTGCTTTTTGGGGCAGGGACACATGTTAACTTCTAACGCAGGGCCTGGCACCTTCTGTGTGTCCATTTTATTACAGATAATTAGACATATAGCACAAGCCCTGACCACAAGCATCATTTAGTCTAGCTGGGTGTCTTAGTCCATTCATGTTGCTACAACAGAATACCATGGCCTGGGTGACTTATAAACAACAGAAATTTATTTCTCACAGTTCTGGAGACTGGGAGGTCCAAGTTCAAGGCACCAGCAGATACGATGTCAGGTGAGGGCCCACTTGCCATCCTCTCACTGTGTCCTCCCATGGTGGGAGGGGTGAGATAGCTTTCTGGGGTCCCGTTTATAAGGGCACTGGTTCCATTTATGAGAGCTCTACCCTCATAACCTAATTACCTACCAAAGGCCCCACCTCCTGATACCATCACATTGGGCGTTAGGACTTCAACACATGAATTTGGGGGGAATATATTCAGTCCATCGCACGGCATATAGCAGATACATAATATCTGTTATATATTAGAAGACCCAGAAGGTAGGTATCTGCTACCATAATACACAGTCATGCCATAGAGTCATAGCACAGCAGAGACAAAAGGACATCAGTGGAAAAGAATGGAGTCAGAAAGGTCAAGTAACTTGACCCCTGCCTCACAGTAGCTTTGTGGTAGAGACAGAAAATCTATTCAGGTTCCCTGCATCCCAGTGATGTTTCTACCCGCTACCCCTACCCCATGGCCCCACATGAAGTGAAGAGCTAACAGGGAAGGCAGGACAGAGTGATGGAAAGGCCTGAGTTTTGAAGCCAGGGAATTCTGGGTTTGGATCCTTCTCCTGACTCTTCAGGCAGGCACAGGCTCATCCCACAAATGGGCCAGTGATGGAGAGGCTTCATTAAAAGAATTCATTGAAAGAATTTAGGAGTGCCTAATTTCTCCGAGCCTCGGTTGCTGCATCTGTGAAACGGGAGCAATAGAGCCCTCCTAAATCGTGCCTGTGAGGAGGGGCCCATGAGAGAAGACACAGAAAGCACCTAGAGGAGTGTCCTGCAGAGTGGCCACTCAACAAACTAACTGTTCACCAGACTGTCAATTAAAGAAAAAGCCACATCTTGCAGAAAATAAGGTTAAAATCAGGTCTGAGAGAGAAGAGATGTCAGAGCCAGGAGGAGAAAGATCTCCAGGACATGAAGAATGACCTTGCAGAGGGGCTCACCGGGGAGGTGAATGGCTGGCGTTTAGCTGAGCCAGGCATTCTTGGCCTCGCTACCTGGCCCCCTCGGCCTGGGAAGAGTGCCCTGCGTGTCGGCTGCCAGCTCTCCGAGGCGCCGCGTAATTACTTAGCAGTTTACTAGCATCGGAGACACCCAGGGTGCACTTCAGCCATCAATTAGTTCCCGCTCACAGCCCCCCTGTGAGGCCCAGTGGTATCAGGACTCCCATTTTTCAGCCGAGGAAACTAAGGTGTAAACAGGTTAAGCAACCAGCCCAAGGTCACACCTTGAGTCAAGCAGTCACAAGGCGCCGAGGCCGCGTCCTTGCTGGCTCCCCGGCCTGTCCTTAGCCCACTGGCCCATGCCGCTGCCCATAAAATCCGCCGTTTATATCTCGTCAGAAAGCCAGGTAGTACACCCGGGACATTAGGAGCGGTACAGAAAGGCCATTCAGCTGATTTCCAAGGCACCGTAGGGTTTTTAAGGAAATGTTTAACCCTTGCTTTGAGAGGTCGGCTGGGGCAACATGACCTGAGTTAGCAGCTTCTTCACTGGGAGGCTGGTGTGGCTGGTGCGGCCTCCCGCACCCCAGCTGGCTTCAAGGGCCGGGGTTTGCCCTTTCTCTGCTTGTTCCAGGAGGCACACATGCTGGCACCATCTGGGGACCACAAAGAGCATCTTTTAGGAGACACCGGGACAGTGAACAGAAGCGCAGGCCTCCCTCCAGCTCATCCTTGCAGTTCCAGGACTTTCCTACTGGTTCCCACTGTTGGGGGCAAGAAAAGTTGCCGAAGTTTGAAAGGCTTCCACGGTGTGCTGGTGAGCTGGCAGGAGGGGGAGAGGCAGGGGGAGCTTTCTGTTGCCTGGTGATCCTGCTGGCCACCCAGAGCCGTCCCTGTGGTACCTGGCCCCAACCGTACATCTCCCCGACTTGAACGTGTTCCAGACCTCCTCTCTCTCAAGAGCACTAGTCCAGCTCATGTTCCTGTTCTTTCCAGGCCCTTCTGGGTCACCTGCCAAATATTCTCAGTTTCTCCCTCTCCCTCAGCACCCCTTCCCTAAACCTAATCCTTTACCTCCCTAAAATATCTCACAAATATTTCTGGAATTTCTACGCAGACAGCTCCACCACAGGCTCACCTAGACCATTGTAGTAATGTCCTAATTGGGCTTCTAGTTGCACCCCCAGCCACCCTTCAAATCTGTGATCACCCAGCAATCAGATGCCCCATCCTAAATTTCTTATTCTTCTTCTTAAAATCTTTCATCCTTATTGCCTGGGGATAAAGCCCAAGTTCCTTAATGTGGCGTCCAAGACCCCAGCATCCTTTCCTGCCTTTCTCCACCTCGCATCTCTCCCTCCAGCGATCACATCCCACACCATACTCGGCCCCCCACTCCTGGGCCTTAGGGCTCCTGGAGGGCCTTTGCCTCTCGCCCTCTCCGGCTGAGCCCTACTCAGCTGGGAGGCCCTCCCGAACCCTTGGGCTGGACGGAGTGGCTGTCCTCTGTGCATGCTGTGCCAGCACTGCACAGGCACTGGAATGATCTGCTTGTTGGTCTCTTTCCTCTGTTCTTTAGGGCCACCACTGAGCTTTCCTCCCACTGTGTCCAGTGCATGGTGCCTTGTATGTGGCCATGAAGTACTTAGTAACAGTTTATTAAACTTAAATCAGCTGCATGATCTGATTCTAGTTACGTTTTCAATGGCTGACAGTGAGCACAAAGGAAGAAAGAGTGTAATGAATTCCAACTAGACTACCTAACCCTACAAAACGAACTTGGGTATATAAACCTGATAGAATCCAGCCAGCCCTAGATTTTCTGTTGAAATACCAGACAAGTCACATAAGCTCTCTGGACTTCAGTTTCCTTCCTGGTAAATCAAAGGGTTTGAACTAGATCAATGGTCTTCAAACTGTGCTGGGATGCCCAGATGAGGGACCTTTGGTCCTGCTATTGCGTCAGGGGACGGCCCAGCAGATAAGGCTCCAAATCCCCCAAGATATAACCTCCTTCAATCAGAGATATTCTACTCTTATTTATTTTATCAATTGGGCTGCTACATAAGTTATCATTTGAACAAAAGATCTTGCAGCTGATGAAAGCTAAGAAAACTACTTAGCCTATGGTAGTGCCAAGTGGGGGCATTTCAGATAGAACCAGGGTGTCTTTTAATGTCCCTCCAATCACATGCTTGTGGCATCAAAGAGTAAGTCTCCTTGAATATAAGCAGAGCCATGTTAAGCCAGCCATCTTTCAGCTCCTTTCAATAAGAAGGAGCCCATGGAAGCATCTCTTTTCTCTCTTTTCTTGTGACCTTTGAGAATCTCCAGGGACCTCAGGCATCTGCTACTTTGGGCAGAAAAGTTCGGGCTGTCAGCTGAGTGTCCAGGCTGGTGAGGTTGCTAATTTCAGAGAGCGGGCAGGGCGAGTAGGGAGGAAGGGCAGGGACTATCTGGCACTAAGAGGACTTCAGTCAGACTCCACTACAACCTCCAGCTGCATCACCCACGGCCTCGCAGGGGGCTGGTCAGAAAGGGACTCGGAAGATGCCAGAGCCACGCTGTTTGTCCCGAACCCAACCAGAGCCATTTCCAGGCACTCACAGGTGTGCGTCCCTTGTTCCAGGCACAATGGGGTGTGTTCGGGGTGGAGTGAGTGATGTGGGGAGCAGCACAGCCTCTTCCTGGAAGGGGGACCCACGGCTCCACCTCCTGGGCATTAGTCACAGCCTTCCAGCACCTTCCCAGCCATGTCTATGACCAACCTGACACCTGGGACCAACTCTGCAACTTCACACTCATTTCCCAGGGTTTTGAAGGGAACAGAATGGGGAGTCAGACATGTTTGGATTTAAACCCCAACTTGGCCACACTGCTAACTCTGAAACCTTTGTTAGGCAAGTGAACAACTTTGAGACTCAGTTTTAGTTACTCTGTAAAATGGGGATAAGTTATTTGAACTGTCGGTACTTTAGTTTTCTCATAGGTAAAAGCAGAAACAAAAACAATACCAATATGCTTGGGTTGTAAGGATGGCATAAGCTAATTCACGGAAAGAAAGCCCTTGGGACATGCCTGACTCCAGTAAGTTCAATTATTAGGATGCTGATCTGGCTGCTCCCTGAGTCTCTTTCCTCCTCACTGAGTTGGCAAGTGGCATGTCACTTACTTCTGTTGACACCCAGCCTTCAGCCCAGTGCTGGCACTCTGCAATACTGTCTGTCCTGACTCTGATCCTCCCTTTTTCTCTAGCTCTGCTCCCCTGTCTGTCATCCACCCGTGGCCGGGTCTGGGCTGGCCCCCTGTATGCATTTGCAGGCTTTCTGGAGCAGCCTCTCCAAAGGCCTTTTTGGGAACCCTGGGATTGGACCAGTGCTGGGCTGAGGACCCAGCCAGACCCCAACCCAAACCCAATGTCAAGGTTGAGCAGCCACGTGGTGGGAGCCACACCACCTCCTAAGGCAGACCACAGGGATAGCCAGACCTCCACCAGGCCTAAAGCCTCTGCATGTGAGATGACCAAATGCATGAAGCCTCCATCCTGAGGGCTGCACCTATGTGGCGGCCTCCAGAGGCATCTCCACGGGCCCTGCCCCCAGCCCCAGCCAAAACCATTCCTCTGAACATGTGGGGAATGAGACAGGACAAGCCTTCGTAGACTCACTCTGTCACACCCATCTATTAGCAATGAAAAATGTAGAAGAGGACATGTACTGTTTTTTAATGTTTTCCCAAACCTGAGGAAATCGAGGCAAAGTGGTAGGAGGGAGAAATGGGCTGGTTTGGAAGAATGAGATTGTGAATTAGAGTTTTTCAATTTCCTTTGACCAGGGCAGATGCCAGGTGGAAAATAAAGCAAAATAAACATTCCAAAGAGCTGCCCTTAACTCTCAAGGAAGTTTCTAGACTTGGGGTCTCCAACTAATCGCAAAGGGGCTGCCATGTGCCTACACTCACCAGCAGCATCAAGACAGGGTGATGTGGGTCCTGCTCATCTTGGTAGCATTGCCTTTGCAAGGATGTAGATGTGTCATTATCAAGGATATACACTTTTTCACCCAGGGCAGCTTTTGGACCAATTTGCTTTTTCTCAATGACAAGTATTTAAAGCATAACTCCTATTAATATATGAGTGAGGGTGAGACGGGGCTGGTGTTCTAATAAGGAGTTTTGAGTCTTAAAAAGGATCCTTTTAATGAAGCATTGAGGCATTGCCCCTTCCATGAAAGCCCTGTGCCACATAAGAGATGGGAGGGGTCCCAAGCAGAGACTTCAGCTCTGCAGGAACCCATCGTGCACATGGAGATGGGTGTACTTCCAGATGGGTGGAGATGGAGATGTGTGTGTACTTCCAAAGGGAGTGCCCCTCGCCCTCCTGACCAGGCCCCCAGCCAAGTGCTGATCTTCCCTTGAGGATTCTCTGGAGGAAAAGCAAGAGGAGGGGGAGCAGCTGGTGCCTGCTTGCTGCAGGGCAGGGGGTCCCAGTCATCACCCAGAAGCCCAGCTCTGGGGCCCACATGCCAGGCAATGGCCTATGGGTTTGCAGAGCATCAAAGGCTACTTTGAGCAGAAAGGTTCAGGCTGTCATCTGAGGGTCTGGGCTGATGAAGCTGCTAAATGCAGAGAGCAGGCAGGGTGAGTCTGGAGGAAGGGCAGCGGCCATGTGGCACCCAAGGAGGATCCTCCAGAGGATTCCCAAGCCTTTTCCTTTGCTTCCGGGTGGGTCAGGGGAGGCCCCGGGCTAGGCTCACGGTCTAAGTGCTGCATCCTGGCCCGTCCTGACTTGTGGCCGAAGCCCCAGGTACCTGCAGGGCAGCACCCCAGAGCCCCCGGATGCTGCTGAGCTCACAGAGACCTGAGCCTGGCCTTTCCCAGTCCTCCTCTGAAAGCGCACCTGTCATCTTCACTAAGCTTTTCCATGAGCCGGGTGACGTGCAAAGATCATGCAATGCAGAGCTGTCACCTCTATTTTATTTGGTTTGTTTATAGACCAAAGGCTCAGGAAGGACAGGTGTGGGACACAGACAGCTCCTGACAGAAGGAGCGGCCTGGAGAGGCCCAGAGAGGAACATCTTGGATCCTGGGTGGCAGCCTTGACCACTACACTGCCCAGGGCAGGGCCGCTCAGAGAAGAGAGGACCTGGGCCACTGCCTTCCTGGAGCTTCCAGTATATTAAACAAGAAGAAAGACCAAAGCAGAGTTTCAAAAACTGCAATATTTCAGCATTTACTTTTAAGAAATTAACACTTTTGACACATGCGCACGAGTACAATGCAGTGTGATTGTGTAATTTGCAATGCAATTACAGGATTTATTTTCAAAATGACATATCGATTGATAGAGCATTATATTGGGCATAATATGATAAATGGGATGCAGCTCTAAAACAGTGTAATGAACGTTCCTTCCAGCTCTGCCAGTACAGCCCTACGGTTGCACGAACAACTCTGGAGGTAATATCCAGTTCTGGAGCTGAGGTCCTCTCTGATCCACCCTACTGCAGGGAGAGGTCGCTGACTGACAGGGAGGGAATTGGGACACAACGGGGTGTGGGTGTAACGAGGCTAGAAGGACACCTGGCAGGGTCAGCTTTCCCCGCCCCACCCCTCAAAAATCCCCCACCCCACTCTGGGTAGTCGGGCTACTGCACGCCTGCCTCCATCACTGCCCAGCTGTGTGATTTGGACAAGTTGCTTGCCCTCTCTGTGCCCTGGGTTCCTCAACTGGAAATAGTAACAGTCTATGACTGTGTACTATATTAGGGTTGTTGTGACCATCAGATGACATATTACAGGAGAGTACCTGGATCCACATGTGGCAATAGTTACTATTACTGGGTTTAGCTGTTACTGGGCATGCATTATTGCCAAATCTCACTGTTAAGAGAAACCCAAAATGCAGGATTTTAATGTGAATTTTCTGATTTTTGAAACATCCACTGTTTTTAAGCGCTGTGCAGGTTAAGCAAAATACGTCTGCCACCGGATGGGCCCACTTCTGGTCCGCTGCCTTAGGTTTCACGCCGGCCTCCCCTGGGCTGTGATCAGGAGCCCCGACGGCTCCTGCCTTGCCCAACTCAGCATGGGTCTGGAGGACAAAGGAGTCCAGTGGAAAAGAAGGGTGGTCGGAGGGAGAAAGGAAATGGAAAGCCCGTGCATCTGGGTGGCAATTTCTCCTGCTCGAAACGCGGATTGGCAGCCCAAGTGATGTATTGAGTTCGTTTCTGCAGGTAATTGTTTAAATGTTACAGCGGCTTTAACATGTCGTCTGTTAAAACGTATTGGTGAGGCAGCCATTGCAAACTTGTAATGTGGGTAATATTTAGATGATTTACAAGGTGAGGTGCAGTTTCCGATTCAATCAGAGTTGCGTTTGATTCAATAGGTGATGCGTCTAATCCGACTGGGAGCCCATCGAATCCAGAGGTGATGTGTTTGATTCACGGGCTAATGTACCTGATTTAGAAGGTGATGGATCTCGTCCACGCTGAAGGATTCCAATTCCCCCACGCCAGGTATTTGCTTCAGTGTGTGATGTATGAGTTTTAATAATAAGACACGCTTTGGGGACGGCGAGGGCACCGGCTCCTCCCGCTGCCTGGCACGTCTGTGGCTGCAGCCTGCTTCCTGCGGAGCCTGGCTCTGCCTATAGGACCAGAGGTGCAAAGTAGCCGCAAAACCCAATTCCCACGTGTGACCTGTGCCTCCACATGTCCCGTCACTGCCATTCTTCTGAGATCCATAGATGGGCTTCTGCCTCTCTGTTTAATTGTCTAGAGGTCCACAGTCAGGACCATTGTGTTGAGAACCTTGCACGTAGGGGGCCCTTCAGGGATGCGTCCGTCAGCTGAGAGACAGCCCCCTCCCCAGCTCTAGTCTGCTGGAAGTTCCTTGAGCCTCGCCCGACACTTTGTGGGGTCCCACTGCCAGCCTTCCCAGGCCAGGCACACAGCTTTTAATCAACATTTGAGGGACTGGAGTTTCGTGTTCCTACTAGGGGGAGAGGGAAGGGTTCTTCTGAACTGCTTTTCAGCCCCTCCCTCATGACCCCTCCCTCTGCTAGTGTGACCAGCAACCCCCTCTTGAGAGCGGAGATGCTTCTGCTTGTACCCGAATGCCCTTCTCTCTCTTCCTCCACGTGCACCCTGACAGAGTCACTGCCTCCTGTCACCTCCCCAACAGCAGTCAGCCCTGCCCCGCATCTCAGCTCGGCCCCAGAAGAGCACCCGCCCCATAGTTTTCCGAGTCTTCTGGCCACATCTCAGCAATAACACTTGTCCCATAAGTTGCCCTATGGCAGGGAGGTCTCTTCTTCAGCCTGCTGTCCCCAGCACCTGGCAGATGGTAGACAAGCAACCTCAGAGGAGGGGGTAGAATGAATCATTACTACTAATAATAATAGCTCCCATTTATTGAGCTCCAGGTGTGTTCGGAGTGTAATTTTACAGGTCTCATCTCTTTATCTCTTTAATCCTCACCGCAAACCATATGTGATAAGAACTATCGTGACCTCCATTTGTACAGATGGGGAAACTTAGGCTCAGTGAGGTTAAATGATTTCCCCAGGTTACGCATTAGCAGAATTAGATTTGAATCTATGTCTCTCAGATCCCAAAGCCAAGCTCTTAACTGTCACATCATCTGGCCTCCCAGGACCAGAGAGACTGCTCCATTCTGGCCCAGGACAGGGAGGCTGTGGTCCCCCAGAGATGCAGAAGTGCCCTCAGGGAGACAGAACATGACACAAGGCAGAACAACCCGATCAGCAAACTGAGGCACAAGGGGGCGTTAGAGGAAGGAGCAATTAGGGAAGGCTTCCTGGAGGAGGTATTTGATCTCGCCTTGGAGGAAGAGAAGAAGAGAAATAGCACCATCAGCTATGCTGATGCCCATTCTCAGTCTTGGACCAGGACCAGCACTCTGGTCCTCAGGCTGCCCTGAGCACAGGGGAGTCAACAAGGCTGAGCCTGTAACAACTAGTCTTTCAGGTGACTGACTGACTGTTCCCCTACTGGGAGCTCCATGTGGTCGGAAGCTGGGCCTGGGCAAGCGCTACAGACAGGAGTAAGCAGTGACTCCATCCCACCAAGAGAGACTAGTCAGCCCACCACCATCCAGGAGGGAGAGGCACGACATCGAGCCCAAGCTCAGGGGTGTCCTGGATCGTCCAGTGACGGCGGGGATTATCTAGATTCCTGCTTCTCTTGCTCCTCTTCCAGCATTTGATCCATAATTTTTCCCTCGCTCGTTCCTGTCACAGTCTTACATCCCGAGAATCCCGGTCTCCCTTCAGGGCTGGGTCCACTAGAAGATGCTCTCTTTCGGGGAGTGGAATTTTGGGAAGACAGCCTCGCCATGTTTAACCTGCCCCTTCCCAGGCCTCCCTCAGGATCTGTCAGAGGAGAATGCCATGGGGGTCAGGGGTTTGAGACAGGGATCTGCTTCAAAGTCACCCAGACCGCCTCCTTGTCCCAGCCCACACAGCCTGTCCTGAATCTGCTCTTCAGGGAGGGGCCCAGGAATCTGCATTGTAACAAGCCCTGCTCTGAAGTTGGACAATGGAGTTAGGCCAGGTGTGGGCTTGCTCCTGGTCCGGGCACCTGGGGCCTGGGCCTCAGCATCAGAGGTCTCCGTCCGACCTTCCCTCCAGTTCTCCACTATCCCTACAACTCAGCTCCCTGAGCCCTGGCCTCTGCTCTCTTCATCCCACAGCCCAAGAAAGTTTGGGATGTTTTAAAATCCCAAACTTCCCAAAAGTTTAAAAATCATTTAACCTCACTGAGCCTCAAACTGGTTCGGGGCAGCCTCTGGGTTGGCCCCTCTGGGGAGAGGGGCCACTGCAGGCTCAATGGGCTGTGGTCAGGGGGTCCAGGGGTCAGCACCTGGGGTGTGACCTCCCTGTCCGAGAGGTCAGGGAAGACACAATAGATATCTCTGCCTCAAAAACAAGACTTGACTGGCCACTTGCTACGTGCCGGATACTTCCACATTCTTGACCCCGTCTGATGCCCTCAGCCCTGAGTTCCATCCCCATTTTACAGAGAGCAAATTGAGGCTTGGAGAGGTTAGTGGGTTTACCCAGGGTCGTATAGCAAGTATTTGAAGAACAAAGGAGGGAGTATCATCTGCCAGCTCCAGGGCTGCCCCGCCCTCTCTCCCTGTGTCTCTTTGTGCTTCTCTCTCTGTCTCTGTCTCTGTCTGTCATGGTGGGCTGTCGGGCACCACGACAGGCTGGTGTGGGAGATATTTGGATCCAGCACATCTTCGTGTCCTCCGATCTCACCACCCAGGCAGAGGCCGACTCTAGCATAAGGTTGGTGATGGGCCAGACAGGCCGATTCCTTGGAGGCTCAATGCAGAACAGCTGCCTGCTCCACTTCTGCTGCTTCTAGAGGCCACAGTGGCCCTGACTGCACACACTTTCCCAGGCTGCAGCCACGAGTGGGGGGTCCTCAGGCACAGACAAAGGAATAGCCCAGCCTTGCAAATGGCTTTGAAAATGAGGCCATGGGGATTCCACTTGGCTGACACACTCTGCCCCGGCCCAGGCCTCATCCCCAGAGGCATCCCCCAGCCCCTACCGGCCAGCTGCGTGTCCCACTGCCACCCACACCCAAGCCCTGACCACACGGAAGTAGCTGCTCAGCCCAGAATTCCCCATCACACTCCTTCCCACACAGGGAGGGGCAGGAGGCAGGGATGGTGGCAGCAGGGACTGTGGGGGCTGACTCACCGCTGACATCAGACATGGTCACAGACCCTCACTGTGCACCGGCCATGAGCCAAGCCCTACATGAGCCAGGCAGGGTGTCCAGATGAGACCTCAAGTCTGAGACAGAGGATTTTAATGCACTGACATGTTAACAAGGGGTGTCAGACCATCTCTGCAGAACTTGCTAAGGGGTGACCACAAAAGACACAGTAACCGTTAGCCCAGCAGTCTTCTGCTGAGTGCCCCTGAGGACACACGGAGACGTCGCCAAGAATACACAGGCACAGACAGCTTTGAAGACATCACTTTCCAGGCCCTCTGCTTTAGGCATTCTTTCCTAAAACCAGTGTGTCTGAGCAGACACTGGCGGTTTCCAGTTTTCCCACAAAACAAAGAAAGGTCTTGCCTTTTTGAATCTTGGGATGAAAAATCCTCAGGGCACCAAACACAGGACTGCAAGAAAGAATCCAGTAAAAATCCAAGCCAAGGATAGTTCATGCAAGTCACAAGCCACCGCCAAACTCTGTGCTTCCCGCCTACCTACCTGTGTATCTTGGGATAAGAATGCAAATGTTTCCAGTATGTATTAACCTATACATTTGAACTGAAAAGTGAAATCAGAATTATCCTTTTTCACAAAAAGTTCTGATCCAGCTGTTTGATTTTGCCAAATTATATTATATGGTGGCTGTTTTCCGTAAACTGAATGACCTGAATCTCCAGCTTCAAGGTTTTGTTGAAAAATATTTAAAGCACATATATCATGTTCAATACACCAGAAGTCTCGTCCTTTGTAACTATTTAAACTTTTGATGAAAAATTTTAGATGTCAATCTTAAATGCTTAAAAGGAACAGCATTTAAAATGTTTAAAAATGCTTGAAAGGCTACGTAGTTTTTCAAAATCCTTTTAGGAGGTAGTCAAACAAAAAGTTTGAAGATCACCTCCTTAGTCTACCCCCCTTCCCTAAGGCACAGAAGAGGATTGATCAGTCGAGACTGATGGAGAGAATTTCCTTAGAGCCAGAGTTATCAGTGAGTTTGCTGTGATCCCCTTACTCCTCAGGCAGGGAGAGAGGGCTCCCCCCGGCTCCACCCAGATGAGGGGGACAACGCCTACCAAATGGGCATGTTTCCCATGAGGAGAGAGTGACCTCATCCCTCTGGCCAGATGCTTACTGAGCTACAGAAATCTGAGTTGTAATAACACCAATAACTGGCTCCTCTTAGGAAGAGAACCCTTAAGAAAGCCTGCCATGAATCATGTGGAGTGGAGACACTTTGCCTGATGCCTGAAGTTGTCTGGAGAAATCCGAAGGTGAGCGGCTGGATAATGACAGCCTGATGCAGGAGACAGAGACAGTGACAGTGGGAACAAGCTGTGGTTCCACTGAAGGCAGAGAGAGGATGCAGGCCATTTTCTGTGGGCCAAGTGGACCTAGGGAAGGCAGCAGGTTTGATTTTGTTTTGAAAAGAGCTCCAGCAAGCTGGTTTCCTGTCAGGGCTGAGGCAACCCCAGGAGACAGAGGTTGGGGGTGGCCTACAGAATGTAGAGGTTGAGAGGGGAAGCTCATAAGCTGTCAGCCAGAGATTTCGTCTCCCAGGCCAAGTAAGGGAATAGCGGGGGGCCCCTAGGAGGACCCACAAATGCTTATCACAAGAAAATGAGCCAGCATTTGTACGTTTGCACAACTGGGATCCCCAGTGCCAGACTCCAACAGACCAGGCAAGAAGGACCTTCCCTGCTCTTTGTCGTCTCTCTCTTCCTGTGCTCCAAACCCAGGGAGCCAGACACCGCACAGTCCACAGAAAATCAGAGCGAAGGGAAGTCAGTGAAGGAGCCAACCACGCCCATTCCCCTGAGTCCGGGCTAAGCTGGGAACAGGTTGAGGCTTTAAATCAGGTAAGAGAGTGAAGCTTTGGAATCAGATTGGACCAGACTTTTTAGTACACATTTGAAGTTGTTTGATGATACCGGAAAGTGATGATGAAATCTACAAAGCCGAGATATTGCCCAGCTAGGGGAAAGACAGGCGGTGGTAAAACTGAACAGAGTCGTGTTTTATTTTTTGCTTTCTCCGCCAGCTTCCCATAGCGTCAGACCCCACAAGGCAGTCAGATGGGGGACATCAAAGCCTGGTTGCTCATGGTCGGGCTCCAGAGAAAGCACTGATGACGACAAACGCCCATGGGTGACGTCAGCCAAAGGAGCAGGACAGGTGGTCAGCACTAGAGGGAGATGGTGCAGCCAGGAGAGGAAGGTCACCAATGGAGCACCAACATTGACTGAACAGCACAGCGGGTCAGGCACCAAGCAGAGCAAGAACTGCTTCTGACAGCGTCCCTGTCCCCAGGCATCCATCAGTGCTTAGCAGAAGTAATCACGAGTCCCGGCGTGGGGAGAGGGAGGTGGCTGTCCATGGCGCGTGCCAGGAGTGTGGCACAACTCGTTATAAGAATTCAGGAGAGGGAGCGCTCACCTGAGATGATTGATCAGGGAACCTCTGAGTTGCGCTTTGAGAGAGGGGAGGCTGAGGATGCTGAAGAAGTTCACAGAGGAGGAAGACAGGCATGCTGAGCCCAGCGCAATGCCGCCACAGTCCTGCAGGCCCAGATGGCTCCCAAAGAGCCCAGACAGGACTGTGTACCAGCAAAGAAGCGTCTGTGCCGTCTGCAGTGCCAGGCATGAGTCTTCACTGCAGCCAGCTGGGCTCCAGCTCCAAGATGGCTCCTGACCCGGAGCCACAGCTGGTGGTTTTGGATGTACCTGGCAGCCTGCCCTGCCAGGTCCATCCTGTCTCCATTCTTCTTGGCTCCAGAGTCAGCAAAAGCATGCATATGTACAATGATGTGTGTGCACACACACAACAGGTGGTACTCATTTCCAGGACCAAGATCTTTGGGAAGAAGCAGAGCCAAGCACAGGCAAATATGTTTTGCATCCTGGGTTCTCACTCACCAGACATACGCATTTTGATATAGGCAGCCAGCGATGGGGAGGAGAGTAGCCAGGGTACATCCCGCCCACCCTGGAAGCCTTGAGCACTGACAGCTGCTGGGTCTCACCTCTGACTCTCTCCCTCAAGCGTTGTAACTTCTTGTCCCCTCAGTGCTCTCTTCTCCCCACTGAGGAGGCCACGGCCATCTCAGGAGAATTTGGAGTTATAAGCTCTCATTGACCTGGAGGTGCTCAGCTGCCCATGGTCACATGGGTCCCCTGGGATCCCGCCCTGGACATCTTGTCCCCTCATCTGTGCACCCTGCGGAGAATGCTGCTCTTTTAATAAGAACATAATCTAGACTCTCCAGTCAGTTCTAGGAAGGAGAGTCCCTGATGGGGAAGGGCAGCTGACCAAGTGACCTGCACAATCCCTGAGTTTGAGCTTCTCTTGGGTTCCCTCTCTTGGAGTGTGATTTCCACCAGCATGCTGACCCTGGGGGAGTATTGTTCTCCTTATTGCTCTGAACAAAAATACCTGGATTGTCTGGAAATGGTGCCATTGACAACAACGTGGGTGGACCTTGAAGGTATTATGCTAAGGGAAATAAGTCAGGCAGAGAAAGACCAACACCGTATGACTTCACTCACATGTGGAAGAGAAACAAACACTCGGATAAGGAGAACAGATTAGGGGTTACCAGAGGGCAAGGGGGTGGGCGGAGGGGGAAAGGGGTGAAGGGGCACACATGTATGGTGACAGATCAAAACTAGACTATTGGTGGTCAACACAACGGTGGTCTACACAGAAACTGAAATATAATAACATACATCTGAAATTACACAATGTTAAAAGCCAATAAAATAATTTTTTAAAAAATACATAGATTGTCTGGCATGACCTCAGTGCTTACTCCGGGTTGCCTGGACAGTGATCTTGCTGGCACCAAGGGCCCCAGGTCTTCCAGGGGGAGGGCCTGTGGCCAAGCTCCCCTGCCCATGGTCACATCGGTCTCAGCGACGCTGGTGTTGGGAGCTGGTGTCCCCAGGCAACTCCGGTAAATGCTGGCCCCCCAGGCCAACCTGCATTGTACTAAATTGGTCTGATTGCTGTCCCCAGTGAAATGGTTCCTGTCTCACTTGTCTTGAAAGAAGGGAGAGCCTCAGGAAGGACAGAATCCCTACGAGGGAGTGAAAACACTCACCAGCCCAGAAAACCTCCCCATGGGCACAGTGGGAGAATGGGGACCTGTGCCTTCCCTCACTGACTGCTTACAATTTCCCCTTTTCTGTAAAGCCTCAGCCCATGCACTGGGACATCTGTCCCCACCCTGGGGCATGATAGGCAGTGCCCACCAACAGGCCAACTGTATTAGTCACCTCGGGCTGCCATACAAGAGACCATAGACTGAGTGGCTTAGATGACACAAATTTATTGTCTCACAGTTCTGGAGGCCGAAAGTCCAAGATCAGTGTGCCCACAGGGTTGGTTTCTGGTGAGACCTCTCTTCCTGGCTTGCAGACAGCCGCCTTCTCAGTGTGTCCTCACATGGCCTCTTCTCTGTGCTGCTGGGAAGAGAGAGAGATCTCTGATGTCTCTTCTAGAACAGAAGTCTGTTGGATTTGACCCCACCCTCGTGACCTCATCTAACCTGAATTACCCATTAAATGTCCTATCTCCAAATACACTCACACTGAGGGTTAGGGCTTCAACATCTGAACGTTGGAAGGACTCAATAATACCACCCTTCTCTCAGTTCCCACGGCTGTAACTCTTCAAGCGTTCCTTCCCCACTGGGTAGAGTGACAGGGAACTAGCACCAAGAGGAGCATCAGGACCCCACCTTGTGAGTGAAGCTCTGTGCTTCCCTGAGGGCTCACAGGCCTTTTCTCAGTCCCCTTGGGCTCCCAGGGGAAGCAGATGCTGCTTCTGGAATTTCCTCACCTCCTTTTAGTCCTCAGACACCTCCCCAAGATTTGGTCTGAGTTCACACCTCTGCCCCAATGATGGTACCAGGAACTACCTCCCATTCTGGGCAAGACTCTGAACTCTCCTTCAAGAGTGGTGCCATTCCTTCTGGGCTTGGCGTGGCAGTGATACATGGACAGGACACTGGGCCATGGTAGTCAGAGGATAAAAGACAAAAGTCAGTCGTGGTTGGGGACGTGCACGGACAGAGAGAGGTGGGGCAGGGTGGGGGTGGGGGGCGCAGGTTTCCAGTGCTGTTCTTTGGTCCAGCACTGGGGGCAGAGGTCTGGGGTTTCTCTGTGAATCTCTCCCCAGGCATTGCAGGGAGTGGATGTGCCACGTTGTCACCCTAACACATGTGTGAAATGCAGCTGTTTCCGGAACATAGTGTCCCCAGTGCAGTGTAAGCATCTAAGACACAGAAGGATGGAGTGTTAGGGCCAAAATGAGCACCAGGGAAAGGCTAAGAGATGTTCCCTGCCCTTCAGGAGCTGACCGCCTAGAGGGAGAGTCAGATACACAATCAACCACATCACCAAGTATTAAATGTCCTGGTCAAGTTACAAATCACGTGCTTTGGGATCCCAGAAGGGGCTAATTCTTTCTCTAGGGAAGGGGACAAAGATTTCCCGCTTTTCGCATGAGAAAACTGAGGCCCATAGATGAAAAGTTTTTTTGTTTTTTCTTTTCACCTAACATCAGTGGCAAAAGAGAAAAACCCAAGACTCCAGCCACTCCAGCCAGCACTTCCATCTGTTTCTCCAGAGTCCAATTTGTACAGTAGGCTGCCTCCCACCTTTTGATAACCCTGATGCTCAGCATCCCAAGAAAAGACGCTGGCAGAGGCTCTCCTGGGCGCTAGACGGAGTCCCTGGAAAGGTACCTGGCAGCCAATGCCCTCCCTGATCTAGGGCCACCTGGGCAGTGTGGCAGGCCTCTGGGAGGAGGGCAAGGAGTCCACCTGGTCTGGTCTCCTGGCCACAGGAAGTGATGCCTCCTGGGCTCATTTCTGCAGCTGTTGCTTGCTCGGCACGGTTCAGATAAACAGTCAGATGTCCTCAAGGCGACCTCCCTGACTCAGAGAGTTTGGGAACTGAGGTATTCACTCCTGGGGGAGGGAGGAGGCAAGGACAGGACTTGAGCCGCTGACTCACCCTTTCTCACCGTCTCCCTGCTCCCATTCTTCAGGAATCGGGGAAGGAAGGAGCTATCTGTGAAGGATGAGTTCCAGGACCAAAAAAGGTCGTGTTCTCACTCCTCCCAGCCGTGCTGCCCTTCGTCTCTCCCAGGGTGGCAACAGATCTGGGGTGACGTTCTCGCCTTCATGAGACAGCAATCCTTACAAGGTCTCTGGGTGGTAGAGCGGACGGGAGGAGGAGGGAGATGATCCTATGGGATACCAGAGAAAGGCACAGCTGGGCAGAGAGGCTGCCACAAATATTTTCTGGGTGATACATAAATTATAAATAAAGTAAAGATAATAGAAGACAACCAACTTTGTTGAACAACAGAGCTTGAAGGGGCATCAGACATAACACAGTCCCACCCCATCACCAGGGCTGGCTTCCTGGTCGTGTGACCTGTGTGGTCACACAGGCCCCACACTTCGAGGGTCCCGCTCTTGGTTTAATGCTCTGCCGTTGCCATCTTGAAATTCCTAATAATTTTTTAACAAGAGCCCACATTTTTATTGTACAGGGCCCCGCAGATTATGTAGTCAGTCCTGCCCGTGGCCTTCCAGATCACTAAAGGAACCCAGAGGGGAAAATGGCTGCTCAGGGTCACACACTCAGGGTTTGTTTAGAACCAGGATGAAAGTTCTAGTCCTGTGTTTTACCACCACACACTGACTCTAACTCTGCTGTGAGTCTCTGTTCAGGGCAAGAACTTCCAATCCTGGCCTCATTCCTGGGGTCCCGTGCTCTGCTGCCTTATCTGCTCCAGGGAGGCCTCGGCCATTGCGGCTCGGGCCACGCAGCCCAGGGTGAGCTTGGTGTTTGTGGACAGGCCCCGCAGCTATGGGCAACAGGGAGAACTCAGGCAATGATGCTGGAATCTCAGTTCCACCCTTTCTGCCTCTGAACCTCTCTCTGAGCATCTCTGATAATAGTAATCACAGAGATTAGAGAAAATGTACATCAGGAAGCCAACAGTGTCAGCTTGTCCTAGGTTTTCAGTCTTCACCGTTGGTAGAATATTGCGTTCATTCTCAGATTCTCCTTCACCTTCAGTCACTCAACGTCCCTCAGCCCTTCCTGTGTGGCAGGTGTCTTAAGAGAACTAATTTTGGAACAGACTTAGGTTTAAGCTGCAGTTCCCCCACTTCCTGGCTGGGTCACCTTGGGTCAGTCCCTTCATCTTACTGTGCCTCAGGTTTCTCATACAGGAAATGGGACTAATGATGGTATAAAGCTTATGGGGTTACTAGGGGGACTAAGTGAGACTATGCAAAACAAACTTAACAGGGCATCTAGCCTAGAGCTTGATAGAGTATTTTGTTGCTGATTTTTCCTTTAGCCTGGCTTGCCCTGGCCTAAGACTGTGGCTGGAGAATGCCCTGCCTTTGTCCTTGAAGCTGCCCTCTAGAACCCTACTCTTCAAACTGTGGTCAGGGGACCAGCAGGAGCAGCCTCACCTGGGAACCCACTAGAAATGCCGAATCTCAGGCCCCACCCCAGACCTTCTGAATCAGAATCTGCACTTTAACAAGACCCCCAGGTGATTCATATGGTCATTAACTTTGAGAAGCAGTGTGACTCCTGGTGCCTGCATCTGTCCTGCCCCTGGGGAGATGAGTCACTTTCTAGGCCCAGCCAGAATTGTTCTTAAGAAGGCAGAGCCCAAGCCTGCCCTGATGGATTTGACCAGGGTCCCCGCCCCTTCCCGAAGGCTGGCAATGTGGCTGGGGGAACTAGGTGAGGAAGACAGTGGTGTGAGGGGCATACTGACGTGGGGAATGACTGAGACTACTGCAACGATCCCAGCAAGAGATGAAGGGCCTCAACTAGGCCAGGGGCCGAGAGTACAGGGAGAGGGGGCTGAGCTATGGAGTTATGTCTGATCTAGAATGCAGCAGCCTTAGTGACCACGTAGACGTTACAGGGGACAAGGGAGAAGGAAGGATCAAGGACAACTCTGCGGTCCTAGACTGATATAACAAGATGGTTGTGCGTTGCCAGAGACAGGGCCGGCCAGAAGGAGGAGGAGAAGGGGCAGATGATCAGGAGGACAGAGGCGTGCTTTCCACTTTGGACATTATAATTTTGCAGCGTCGGTGGGACATCAGTTACAGATTTTCAATAAGAAGAGGAGGCTTCTTGTGGCCCTTAATTCATGCCTCTTTGCAGCACTCATTGCTCTGCGGAGTGCTGAGGAGCTCTGAAGCTACAAGGCTGTGGATTCAAATCCTGGTTCTTCCACTTAGGACCCGTGTACCTTGGGCAAGTTAATAAACCCCTCTATGCCTCAGTTTTAACATGTGTAAAATTACCTATCTCAGACAGTTGCAGTGAGGATTAAATGAATTAATACACGTAAAGAGTCTCAAACCATGCCTGGTACATAGCAAACACTCAACAAATATTATCCGTTATTACAACTGCCTGTTTATTTGAAATCATGAGGCCCTTGGAGACAAGGACCTCAAATAAAATCATCTTTGTGTTGTGTAACACTTGGCACAAAGCAGGTATACAATATGGTCCACAGAAACCACAACATATGTTGTTCATTAAAGGTGGCCCAGTGGGCCAGTGTGGTATCTGTACACAGATGAATACAGATGTCGTCTCTCTTTACAAATGTTCGTCTCATCCCCTCTTTTTTCTCATCGTAGCTTAATGACTTGTAGGTAATGAGAATCTGTGCTTGTTCTTTCTCAGCCTAAAAAAGAGGCTTGAGAGGCTCAACCCTCATCTATGGGCCACTGATAACTGAGCCTGGTTGTAGGGTAAATCCACTCTCCCAATGGGTGGTACTACCCCTATGAGCAGGGGAAGACCTGTCCTCTGAAGATCCTCATTTGACAAAGATTACCTGTGTGCCTATCAATAATAATGACAATCACTTCCGTTTCTTGAGGCCGACCACCAAGCCGAGTGTGAGTAAGACCAAGACTCCTCCTCTCTGTGGAGCTCACAGTCTTGTCAGGGAGAAAGACAAGAAAACAGAAGATTGTAATATAGTGTGATAGTATGTGACAATAGAGGTGACACAGGGTGCTGGGGGGCTCAGGGGAGAGAGAGGCACCCCAGCCTGATCATTTGAGATCTGGCTCCTTCCACGAGAGGACCAAAACAAAATGGTAGCCCTGAATGAATGCCAGTCCTGCCTCCAACACTATAGGCTTTTTCTCTCACTATCACACTGGACATGGTGACCACAGTCAGAGTAACAGCTGGGAGCAAAAGAAGGGCAGAGGGCAGGTGCCAGGCACACACACACAAGAAGGAATTCAAGGACAGGCACAAATCTAAGTCAGAGGGTGGCTTAGGCCCATTTCCCTGTAAGCAGAGCTTGAGATAAGGATTCAGTGCAGTTGATTTATCAAGGGAGTGCTCCTCAGGGAAAACCAATAAGGGAGGGAGGAAAGAAAATCAGGGAAGGAGAAAGAGCAGAGCAAGGATGTAGTCTCAGGTAAAGTCTAGTCTTTGCCTGATCTTTGGGGTCAGGGATGAAGAAACCTTGGCCACGCAAGGCACTCCCTCAGTCAGCTCAGTCGAGAAGGTGGGCAGCTGTGAGCTGTCAACAGCCAACCGTCACAGCATCTAGGTGGGCACAGTGGCCCAGTAAAGGGGATATGGGTGGGGGGCAATCAACATTGCCAGGCACAGGCAGGTACAAGTCAAAGGCACAAACATCAGGTCCACTTTCACCCAAGATCACTTCTGTCTACCTGTGACTTCTTAAAGGATACACTTTGTGAACTGGGGCGAGCTGACAGGCTCCTGGAAGAAGCCCAGTCTGTGCTTGGTGTAGAGCTCGCTGGTAACCAAGCCCTCCAAGCCTCTTCCACAAATGCTGCTGGCAGAGCACATCTCCCTCATCCTGTTTGTGTGTCCAGAATGTGCCCATGAAACATGACTTTGGTAGGGTGGTAGGGACAAGCTGGTTTGCCCCACACGATTTGGTATGAACAGCTTGGACATCTGGGGGCATGGTTTATACATCACCACCCACAAATTATCAGCCACGAACTCAAGTGTGCAAGAGGAGAAGGCCAATTGTTCTCACCCACCAAGGCAGCCTGGCCTCTTCTGGCAATTTTGAGTCATCCAGTGTTCATTCAATAAACTCCTTTTCTGCTTAACTCATCCAGAATCAGTTTCTGTTGTTTGCATCTAAGAATCCTGATGAATAGAGAGAGTAAAGCTGCTCCTAATTTTCACATTTTAAGTAATGGTGTGGCAAAAAAGTTATAATTTTGTGCATTTGCTGGATTACTTCCTTGATATGAATAGGAGCAGAATTGCTAGATCAAAAGGCGAGTAAAAGTGTAAGTCTTCCGGTTTCTATTACCGAATTATCCAGGGACCTCTGGCGTTGCTGAGAGGAGAAGGAATTGGACCTAATGTGCTGGGCATTAAGCTTAGAGCTGCACATAAAACCCAGCTCTAAGGGTCACTGCACCTCTCAAGTTGGATGGTATTAAAACCATCTCACAGATGAGGAACCCAAAAGCAGAGAGTTGTGTGACTTGTCCCAAGTCATGGTGCTGGTAAGTAGCAAAGCTGCTTGAGATTGGAACCTGGGGGTGTGGGATATTCTATTTGCTCCTCTAGATCCAATCACCACTTTCTTCCACTGGGAGGCTCAGTGGCCTGCATCACAGCCCCCCTGCCTTCAGTTCCTGTGGGGTTCACCCAGTGGGAGGCACAAGCAGAAGTCGAGAGAATGGAGAAGGGTGAGGTCATAGCATTGATTCCCAGCTTCCTCCCTGTGGGTCACCCATGTTGACTGAGTCCCCCCCACCAAAGGTCAACCTTACTCTCTCCAGTTTGGGGAACTTCTCCCTCAGCTAGCCTCCTTCAGGTCTAGGGGCCAGAACAGCTCTCTACTATTGCTCCTATGAGTTTCTGTACATCCATTATGGGCTTCCCTTGACCCCGCCCACTTCTTTGTAAATTGTCCCCATGTTAGGGTCTGCATCTCTTTCCTACTGGAATACTGACAACAGACCAGGTCTGTCCAGAGCCAAGGTGCACATTTTTCCACCACATCATGTTACACACTTGTACTTTTACGCACCAGCCCCAGCAACTCTGGCTCCTGCGCACATGCATGCATCCCATGATGGGTACACACAGGCTCCACCAGTCAGCTCCATGGAGGTCAGAATGTACTCAAAAGAGCACTGGAATGAAAGTCAAGATGCCTGGCTTGCTGTGTGACCTTGGGCAAGGCCCTCCAGCTCTCCAGCTCTCTCAACTTCAGTTTCCACATCTGAAAAATGAGGAGCTGGACTAGAAAGTTTCAAAGGTCAGATATCCCAGGAGAAAGAGGACAAGTATATACCGTAGACATTAAATTTGCATGTGCGCTTTACACACATCTGCAAACTAGCGTGTGCAGTTCTGTGGGTGGAGAAAAGGGAGGCCCTTTGTAAGCCGGAGTGCTGGGACCTTTTATTCCTATGTATTTAGAACCTTCACTGTTTGTACTTGGCCAGCTTTGGATGGCAAAACAGTCTATTCTCTGTGGAAATTCTGACTTATTTTTCCAGCTGGTCTGCCAGTTGCCAAGAAATGTCATCTGAATATCATTATTTAATCGAAGATTAGTCCACGCCTGTGACATAGGCTGTAACTATTATCTTCTTTGATTCTTTACACAAGAACACATTTTCTTCGCAGATCAGACCTTGCATTAATAGAAGTAAATGCTGCCTCCTCTTCGACCAAATGGCCCTAAGCATAGTGAAGAAATCCACTGAGATTGTGGCTGTCTGTCTCTGTGCGCGTGTGTGAGTGTACATGTGTGAGTATGTGTGAGTAGGAGGATGTGGATGTGAGTGTGAGTGAGGAAATCACTTTTGAAGTCATTTCTTGCAGGGATCCAGAGAGAGGACCTTCCTTGATCATTGGTCTTATCAACATGGCCTCCCACCCTAGCAGCTGATTTCCAATGTTTGTTTTCAGATTAGGCCATGTGTGAAACAAAATCCAGCCAAGCCTGCCGGGAGGTATGGGGATGGACCAGACGATATTTGCAACCCAATCATATTGCAGATCTCTTGGGTAAAGCAAAGGAGAAGAGGGCAGGGAGGGCATGAGTTCAAGCTGTAAATGTTGGCTTGTGTGTTGGAAAACTCTAGACTACATGACCTTAGAAGGCCCCCACTTAGCTCTGGAATGTCTCCAACCTTCTTAAGCTCCATGTGACATCCAAGCTAGCCTCTCATTTACTGCTTTCAGGGCTTCCTAGGACAATTTTCTCACTGCCTTTGTTTCGCCAGCTAAGGTGATAACATTTTATTTGTATATCTTATCACGTTGCTCCCAATGAAGGAGAGCCCTGACCTACCCTCGGAGTGGAACTCATTACAAGATCAGGACTTGCTCCCTTGTTCATGAAGGCCCTTCAGATTCTTCCTTATTTTCCAGCCTCTTGGCCTCCATCTGGTCCAAGGGCCAAGCTAGGGCCAAACATCCAACATTGCCACCCCCAAATCACTGGCTAAACGATCATCTGCCAGAAAAGAGGAGTCCAAGGACAAGACCTTGGGCTTATGGGGCAACTTGACCCTTTTCTTGTACACTGTGGTGGGGGCAAGAGAGGTCACTGGTTTCATTTGTAAGAGCTGGGGTGACAGAAAAACTGGACCTAACAACCAGAAATTCTCAGATAGAGCTCACTTATACCCCTCTCCAATTCCATTCTCTAAACTTTTTCTCTTTCCAAAGCCAGTCTATGGATGTGTCAACTCAAGGACAAAGAGAACTATAACCAAAAGGGTGATCGTGCCCATGCCTCCAGCCCTCTGCCCAGTGCCTGGCATGTCACAGGCACACAAAATATACTTTTTGAAATAACGAATGAGTTAGGGAGTCCATGAGGTAGGTGGGTAGATGAAGATGGTTCCCAGAATAAATCCTCAAGAAAATCTTCTTTGGAAAGGGTATAGTGGGGAGAAGTCCTTCACCTGTATTTGTTACAGAATAGCAGATATAAATGTTTTCCACCCTGTTGGGGGGACCCAGCCTTCAAATCAAATTGGAAACCTCCTTTCAGGCTCCTCTGGGTGAGTAAATGAGAGTTGAAGGAGTCGGAAAGGCAAATGGGGAAGAACTGACCAAGGTGAAGTTCAGACCTCAATCCCTATTGGACCTGTATGTACATTTCAGTCCTTTTCCCAGGCGGCTCAGCACATCCCTCACCCTGGCACTCCCCCAGGTCATAACGGGGGAAGATGACTAGATGGAGAAGATAACCAGCAGCCCAAACAGTTTTTTTTTTTTTTGGTCCAGTTGCTAAGTGTAGAGTGACTCATAACAACTCCAGACAAGAATGACGATGGAAAGGGAGTCTAGCAGATCAGGGGAGGGGTTGGGGGGAAAGAAGGGGGACCCTTGAGGTTGGGAGAGAATGGAAAACATGTTTTGTAAGATTTCCAAGATTTTTGGGGGCTGTTGTTCAGGACTTTTTCATAAGACCTGTTATCCTGCTGGGGTTTACATCACTATTTGATCTAAGCCCCAACAGGACGACTACATCTGCTACTAAGCTGTGTCGTAAATGTCTTTAATTTTTATATTTCATCTGAAGGGAGTTGTTAAAGTGAGTTTACAGGGTGATGGCTCTTTGAATAAAGGCCATCAATACTGGAGCAGAGCTCTCTATGACACTTAATTTTCACTCTAATAAGCCCTCCTAAAACATTACAAGATTTAGGAGGTTTTTTTCCTTTTTTCTTTTTCCCTTTAACTTCCCTTCGCTCTTTGCGTTATTTCTCTCCTCTCCATCTCTTGCACTCTCCTTTCTTGCTTTTCTTAAAGGACATATTTGAAGAGAACATTTTTGCCCAGATGACACCACTTCTCTTTTCACCACCAGCCAGATGTGCTCCTGACTTCTGAACAGGAGAAATGTTTCTTTGAAGTTTTTCAAAGACTTTGCTTTTATTTAGAATTTTTTTCCCCTTTTCTCTCTCTCCCTCATGTCTAACTGGTGGGGAAGCCCCAGGAGGGGTTTTCACATGGGCCTCTTTTCTTTTCCTAGAGCATAAAAGGAGTGGGATCAGAGGCACTCTGTTCCCAGAGAGCCTTCTATTTTCTGCCCTGAAGATTCCACATATTTTCTGGTGGAGCCGCTGTCCCCAGGAGAAAAGAGAAGATGGCTTTGGGTTTGCCCTGGAAGCATCTTTATTAGGTGAACAGAACGGTTCTGTCAGGAGTACAGGGGGAGAAAATTACCCCCATCCTGTTCCTGAACATCTCCCTCCCCTCCACAAGTGTGGGCAAAAAGAGGTCTTTTCTTTCCTGGCCATCGTTGCTCTGCTGCTCTTTCATTGCCCTGAAATTTTGTTAAAACAGACCAGTAATGGGAATTCAGGGGGCACATCAGAAAAAGATAGATTGGCACCCAAGAAATAGACCAGAAGCCCCTCTGAAAGCAAGAAGAGAGCCTTATTCATCTTTATCTCCCCCATAGCACCACAGCTCGGCATGCTACTCAGTACGTCTGGGCTGATGAGTGTTTTTCAAGGAGGGTTGGAAAAGAGTTTGTGGTCTAGGAGCGGGCAGTGATAGAAAGCTAGAAGATTCCTTTGGAGAACAAGCTATCCTTAGCATGACATGTTAGTGCAAAGGATTTGGAATACAAAGTTCTAGCTAAAGTTCCAGACGTGCATTGACTAGCTATGTCTCTCCCCAGTTGAATGTAAGTTCCAGAAAAGTGGCATCTCCCTAGGCCTAGGAGAATGCCTGGGACTTAGTGGGCATGTAGTAAATATTTGTTGCCCATGTGAACGTGTCTGCTTCACAATAGCCATGATTCTTTTGGAGGAAAGGGCATTCTAGACTCAGGAAGAAGACTTTTTTTCTTAGAGCTTTTTCAGGGAAAATAGTTATTGAGAGTTCTCAGAAAACTTCTTACTCCATGAAAATATTTGTATTTCTAAAATCCTCTGAGGTTGTTGAGGAAGATAAATAGATTTGGATTGAGGGGCTTTGTTTTTATTTTATACAAAAACATATTCATTAGAACCCAGGTGTGTGTGTGTGTGTGTACGCACACGCATGCACGTGAACTGGTTTTTGTTTGTCTTATGTGAGGTATGTTCACTACTCCACATAAGGGACTCCTTTGACTAACTTTTAAAGACTAAAACTCTAAGGCAGAGCCAATCAGGTTCAAGGCATATTCCCACCCATGTGCCTGAAATCACAATACCACCTCTACAGGTGACTGGGTAGGTTACAAAAATTATTATCCCGTCTCTTACCCTACCAATTTACCTCCATGTTCTTAAGGGCAACTCAGGTATATGACTTCTTAATTTCTGACTCTGGATGAAATGCTACAATTACCCTAGTGTAGCTGAAAAATGAGGGCTCACCAAATATTCCATTTGCTCTCCTACTTTTCCCAGCCTCCTTTATAGTTATATTAGGACCCTGTGATTAGTTCGGGCCAACAGACTCTGGGTAGAAGTGATGTAGATCACTTCTGAGTCAAGTCAGTTGAAAGTCTTTGCACCTCCTCCATCCCTCTCTCTTTCTCTTCTTTAGCGTTTGGGAAGTCACATGTTTCATGGCACAGCTAAAAGATACCAGACCCTCTTTCAACCTGGGAGCCTGGGTGTTTGAGTGCAGTAGAGCCCCCTGCCAACCAGTCTTGGATGTAAAACATGAGTAAGTAAAATTGTGTTATGTTAAATACTGAGATTTCAAGATTAATTTGTTATTGCAGCACGGCCCGGCACATCCTGACCAACACACTTTTGATAGTCTAGCCAACCTATCAAACCAACAAGGCCTATGGCTTTCCTTCCTTCATGTCTCTCATATCTGCTCCCCTCCATTTCCACTGCTGAGAGTCCAGTTCAGATCCCACCCTCTCACCTGCACAATGACAATAACATTCCGCCCCCTCTAAGCCTCCAGCATCTCCGGCTCTAGTCCTTCCCTACTCCTCCTTTCCAGATTTGATGTCCTGAAACATAGCTCAGTATCATGCCACTCCCTTGTTTAAATAGCTCCCCATTGCCTACAAGATAAAGTCTAAACACTGATGCCAGACCCACAAAACCCTCTGTAATGAAAACTTAATCCTGTCTTTCCAACTTCTTTTCTCAGATTCCCATTCCCAATTGAATTAAATGACTCTCTTCATGATCCCTTGCTGCACATTTTCACCTCCATCCATTGCCATTTTGTCCTCCCATAAGCCTGTCTCTCCTCATCCTGTGCCCCAGTTATTCCTACCCCACAAAGGCTCCAGGGCCAAGTCCTCCACGGTGCTTTCTCTCTTTCTAGCCCCTCACGTAGAGGTGATCTTGTTCATCTCTGAACTCCCACAGCCCTGGTCCTGTCTTGTGGCAATTAACCTCTTCCTCAGAGCATCCTTTATGTTTCACTGAGGAAGTCTAGGAACTCTCTATTTGTACCATTCTCATCTAAATCACAGAAACTAGCCCAGTGCCTACACACAGTAGCTCAATAACCTGCTAAAAGAATATACAAAGTATGAGCAAATATCTCAGAGACCTAGTAGGAATGAACTCATTATTCTATTGTGTGTACTAGCCTATTGAATATTTTAAACTGTTATTTTGAGAATATTCTGATTCCATGGCTCAAGACTGGGTCTCTGGAATCCGCATTTTAATAAGAACACAAGGAGATTCTGATGCAAGAGATCTGCAAACCACATTTTGAGAAACACTGAGGTATGTGAATGTGTGAGTATGTGGTTGTGAGTGTTCTTAGTATACGAGTGAAGTGCATTGGTAGTTTGGGTCATTGGTGTGCAATTCTTTCCAGGGATGGCAAATACGTTTTATCTCACTTGTCAATGCCAATACATTTGTAGGGGCTGTCCAGAGGACTGTTTTAACTAGGTCTATGGGGCCACATCTGGACTGCACAGGAAAAAGTCCTGTGATTGATGGATGATGTCTGCCGTGGGACCGAGAGGGGAACGTGGCGGCCTGTGTGCCAGGTGTCTGCCATCACTGCCAGCCCCTTGTTTTGGAGACACAGAACCAGGACTTGGAGATGGAGATCAAAGGATCATCTGAGTCTTAATCCAGCCTGCAACCAGAACTGACGTCACCCGTTGACTTCCTCAGGTGACTCTGTGGCAAAAGAAAATAAAATCAAGATGTCCAGTAAAAGGCATAACTAAACAAGAAGCTATAAGTTGTTGTAATGAACATTTGCTGTTTACATCCACAGCCTCCATTGCTCCCCATTCAATGGTACCTTGATTTTCCTTTCAGGAATGTACCCCTCTTCCATTCTCTTTTATTCCCATTCAATGTGGGTGGGAATGACCACACTCCCTACTCCAGGGTGGGCCCTGCTTGGCTTAGGCCAAGCAGCATATCCCATCTCCCCAGGAACACGAATAGAAGATAGAGATTCCCAGGACTTGTAGGAGCTAGAGGAAACCCCTGTCCCTTCTCCTTGGGGGGGAAGTATGTGGGTATGAAGTTGGAAACAGCTAGAATAATTTTGTTACCACAAGAGAGAAATTGCAGCTGCTGAGGGGGCTACTCTGACCAGTCCAAGGATGAAGCCAATGCCACTAAAGGCAAGCCAGTGAGAAAGAGAGAAGCTAGGTCCTGGGTGACATCATCTGGGCCATTGGATCAAGTCTGACCTAAGGTCAATCTTACCACTAGACTCTTCAGTTATTTGAACAATAGATTCTCTTCACTAACTAGGTTTTTTAGTCATTTGCCACCAAATGGATCCTGTCAGTTCTTTGAAGGGAAAATGAAGATTCAGGGGCATTTGGCCCCAGTATATGCCAGAAACAACAGTGGCCCAGACTGGAAGCCCAGCCTGGAGTCCTTCTGTGCCCTAACCATGGGCACATGACTTGGCTTTGTTCCTTCAGTGCTTCTGCTGCCATTCATGAGCCTTCATTTTGGGGGGAAAGAAAGCAGAGAGGAGTCAGTCCCACAAAGTGGTTGCTCTGGGCTGCCAGCCTTGAGCTCTGCAGTCAGCACCCAGACCTCACCAGGGCGCTGGGCAGTGGTGCCTGAGCTCTAATTAGTTACACTGGTAAAGGTCTTTGAAGGTGAAATCGCCAAACATCCGTGTTTCGATTCTTTTGAACTTGGGAGCATGTTATTACATATATAAAATAAAAAATCAATAGCCACTGAATTATCTAGAGTAAAAGTGGTTGGTTCACACATCAGCCTATAGATATACAACAATTACTTTCATGTGATTGAATTTAAATTTATGTATTATAACAGATCCTATGGTAGGCCTTTCATAACTGGAATATTTTATTAGTCATCCACTTTTCTAGTGCCAGCTAAAAAAGGAAGAATTTATTTCAACTCAACTCTTTACTTGTCAGTTTGGGGTTTATACAAAATCACATTTACGGAAAACACTCTGAATGAAAAACCCCTCTGGAACATAAGGACATGGGCCTCTGTTGTGGGTTGTTTTTTCTTCTTCTTCTTCCCTCCATTGGTTATCATTTCTCTTCTAAATTAAAGGTGAAATTGATGAGAATTAGACTGTCCGCAAACTTGAAAAGCAATTGCTTAAATAATGACATTCAAATAGATCATTTGGTATCTTGTAAATGTCAAGTGGGGGTCATTTTTCAAAACACTACACTTATTCAACGGGGTCAAATGAATCATACAACGTGTCCAGCTTCGGTGGGCACAGCCCTCCCTCTTCATTTCTGTTGGTCCTCCGGCGGCAATGCCTCTCATCAGGACGTCCGCTACTGTGTGTGTGTGTGTGTGTGTGTGTGTGTGTATGTGTGTGTGGGTGGGTGTGCGGGTGTGTGGGTGTGTGTGAGTGTGGGCGGGAGGGGGAGGAAGGAGTCAGCACAAGAAGGAGACCTTTCACTTCTTCTTAAAATGATATTGTTAATTTCTTCAGTGTGGGGGGAAAAAGAAAATTTTGTCAAGATTAAGAAAAAACAAAAAGAGAGTCCCACGCAGACAACATCTTTGTTCCCTCTCAGAACCTGGTCTTTGGGTCTTTAAGGCACCCTCTGCTCTTTTCATCTTTCCACCAAAATCGTGCCGTCTGGTTTTCTACCTTATGCAATATTATCGACCAGCTTGAAATGAAAGTGGGTTGTAAATTAATGCATGCAATCTTGTCTCCCATCGGGCGGTTGGGGCTGGAAAGCCACAGCTTTTAGAATGTTAAATATTTATGGTTATCATGTCAACCAAAATATGAACTTGCACAAAGAAGAACATGATGCAGATCACATTGAAAATGTTTGCCTCCCTTACTGTGTCACGGAGAAACTTAGAAACCTGGGGCCGGTGCGGATGTGCACCTTGGTTATGAGCTTAAAAAGGCTCCTGGAAGAGAAATGAAGAACCCTGCAGCAAGTGACTGAAAAGAGTCAGCCAGTGTCCCAGAGGAGTGTTTCCCGTGTTTCCAAGTTGAGAAATGAGTAGCTCATTTAGACTATCTGCTTTTCCATCCTTACATCTGGCTCAGTTCTTCACACTCTCAACACTACACCCCTCAATCATGGAAACGAAAGTCACTCATCAAGTATTCTTCCAAAAGTCATTGCTATGGATCATTTCTTGCAGACAATAATTGTTTTATCTTTGTTATTATTATTGTTGGAATTTTAAGTGCCTAAGCCTAAATATTTGAGATTTATTGTTAACTACAAATCTCTCAACAATTACAGATTTATGAAAGCTTGAAGATATTTTTGAACATAGAATAATATCGTAGAACATGAAACTGAATTCCCTTTTGGACTTCATTACCACAAAGAAGTGAATTTACCTCCCAAGTCTTGGAAAGGAGCACAAAATAATCTCATATATTTTGTTTTCATGGCCAAAAATGTTATGAAGAAAAATCAATAAATTCACAGCAAAATTTGTAACCAAAAAGTGGACAGGTGAGTCTAGAAACCCCTACAAACATATCAACATATCAAGAATGTCCCTGATACATCAGCTGGGTTCCAGAAGGAGTGGCACTATAAATACTCACTGGCACACTCCACCAAGCTGGTTTTTGCCTGAGAGGCTTCAAAACCCTTGAGCCCAAGTTCAGATAATAACTTACACCCCCATCTTAATCTTCAAAAAAAAATTTAAGGTAGTTTACAAAGATGCAAATGATGTTCCAAGATTTTTGAGACGAAGCAAAAACAAAGTTAAGGAAGTAGGATGGAGTCAAGAGGTAAGTTTGTACACTAAACACCTACCATTAAGGATTCAAGGTTGAACTATTTGGCTCTGAGCTTCCTAGCAGCCAACATGAAGAGGGAAACATGATAGGCCATGAGATTTAGTGTCTGTAAAGTAAAAATAAACCAGTTGTTCAGGGAAGCAACATAGCCATTCATGGTACTGAGACCAAATAGCTCCCCTGAGAGTCCTTGTGAAATATAAACTCCATCTTCTGTAGCATTCTTGATTATAGCAATAAGTTTCATAGCCTGTCTCTTATGAGAAGAGGAGACCAAGTCTTTGGTCAAGGGCACACAAGTAACTGGATTTCTGAAGAAGCTTTTAAGGTCTGTCTGTAGGTTAGAAGGGGCAAGAATCAGGCCTAGCCCTTCTGAGCAGTATAGTCCATACACACTTATTCCACAAAGTACAAATGCAGTTGCAGACAGAACTTGACTAAATTCTCCAATAAAAGTGTTTTGAAGCTCAGGAATTTCTGTAGTGAGGACACACATTGCCTTTTAGAGTATGTCCTCTGTAGAATGGCATGTTAGCCCTTACCAAGATGGCGGCTATGGTTTTGTGGAGGTCCCAATACTCCATTATTGATTACTGGGTTAAATCCGCCTGTTATGATGATAAGATTACTTTGATGTCAGCCAAACCTCTAAGGACTTTTCGTTTTCATATCATGCAGTGAAAGGGCTTTTCCAAGAATAAATATGGTCATTGAAATGCTTCTATTATTTGTCTGCCAGAACCCTTCCCTTCCTCTGGAAAATCAGTCCACTTCATTTAGGAGGTTGTTCCTCTTCTTCCCTCAAATCCTGTATTTGTAGCTGAGGTCTAAAACCATAGTACTCTCACCCCTTGGCCGCAGTTGACTTGTCTAGGAGTGGTACATGATCCAAACTGGGCCATTCAGAATTCTTCCCTGGGCCTGGGGAACTGTCAGCAGCCACATTCTCAGCCATGTGAAGGCTGCCAGTGTGCATGGGAGGTGATGAAGCCAACATGGAGAGAGGGAAAGACAAGGGACAGAGTAGTGCTTGCAGCATCCTGTCCCCAGGTTTCTAGGCACCTCTCAGATCATTTATAATCCCCCATTGCCAGTTAAAGTTGAGCTTGCACCACTTGCATCCAGAAGTCTTGACTAGCGCATGCTTCTACCTTTCTTCAAAAATCTTTCCCCAAGTTTGTGTAAACTCAAGTAAGCAGATTGTCCTGAAGCTCGCCCGGGAATGTTTCATATATGTTCCCCAGAAGGGGCCTGTTTGGTTAGGAGACAGTTTGTGTTCACATAGCTTATTCTTAAGGATTATACAAATAATAAAATGGAGAAGAAGGTGAATTCCAGGCTTGCGAGCATCAGCTTGGGCCTCACATTCTACAATTTCCAGCCCCAAACCGACATCTAACACAGCTTTACTGTGTCACACACAGAATCACAGGGCTCTCTGACCTTGAAGTATTTCTAGCAAGTATTTAATCAAGGCTGTTTGGCAGCTATATGATTTAGAGCCAGTTACATCTGAATCAACAGTCAAACTAGTGTTTTCATAGTCATTGTAAATTAGGACATTCTCCCCTTAAGAACCATCTCTCTCCTACTTTCAGTTACAAAGTAAGAACAGGAGTCCAGATTTTTGTGTTAGGTAATGTGAGTTGATTTGAATGTGGAAATTCATGCCTTAAGAACCTGGTCTGTAATCCAAGCAAACACATTTTTAACTTATTTAAATGGAGGTTAGCAACTGGGAGCTGGATCTTTGTCACAATGTATCACATTTCATCTAAAATGCTGTTTTTCCAGCATTTTAACATCCCTGATAACAGAATATAATTGACACCGAATGGGGGTACTACAGTTGGCAGCATTTCTTCTTTCTTGATGATACACAAAATGATAAGATATCTTACCACCAATGGCATTTTTTATTTGAGAAAATATGGTGTTTAACCAGGAAGGCATGTACTCTTTGTCACGGTATTTTCAAATAGGTTACTTCCTTTTCTCCCTACAAAAACTCTGTGATGTAGGACGACTTCGGAAAGGTCCAGGTGTGGGCCCAAAGCCCCCCAGCTGTTATTGGCAGAGCCCAGCCTAGAACTCAGTGTTCTGGAATCCCATGCAGGGTTCTGCACATTGGATCACACTCAGCAGTTCCAGATGAGAAGCGTAAACAACCAGAGCTCTCTAGCTACCCCCAAATATATTTGGTTTCATTATTTCCAGGCATTTCCAATAAAATTGGTATGGTGGTGGGAGTGGGAAGAAGAAATAATTGACACCATGAAGGAATCAGTCTCTGTACCTCAGAATGACCAGATATTGAGTAAGAATTTGGGCCATGTACCCCCCTTCCAGGCCCAACCTCACTGTCATCTTTTAGAGTCTTTTGTTGAATGCCATGACCAGAAATGAGACTGGTGACTCTCAGCCTATGGTGGACACTGCTGCTTGATCCAGCTCTCTGTCCCATTGGTTCTGTGTGTCCTTCATACAGAACAGTCCAGGCAGCCACTGCCAATCACATACAGCCCATAAGATGCAACACTTTTGCTACCCTTGACCTTTAGCATAGAGTCCAATCCCCTTAGCCCTTGATGATCTGGACACAGCCTCCATTTCCCATCTTATCTCCTACTACTTCCCTATTCCATGCCACAGTCAAATGGAACTGCTCACTGTCTCCAGTTATACGCTGAATTTTCGGTCACCCAGACCCCAAGAAACTCCTTACTTCTCTTTTGCATGTTCCCTTGTCCATTTACAACCCCACCTAAAGCAACTTTTCTCCATCCGAAGCAAGCTGTTTGAGCTCTAAACTCCCATAGCATTCTATCTTCTATTACTTTTGCACCAGATATGAATTTGTTCCACAATATTAGGGTGCAGATAACATCATGTTTAATTCTTTTTTCCCCCCCAAATAAAACAATGCTAATGAGCACTAAGGGATGTGCCTCTGGACCTGAGGGCCCTGTGAGAATCGGCATTAGCACAAAGGTTGAGGCAAGGAGTCCAGGAGCCAGCATGAGAAGGATCAAATCTCAGCTCTGCTACTTACTGCCCATAAGACCTTGACAAGAGACTTGACTTCTTTCCACCTCAATATTATCAACTATAATAAAGGGATGATAATGGGACCTACCTCAGAAGGATTTTGTGGGGATTCGCTAAATAACACAAGTAGAGAACTTAGCACGGTGCTTGGCACATAGTAATGCTCAATAGATGTCATTTATTATTATTATTGGGCTTCCTCCTGCTCTGTTTTGGGTCCTAGAAGAATTTTAGCACTCAAGGAAATCAGAGGTGGGCCTGGTCCTTCATCTTTGGCGGCCGTCACCGTCACCATGGCTCTTCCTACTATAGGTGCCACAGGTGAGCAGCAGTCCTCTGCCACCAATTGGACCCTGCACAGTGGGCAGGATCCAGAGATGCACCCTGCAGGGCTCAGTGCAGCCACAGCCCACTCCCCACCCCAGACCCCTGAAGCATGGGAGCTTAACAATCGATCCAGATACCCATGGGCTGCCCTCTCAGAAGTCCTGCCACCTGGCCCGGAAACGATGGCCAGGGAGTGGGCAAGGTCTCCCACCCTCAGACCCTCAGCCAGAGTCAGCCTCTCCCTACCTCCCACACTTTCTGTCCAAGCTCCAGCCACAAGTCTCCCTACTGTGCAAGTCCCTCTCAAGTCCCTGATGACCCTATGTGGGGAGTACATCACAGTTAAAGGTTTTGGGGGTGGGTGGGAGAAATTATGTTTTCATTCTTTTGTGCCTCTTCTAACAGCAAAAACGAATATCTCATTCGATTATCCTGATACATCCCATTTTGGATCAATGTGGTCTCTCTGGCACTGGAAAGTAAGCTCCTTGTGGGTCATATCTGTGTTAGATTCACTCTCCGATTGTCCCTCTGTGTTGTGCAGAGTCCTTTGTCTATGAGTACCTGCAGCAGAGACTATCCAAGGGGTCTGGACACTATTTCCCCTTTCCCTGCAGCCACCTGCCAAACCCAAGCCACTGAGTTAAAATGCTGCCGACGCAATGCTGCCACTGGGCAAGGCCAGACCAGCTTCCCGCTCCCTCAAACCAGCCTTAAATCCAAGGAGCGTCGCCTGCCATCAGTCCCCCGCTCCTTCCTCACCTCAACTTAATGAGCAAATAAGCAAAGAAAATTAAAGCAAAAAAAATTAAACAGCTTTAGCTAAGATCAATAGAATTCTATAAAGCTCTGGGCTGTGGTATTGAGTGCGCCTGGAGTAATCCCCTGCATATTGCATGTTAAGTTAACTTGTAAGAGAAATATGCTCCTTGCTCAGCCTCCCACCTTCCCCTCCATTGTGAATGAGGAAGAAGGGAACACAAATTAAAATAATGTTGATTTAGTTTTTAAAGGGAGTGCCCAGGAGCATTTTCTGCACGGCCAACTGAAAACTCCAGCCCTGGCTGCACAAAACCTCTCTCTGTACAACACAAAGAGAATATTTGATCCCCGGAGCTCAGCCCACTGGTGGATTTTTATTTTGTTTTTGGTTTTTGTTTCTTTTATGCTTTCCTTTGGATTTCGAATTTTTAAATGCCAACTTAAAAGTTCGTTTTTCAGCAAAAGGTCTCTACTCCACTCCAGCAGGATTTCCGGGAATCATGAGTCCTAAAACAGAGCAGTATGTGATCCAGACACACTGCACACGTGAAGTGGGAGGGGAAAGTGGACCGTGGCTGTGCAGGTATAGCGTGCATCACTGTGCCTTTTCATCAGCGTGGGTCCCCCTAGGTGATGGAGAGCTCCGGAAACCAGGGCTTCAGGTTTGCTCCTGGCCATTCAGCCACCTCCTTGAGTCCTGCAGACACCATGCTTACATCCCAACAAGGGAAGGCATCAGAAGCCACTCCAGCCCATGTGCTCAATCCTTGTGACACAGAGACACTCAAGGTCATGGTGAAAGGCAAGCCCAGCTTGAAGCAGACACAGAGGATTCAGGCAGACCTGTCTAATCCCCAATTCCACCACTAATTAGCTGCACAATCTTAACCAAGTTATTTAACCTCTCTAAACTGTCTCCCATCTTTAAAACAGAAATCATAATGCCTCTCTTGCAGAATGGCATTGAGGATTAAGTGAGATAAGGCACGTGACAGAAGAATGCCTGGCACAGAGTAAATGCTCAGAAAAAGTTGGCTTCCTTCGAAAGGGATAGCCCTGTGAGATGGAAAGCAACAACAGCACAGGCTTAGTTCTGAATCTATTTCTGAATCTCCAACTCGTAACACATTAAACAAAAATAGCTGAGTGACTGAATTAATAAATGACCAAAACAATAGAGCTAATCCTTCATTGCTGTTTTTTAAATAACTCTTTTCATATTATAAAATGAATTCAGGTTGAATGTAGAATACTAAAAAAGCATAGATAATCAAAGAGAAGCAAATAAAAATCATCTGCAATCTTGCCAGTCAGAAATAGGTACCATTATCATTTTGGTGTATAGCTTTCTGGGTATTTGTCAACTTGTCTGCAGAGATACAAATATTTGTTAAAGCAAAATGGGACCATCTTGAAACACTTTTTATGTAACCTGTTTTCCTTATTTAACAATGGATTATAAACATCTTTCTATGTTGAAGGGGAGGAAGAGTATCCTCTACCCACTCTGGGTCCTGTCAGGCTGGGCTACGAATTAAATTGAATAAGAGACCAAACAGCAGGAGAAAATCAAACAAAGCTTTATAACATGTACACATGGGAAAGACCCAGGAAACTGGGTAACTCGACAAAATGGCCAAGGTTCTCTGCGTAAATAGATTTAGGTAAAGACAAAGGAGGATATTGGGGGTCAGGGGAGTCAGTTATGGGAGATTACCAGAAAAGCACAGTAAGGTTATTATGCAGCCTTGCCTTCCACATTGATAAGTTTCTAGAGATGAGATCATCACCTCTTAGTTCAGGTACAGAGAAGGAGGTATGCTTACCAATGGAGATTTCCCTTACAAATGAAATGCAAACAGAACTTTGATAAGAATGGGCTTAGCAAGGACCCTCCCAGTCTATTGATACCCAGAGTTATCTATGGTGATGGCCTGTCCTGGGGACAGGCCTCTTATCTTACATTCTTTTAGGCACTTTGGGGGAAGGTCAAATGTCCTTCATGATTCTTCTGAGCCTTTATTATCTTCAGCTCAAAATAATCTGCATACCAGAGAGGCACATCTTGGGGCAGCCCGCCCTGAACCCCATCAATGTCATTCACTGTTCTTCTACCGGCTGAGTTTTTAAGAGATGAATAATATGCCATTGATTCAACATATCTTAATTCATTTAATTGGGCTCCTTCTTGGATATTCAGGCTATTTGCAATGTGTTCCTTTTGTGAATGACACTGTGATGAACACCTTAGACATCTTTTTTGTAACCAGGTTTGAAAAACTCTATAAACATAAATCCCTGGAAGTGGAATTGCTGGATCAAAGACCCTGGAAAAGTCCAGGGTTTACCAGTAAAGGAGATAAAAATAACGACATTACGGGAAGAAACCTCACACACAACCTTCACAGGTGCCGACAGCCTTCCCCGAGCAAATGAGGCCCCAGGTCCCAGCCCAGGCTGGAGACTGAGAACTAGGGATAACCTTAGGAGTGGCCAGGCCTGGCTTGGGGAGGGTGTGGAGTGGAGAACAGGGCTAGAATCAGGCAGGTGCCCTTGCCTGTGGCTGTTTGACCCCAGACAAGTATTCTAATCATAATGAGGCCTGGGAACTCTGTAAAGCAAAGATAATGATATTTTTCCATCTACTTTGGGCTTGCTCTGAGGATCTAATGAAGGGATATCTGTGAAAATGATTTGCAGACAGCAAATGAAATTAGGGAGGAGTTGCTCTACGGGCAGCTTGGGGAAATTGAACAGTTTTTTGCAAACCTCCAGAGACAATGTTCTCAGTGTGTGGCTTTGAGCTTTTGTTTGAAATGATATGAATTCCCAGAACATCAGACACACCCATGGTCAAATGTAAGTATAGAACACACCCAAGCCAAGGGTGCTGGGAATCCTGGCCCCTCTCTACTCAGGGTTATTCACCCTGGGCCTGCTTTCCTTCCACCGGGGTAATCAGCTGCCTGTGCGGGGTGTACATTACAAACACCACATCACCAGCCCCCAAAGCAACAATCTGGAACCCTCGTCCATCTCATTCAGTGTTCTGATGGAGAGAAAAAGAAAAGAAAGAGACACAGGCATACTCGCCAATCTATCCAAGTCTTTTAGGCCATTGGCGACATTTCCTGATACCAGACAATTTTGTGCTCGTGAGACCTTCAGGGAAGATGGCCAAGGCCAGGTTTCCTTCTTGCAGCCTCGGTCCTCCATCTGGCACAATGTCTGCTATTGTCTCTCCTCCAGGGCATGTTCTTATGGTTGCAGGGGCAGAAGGTGTGTCAGAAGAACCCAAGACCAGCCACAGTGACCTACAACTGCTCTCTTCCGGTCTGCCAGAGTAGTGAGGTTCTGGTTTGGACTGAAGCCCAGTTCATTTCGTTCTGAAGAATCCTGTTTTGCCTACCAGGAGAGGGGCTTCGGCTGCAGTGAGGGCATAGCTGGGCTGCTGTTGGAGAAAATGCATTCATTCACAAGCTGATAGAGAACATTTCCTCTGTGTTGGGGTCAGGGCTAAGCATTGAGGATGCAAAGGTGTGAGAGGCAGCATCCACCTCAAGGAGTGTTTAAGAGTTTCTACCTATGGTCAGAGAAGTCGAGGCCTGAACTCCAGCTTTGTCAACTGCTGTATGTGGCCCCTTGGGCAAGTTAATCAACTTTGCTAAGGTTCCGTAAAGTGGGGATACAGTACTTTACCTCTCAGAGCTGTTGTGAGGATAACATGAGATGTCACTATAACGGAATATATTGAGTGACAGCCTTATTTTTCTCAACTACCTTTCTGCCTACTCATTTTGCACCCCTCCACCCAGGACAGTATCTCGGGCTAAGTCCAGAACATTGCCAGTCACCTGTAGGCATTAAAAAAGTCTCATTCTCAGGAACCCATAAAGTGCAGACCACTCTAATATTAAAATCTCAATTTCTCATCCAATTCAAAGCCCATCTCTTTCCCCAACTCAGACCTAAGCCAGGCCCAGTAACCTGCAGTTGGGAAATGGGGGGCATTTCTTCACTCTCAGAGTCCCTCCCCCACTTGCTCTGACCCCTCCAGGGCTGCAGCAGGAAGGAGGAGGGGACAGTAAAAGGCCAAAATGGTCTCGTGAATTAGCTGGTGCTGCCAAGATCTGCATGGCAGATGCCCAAACCCTAGTTCTGTCTCCCATGAGCACTTCAGTCACTTCTTCCAGAAACCCCGCTGGGACCTCTGAGGCAGCATGGTCCATAGGGTCCAAGGCTGGCCCTCAGCGCCACCTCCATAGATGTACCTCCTCTTCCCCACCTCTCCCTGTGGGGCTGGCATTGCCTTGGAAAGGAGGTCCTCTTGGGCACACCCCTAACAAGAGGGCTCTTCTCATAAGACTGTCCACCGTGTCCACTTAGCTGGGGGGCAACATAGCACCCTCACCCCTCAACCCTGGAGACTGAGGGGAGGGGGGTGCACCATGCCCACCTCAGTCCCTTCTCCTCACTCTGCCAGCCTTTCTCCTTTGGACTTTTCCAGTCTTGGTGCCTCCAACTGCCAAGGGATGCAGGTTAAGTTTTCTAACGAATTCTCTCATCATGTCCACTCCCACAGAAGATCAGGAAGGGTCTAGATGTTTCTTCAGTTCAACAATCATTCAGCTGGAGTGTGAGGTGGGGCGACAAGTGATCTGTCAGTCCCCTTCTGGCAAACAACCCCAAACGCGGGGTTCCCCCACCAGGAAATGTATGCCCTCTTCCAGGCAGCCAATTTTCTTTGAAAAGATCTTCACTCACTCTGATGATACTGATGATAGCTGACACTTACAGACTCTACTATGAGTTGGGCACAGTTCTCAGGGTTCCGTATAGAGAACCACTTGGTCTCTATACAGTAACTCATTTCATCTTCATATCATCCGTATGAGGTGGATACTATCATCACCCGCATTTTACAGATGAGCAAATAGAAGTACAGAGAGGTTAAGTAACTTGGCCAGAGTCTCACAGCTGGTATGTGGCCAAGTGGGGATTTGAACCCAGGCTGTCTGGCTCCAACTTCTGACCCATAACCACGAGTCTCTAGTTCCCCTCTCTCTTTCTCTTATATAGGCTGGAGGCAAAGAATGGACTAAGATGTCAGGAAAGACTTGAGCCTCCTCAGCATGTGGTGCAAACGTGTCTAACACTGATCTTTAGAACGTAGGGGTATTTATTGCTCATCATTATCAGCTTTCAGTTACCAAAATCCCATAGACAACAGTCAAAGTCCCACTTAATAAAGTGTTACATACATAGATCTCTTAGAAATTTGCCAACCACTCATCTACAAAAAATGGAAGCTTCAAGGCTAGGAAGTTCATGGCTCAGAAGGGAGAGAAACAGCCAGGAAAAATAGCATCATAATGCAGGGTAGATGCTGTGGTGCTTGATTTCATGTCATGAATTCCACAAATATTTATTGGACACCTGTTATGGGCTGTTAGGGGCTGAGAATATGGGGCTCAAAGTAGACAAGGTCCCTGCCCTGTGGAAAGTCCCTGCAATTGGAAGGGAAAGCATCCTCTAGAAAGAATTTCTGTTATCTTTTGCTGCACAACAAACTGTCCCAAACTTAGTGGCTAAAGATTATTTGCATTATTTGCTCATGATTCTGCAACTTGGAAAGGGCTCAGAGGGAATGGCTCAATTCTGTTCCATGTGTATCTGCTGTGGTCTCTTAGGCAGCTGCATTCAACTGGGAGCTCAGCTGGGGAAATGTCCACCCACATGTCTGGTCGTTGGTACCAACTGAGAGCTGGTGGGCCTTGATTTTCTTCCATGCGTCCTTTCTTTCTCCAGTAGATGACACTGGTTTCCTTACCAAATGGCAGCTGGTTTCCAAGAGCGAGGTCCCAAGAGGAGGAACCCCACTGTGCAAGTTGAGTCTCTGCTTGCGTCATGCTTGTCATGCTTGCTAACGTCTCCTTGGCCAAGCAAGCCACACGGCCAAGCCCAGAGTCCAAAGGAGAGGGGCCCACACAAGGGAAGCATGGTGGGGACCACCAATGAAACAGTCTACCACAGAGGCTTCACAGGATGTCTGTCCCACCCACTGCCTTTCCCAGGTTACTGCATCCGCCTATGTCCCTAGCACCCACTCTCCCTCTAGAAGCTCAAACCCCTCAGGTGGCTCTGGAGAGAGGTCCCCAAGCCAGAAGGGAAAGGGCGAGAATCTCCTATCACCTCAGAAATTTACCTTCTGTATTATCACCTATGTGGCATCAACTTCAAGAGGAACCAAGCAGGGCTGACATCTCAAAAATAACCCCATCTCTCATTATAGCTTCATTCTTTGGAGGGGGATAAATTCATATCTGACTGGAATAGAGACATCTTCAGTTAATACGAATCAGAGCCCTGCGGGTGTGTGATTTGGTTTGTAATACACAATTGTAACAGGGTCTCTCTGAACCCATGCTGGCCCAGGGGAGATCTTGAGGGCAGTTCACACAGTTAGTCAAATGGGTTGGAGCACAGTCTCAGGGCACAGAAGAGCATCCTCTCCGTGGGTTGGTCAAGGACATTCTGGCTGCTGTGAAGGGAGGTCCTCAGCAGACGGCAGGAAGAAGAGCTAGCAGAGCCCTGGGGGTGTGGCTGATGTGGACCAGCTGGTGGTGGGCTGACTGCACCAGGGCGTGGCTGAGGTACAGCCCCCTCCACACAGCCCTCCCCTGACAGCTTTCCTCCATCACTTCCTCTTTCCTCCTAATCCCAGGGAATTTTTCTAGTGGAGGAGAGGCATGAAAATCTTGCTCTTAATCTCAAATTTCCCCTCTATCTTTTGTCAGCTATTTCTTTCTTTCTCCCACAGGGGCTCAGCTTTGGGAACTCAACATCCCCTCCTCTCTGCTTTCTCCTTTCACATTCCTTCCCCAAGGCAATGAATATAGAATGACTAGCCTACTTGGAGGGGGCAAAGGGCCAGAGAAATTATAATGGGGGGAGAATTCTGTTGACATTTCCAAAAATTCTTATCCCATCACATAAGTATGCATAACCTAAACGTACAGTGAAACTTACATTGGTCTCATCCCATCTGATGGGCTCAACCATGATTAACAAACCCTTGCATTGTCTTAGTAAATTTGAGAACCTCCTCAGGTATTTTTATGGAGAGAGTGGGCTGAGGGGCAGCTACCTGACTCTTGTAGTAAAGATTCTGGCATCCAGATAGGAAAAATGAGGTAAGTACTCCCCTTACACAGGCTTTCTCTATTGGCAACTGCAGCTTTTGCAGGAGGATAGGAAGTGACATGATCAAAATTGTATTTGGGCAAGATTAACCTGGCAGAAACATATAGGCTGGTTTGGAGGTGGGAGATCTAATAATGATACCCATGAATTATAATAGCATCCGGTGACCCTGTACCAGGCACTTGATGTGGTCATTCTCACTTCATCCTCACATACCTGCAAAGTAAAGTATTCTTTTCCAAATTATGCAGATAAGGAACCTGAAGTCTGAGATCCAGACATTGCCCAAAGGTTAAACTGCAAATGAGTAGTAGAGTCAAGATCAAATCAGATCCACCTGACTGTAAAGCCCCGGTGTCTGTCTGCTCAGAGATTATTACAATAGTACAGATATGAGGGAATCAAGGGAGAGCTAGGGCACCCAGGGGAATCCAGTGAAGAAGACCTGTGTCAGGAAGAATCAAGAGGACTTAGTGTCAGTCCTGAAGCTCGGGCTGAGGCCTTTCTGAGTCCTTCCTGCCTGGACCACCCACCACAGGCACTGAACTGGGTTGGCCCTTGAGCCCGGAGACAGTGATGGAAAGTGGCTGCTTCAAGGAGGCAGACAGGCTATAGGAGAAGCACAATTCAATCCAGTTTTACTGGTGGTAACTTTATTGTTCTGTTTTGTTTCTTAAATCCATCTCTTTGTTTGTATATTCCTTTATTCAGGAAATTGGGATAAGGGATGCATGACATAAATGGGGAACAGGTAATCCTGGGAAAGTCATTAGTTACCGTTCTATAGTAATAGTAGTGCCCTGCTATAACCTGCTAACCACTTGAGGCTAAGCCCAACTCATCCACCCCTTTTAGTTTCCACCACATAGCATAGTGCCATGCACACAGTAGACATTCGACATATGCTTTAGATAATGATGATGACAGTGTCACCTAAGAGACACCAGACAGCCTGGGTCCAGACTCTAGATCCATGGATGGGTTATAGGTCCCTGTGCAAGTCACGTAATGTCTTGGTACCTCCATTTCCTCATCTGAAGGGATAATAATGGGACTTGCCTTACTGCATCGTTAGTAAATTCAATGAGTTATATGTAAAGGATTTAAAGCAGTGCACCCCAAAACGTTAGCTAATATCATTGTTGTTGTTATTATTATTATTAAGCACCTGGCTTCCAGTAGGATCAACTATCTTGTCTCCGCTACAGGCTCCCAGGGTGGACAGGGAACAGAGGTTACTAGAAACAGGGCTTTGCTAGACAAAAACTTAAGCTCATTGATCTGAAGAAGCTCATAGTTCTCCAAACCTGCTTGTTTCCCACCTTTTTATCATCCGCTCCTATGATGCTGTTTGGCTGTGTGCCTAGACTGAGTCTATGTTGGTGCCTGGAACCTATGTCTCCACTTTAGCATGGCACCCCTCTCTTCCTGGGAGATCCTCACTGACTCCTGCTTTGATACACTTAGCTGTGTTGGGAAATGCTACTTTGGTTTCTGCTTCCAACTTCTCCTGCCAAGTGGGCCCAGAGATGCCTCAGGAAGGTACTCAGACTCCCCAGGCAGGTGGGAAAGGAAGTGGTAAGGTAGCTGTGAACATTTTGGGGGAACCCTAGAAGCACCCTCTCTTGCACCTCCAATAGTTCCCCCTCCTCTGCAGCTCCTAATGCAAACCTCATCTTCCTCCCCCAAGTTGCCACATTTTTCTAACTTCCTGTACTCAATGGCAGATGAGTGTTCTTCCAAGACCTTCTCCCCACGGGCTTGACCATCTCCCTCTCCACCTGACTCCATGGGGGAGGAAGAACTTTCGGTCTTCCTCTCTGACCACTGACCCATCAGCCTTCCTCCATACTTTTCCTTTTGAATTTCCTGCCAGGAGTTGACATGACCTGCTACTTTTGAGAAAGCCATGGTCACATGGTACAAGAAGTTTCATCCTCCAGCCTCTTAACCTCTGACTAACAAATCCCTCCTCCCTCTCCTCCATTAGCCATCTTCACACTCTTCCCTACAATCTAGATGTCTTCTTCCTCTTGGCTGAGATCACCTCTTCAGGTCATCCCTCCTAAATCTTGAGAGAATTCTCTCCCTGGAGCATCCTTGCCCACTCCCAGTCTTCCCCCTCTCACGCTCCTCTAGTTCACTTCCATCTGATGCAAACATGCAGCATTTGTGCCCAGTCTGAAGAGGCTTAACTTGACCTCACTGACCTATTTAGCCTGCACCCTATTTCATTATGTCCTTTTCAGTTTCAAACATTTGGATCTAGAAGTGGTTACCTCCTGCAGAGATAACCTCCTCCTCTCCCATTAGCTTCTCTTCAACTGGTTTCCACTTCCTGGTCTTACTGAGAATGTTCTCTCAAAGGTCCCCAGAAAAACCCTAACCTCTGAACCAAATGTCTATTTCCTAATCCTTACCCTTCCAGACTTTTCAGAAGCATGTGCCCCATTGAACAAATACTCCTCCTTCAAAACCTGTTCTCGACTCACTTCCCGAATTCTCTCCCCTCGGCAATGGCTCTCTGTCTACGTTCTTCCTGGGCTTATTCCAAGGCCCAGGGTTCTTTCGTTCAGTGATCACATGTCACAACTCTTGGATCAGTAGCTGCCTCCAGGACATTTCCACTTGGCATCTAACTACCGGATCAAACGAAGAAGTTTCAGAGATAATGATTTGGCACAAGCTCAATAGGCTTTCCCTCCTCACATCTGTATTTGTCTCCGTGGCAGTGAGGCTTTTTAGGAACTTGGGTTACAATCTAGATTCGCCAGTGACCTGAGCCCTCTCTCTGATGTCCAGGTCCCTAAGATTTACCGGTTCATCCTCTAAGGGTTTCTTTCCCTTTCCCTCTGTCATCACTGCTATCCACCCAGGGCCTCCACATTTATTGGATGATCTCAAACTGACCTCTCCCTTCTCAGACTGCCCCAAACACACCCCAGCTAGACACAAACTCTGCCTTGGTTGGTTGTTGAGTGATTTCTGGTATTCAGCTTTTATTTCCCCAAGACTGTAAACACTTAAAGGAGAGGAACAAAACCATCTTCCTTCAGCAATCCCAGCATGGCGCCATGTCCACAACAGACATTCAACAAATAATTTGGAAATGCCCACTTGCATGAGTCATCATTAGTTGGGGCCCGAGACACGTTCTTTACAGTGGCTGTTTCCAGGGCAGTGATTATGACTGCTCTGCCCCATCCTCACCAAGCACCCTCTCCTTATCCCTGGCAGCAATGGTTCTACCACTTCCACTCAACTTCTGAACTCACTCCAACCACCACCTGATGATCTTTGCTTAGTCCCTATGCTCCCCAATTTCTCTTAGCACTATATTGCCACTCGCCATAAATATCTTCTAGTATAGACTGTGGTCCTTTATTTAAATGCAGGAACTTTCTAAAGGCAAGGACTACATCAATTTTGCCAGGACTGAATGGAGAAGTGTGTGTGTTAAGACTGGTGATCATCTCCAGGACCAGCAGACCAACATTTATGCTTGATTATTCTCCCATCATCCCAAAGTTCTCAATGCAAAACAAAAATATCTGACATTTTTCTGAATGTTCCTCTTTTTTTTTGCAATAGGAAAAAATTACTTTCATAAGAAAAAAATCAAAGTTGGAAAGATCTTAGTTTTGCTACCATTAGCTGAAAAAAAGACCAGTTAAAGACAAATGTGCCCATGAGTCCATAGGAGGTGATTAAGCAGTCACGCTCCTTGCCCTCGGGGAGGTCATTACCTTGAAGAATGCGGCAGCCTCTGCAGCTCCTGTTAATGGTATATATTGACTACATCTATTTTCAAAATCCCTTCCCTTAAGGACACAACATATCCCACATGGCATGTCCCCCAAGGCCACCAAGCTCTGCACGGTCCACTCAACCACGGTGATCAAGGTTACGACCTGTGGGCTACCCAGAAAGCCTGATGTCAGGCTTGTACTTGACCTAACAGTAGTAGACAGTGAGACTCAGTCTGTAGGAATCAAACATTCAGAGATGGTGGAAACATAGGTGTCAATGACTTCAAAGGAGACCACAGCCCCCCACCCCTACCCCCGGGCAATGTGCCCAGCAGGTACCATTCACTTGAAATGGTTCCGAAGACTCAGAAGTATCAGCAGACCAGAGGCAGTGTGGTTGGAAGCCATCTCTGCTCTGATACTTGGTAGCTGAGGGACTTTGAGTAAATTATTTGTCCCTGAGTTTCAGATTCCTCATCTGAAAAACATCTACCTTGCAGGGCTGCTGTATAGATGACAAAGAATGAATAGGATTTCAGTTCTCATTTTGTAGCAGGCACAATTCCAAGCATCTACATCTGTTAGATCATGTAATCCTCTCAACAACCCTCTGAGACAAGTAGTATTATTCTCCCCATTCTACACTGGAAGGAAATGAGAGACAACAGGGGAAGTGACTTGCCCAAGGTCACCCAGCTAATAGTGATAACTGATCCATGAAGCCACTAGCACAGCGGAGCAGCTGCTCCAACAGGTTTGAGTCAAAAGAAGAGACCATCTTGGAGGGGATGACAGAGGAATGACGTCTGTAACATTCCCATTGTCTGGGGAAAGAAAGGGCAATCAGGCAAATATCACCCTCTGAAGTGTCAACATTAAATTTTGCTTTTTTTTCCTTCCTCTTAATGTGATTGTGTGTGTGAGTGAATGTGTGCATGTGTGTATGAGTGTGTGTGAATCAGTGTATGTGAATATGTGGGGGGGGAGTGTGTGTGTGTGTGTGTGTGTGTGTGTGATGGGAACGGGGAGGCTCAGGGATGGGGTGACACCCTTCACGCACCTTTGGTCTTCCCATATTCACTGCCCCTGGCCCCATTGCCTTCAGACGTGTACAGGGGGCCAGAGCCTTAGGAAAAAATTTGCTTCATCCCTGATCCCCTCTTCCTGCTACCGTCCGATTTCTTCTTCTCTAAACTAGCTCCACTGTGATCTGTTTCATACTTTGGAAGCTCAAGTTAGGTTTTGTTGGGGAGGAAAGAGTTCTACTGCTTTATAATACCTTTAAAAATCACCAGTGGGCACGTATTCTCCACACAATCTGCCATAAGGATCATTTAGGTCAACCAGACTTTTAAGAAGAGGTGGGCAGGGGCCGGCCCCGTGGCTTAGCGGTTAAGTGCGGGTGCTCCACTACTGGCGGCACGGGTTCGGATCCCGGGCGCGCACCGACACACCGCTTCTCCGGCCATGCTGAGGTCACGTCCCACATACAGCAACTAGAAGGATGTGCAACTATGACATACAACTATCTACTGGGACTTTGGGGAAAAAAAAAGGAGGAGGATTGGCAATAGATGTTAGCTCAGAGCTGGTCTTCCTCAGCAAAAAGAGGAGGATTAGCATGGATGTTAGCTCAGGGCTGATCTTCCTCACAAAAAAAAGGAAGAGGTGGGCAGCAAATCATTGGAGGTTAGAATCTCTGGTAAAGACCTAAACTTGGTAATAAAATAGGCATCTTCATTCATCCTGCCAACACTTCTGAAGTACCTATTCTGAAGTGCTAAGATTCAAAGTCAGCATGATGCTGTTGCGGCTCCCCAGGCGTTTACAGCCTAGTGGGAAGACAAACACCACAGTGTGAGGCAGGGATGAGACAGGTGCTGGGCAGACCAACAGGAGGGGCTACGGAATGGGCAGCACTGAAACCTAGAAACACCTGATTTGATCATTTGCCTCTCCAGCAGCCCTGCTAGAAATAATCCCACAGCTGCCTTCATTCACCCTGAGACTCTAGAAGTTCTCCACTCAGGCTCTCACAGGATTGATCCAGTCCCTTACTCTGCCTCCCTGATACAACATGAAGAGCAAAAGCTTGCTATCACCCCTTCATTTACATTTTTCACCACTGACGTCCCGGACTTCTTGTTGGATTCATCACTGTAGATTTACACAGCATGCGACACACTAAGAAATAGTCGCTGAGGTGTCCCTTCTGGCTAAAGCATCTATGAGGGGTGGGGGAGATGATAAGCTGAAGAGTCAAAGGTTCCTCTTCACTTTGAAGGAGCCAATGGTGGGTGGAATGGGGTCTTTTTTTTTTCTTTTTTTAAGGTGGAGCCTCCATGATGGAATTAGTGCCCTTATAAGGGGAAGAAGAGACCAGAGCTCACTCTCTCTCTGCTACATGAGGGCACAGCAAGAAGGCTGCTGTCTGCAAGCCAGGAAAATGGCCCTTACCAAACATTGAATCTGCTGGCACCTTGATCTTGGACTTCCCAGCCACCAGAACTGTGAGGAATAAATATCTGTTGTTGAAGCCACCCAGTCTATGGTATTTTGTTACAGAAGCCTGTAGGGAGGGCAGGAAATTTCCTCCAGATAAGAGTTAGGATCTGATACATAAGAAGCTTGGAAAGTGGGAGGTCTTTTCGCCTCTGTTTCCTCTTGCCTGTTCTTAATACCTCATCAAAGATCTCCTTCCCACACTAGCACACAAGAGTCAGGAAGCCCCAACTTTGCTGGGCCTCGAGGGCTGAGTTCCTTTGAGTGAGGCTTTGATTTGCAGACTTAGAAGGTTGAAAACTTGGGCCCTCCTGAGAATAGATCAAAATTGAACTCCCTCTGGAGACAGTGCAGGGCCCAACTTGGACAAATGGCACAAGGAGGGGAGGACAGCCAGCGGGTTAGGTGGAAGAAAGAGAAGAAGTATCTTAGGACTCCTGCCTGAAGGTGTCGCCTTGCCCTCCCTCCCCTCACCACTCCCACCCTGTAACCTACAGCACTTCATTCCCAACAAAATATGAATCAAGAAAAAGTGTTGGACACACAGTAATGAAAATCCATGATTCAACTATGCGTTCATAATTATTTCATAAATAAATGGCTTCTGGAGAGCCGCATCTGTCTCTCGCCGCGGAGCGTATGTCTTGCATTAATGTATCCTGGCCTGCACAAAGCTGGCCTGAGAGCTGCGGGCACCTCCTCCTCCTCCTCTCCATCACTGTCCACCAATAGGTTTTTGTGGTTCGGAAAGAGCTGCAAGCCCCACACTTCTCCACGAGACTGATGGCTCGTCAATAACATTAGCCAGCGTTACGGGCCGCATCAGAGTTGAGCGGAATCGATACGGCCAAGTAAAAAGTCTAATAAGTTGACATGGCCATCCTCAGCAGGGCTCACATTACAAGAAATGAGTTTTCTTAAGGAATCAGAGTCAGGGTTGCTTAGGTGCCCCACACCCAGATGTCCTGACTAAGATTTATAGCTTTACGTTTAGTTGGTAGAGCAAGGTCAGTCGGGAAAAGTGAAACGGTGACTGGGGTTAACTGCAAAATAAATTGCGGACTTGAGCCACTCTGCTGAGAGCCAGGGAGGTGTGTGGCGGGGAGGGCCTTTGTGCGACAGTATTCGCCATGAGCCAGCCGCTCCTGCCTGCTGGCTAAGGCTGTCCCAGCCCCAAGGGTGGGCTCCTGCTGAATTGTGTGTGGTAACTTCTCCTTCAAGAGGGCTGCTTAGCTCTCAGGCTCTGCCACAGTGACCTCAGAGTGGCTTCACTGATGCCCCCTCCTCCTGTCCTTTCACCCAGAGTCACCCACAGCCGGACCAGAGGGGAAGATGCACCAGATACTTCACTTCTATGAACTCGGATGCTCGTCTTTTCTCATCTATCTGGTGATTGGAGGGAAGCCCTGTTCAATCCTAGGAGGTGAAGGCATTAGCATGAACCTTTGCATAGGCTCAGCCACATTTGAGACAACATTCCAGAGCCAGTTTCTACAGATTTGCCACCTTCCTCTTAAAGGGACAGCCCAGCAGTACAAAGCAAACAGGAGAATTCAAGTGGTCACGGAGAGCTCTCACCGAGTAATCTCACCCCTCAGGAGCTCAGACGGGCCTTTCAACCTCAAGTCCACACGCATAGATCAAGGGCTGAGGGAGGAGTATGGGCAATGCAAAGGAATGAGAAATTGCCTCTGTTCCCCAAATTGTTGGTGCAATAAAGGGAGGACACAGGCAAGTGCCCAAAATGCTGTTATATCAGGCAGGCTGCGATATGAGCTCTCCATTCACTCATAAGTAAAACAAACCTATTGAGGACCTACTATGTACTTGGCATTGTTCGAGGTGCTAGAGTACAGCAGTGACTAAAAGAGACCAAGTCCCTGCCCTCAGGGATCTTACACTCTTATAGGGGCAGCAAACAATGAATAATTAAACAAGTGAATGTACAGTTTCAGAAAAATGCTATGAAGAAAAACAAGGCAGGTGATGGAGATGGAAGGGGAGCTGCTGCTCTGAATAGGGATGGGCAACGAAGGCTTCACTGAGAAGGCAAATTTAGCAAAAGCGTTAAACAAAGCAGAGAAAACAAAACACAGACGTCTTGAGGCAGGCATGTCCTGGGTGTGTTCAAGGAAGAGCCAGGGGGCCACTGAGACTGGGCTCAGGGGGAAGGAGCGACGGGCAGGAGATGGCATCAGAGGGGAGCCAGGGGCCAAAGCCTGTAGGGGCTTGAAAGCAAGAGGAACTGTAGATTTCATCCTGCATGTGGTAGGAAGCTGTTAGCGGGTTTTGAGTGGGGGGCTGACATACACATATTTTCATTTTTTTTTTTTTTTAAAGATTTATTTATTTATTTTCGCCCCAAAGCCCCAGTAGATAGTTGTATGTCATAGTTGCACAGCTTTCTAGTTGCCGTATGTGGGACGCGACCTCAGCGTGGCCGGAGAAGCGGTGCGTCGCTGTGCGCCCGGGATCCGAAACCGGGCCGCCAGCATCAGAGAGCACGCACTTAATCGCTAAGCCACAGGGCCGGCCCACATATTTTCATTTTATTAGGATCCTTCTGGCTGCTTTATGATATAGTCTGCAAGAGTGGAAGTGGGGAAACAGGTCGGGTTAAAGATGATGGACTCAGCAGTAGAGAGAGTGGTAAGAAGTAGGATCCGGGATATATTTGGAGGTAGAGCCAAAAAGATTTGTTTATGGAGTGGATGAGGGATGTGAAAGAGATAAGGCAAGGATGAGTCCAGTGTTTTTTGCCTGAGCAATTGAGTGAACGCGAGGTTCTCTCCTCAGACGGAGAGCAGGTTTGGGCAGGTGAAATCAAGAGATCATTTAGGGGCATGTTGAATTTTAGGTGCCTATAAGCATCAAGCAAAGATTAGAGGAGGTGGAGAGAAGTGAAGAGACCAAATTCTCTGCTTTGAAGTACACCAGCATTTAGAGGATGGAAAGACACAGAGGACTCGGCAGAGGAGACTGAGGAGGGCGGTCAAATGAGGTAGCGAGGGTTTGAACAAAGTGCTATGAGAGCACTCAGGAGGGAAATGAATTTTACCTGGAGGTGGTAGGAGATGAATATAAGCCTTGAAGGGTGTCAGGAATGAGGTGGAGAGTCAGGGCGGAGAGAATAGCAGGAAGAGACAGCGTGAGGAAAACGGCGGGATGTCCAGATGGGCTGGCACGTTGAATGCGTGGCAGGGGTGGGGGGCCAAAGAGGGGTGGGCAAGAGAAGAGCCCAGAAGAGCAGAGCCAGATTGGAGATTGGAGAACCAGATTTGGAGCCAGATTCTGAGTGAACTGAACGGGAATGATTAGATATGATAGAGAAGTGCTACTGTGACCAGAAACCAGACAAGGAAAGGGTTAATGAAAATCTGATCCATAACTAAACATAGACTGTCAAATGTTTTCCAGACAAGGAGAAAACTAAAAGCTGTTTTTCAGAAGGTGATGTCTTCATTTTTGCAGATGTTGCCATCCTACAGTGAAACTTACACGTTGCAGCAGGACCCCTGCGAATTGCTCCAGCTCTAAGTAAGTTACCTTGGACCTGTTATGTAATTCCATGTTGCATTGAGCTCATTATGTAACTGCATTGAATCACTGTGTATTGGCCTGCACATGCACTGTGATTAGGCCCAGTGGTTACACAGTTGTAACATATCCTCTGCACTGTGGTGTATGGAATCTCCAACTGCATTAAGCTCGGGGTGGGGCACTGCTTTGGGAGCTATAGCTCATGTTCTCCATTGCTTGTGCAAGAAATAAACCTTTTTTTCTTCACCCACTTCAGCCTTGGTTGTACTTTTTGGCTCCACACTCACCAAGAGAGGGACCCATTGAGTTCAGTTACAATAGTAAGTTGCATCCAAACCTTGTCAACAGCCGTGAGAAACATAGAAACCATGATGTTCCCCAGTCCACTGAACAGGCCTCCATGAGATTCCTGAGCTAAAGTGCCTTCTACACTATGATGAATATCACCCACCACCCCCATCCCTGCCGTTTAACTGGAACCATCACAGGGAGATGCTCATGTGAGTCCAACAAGCCTAAGCTCTTGAAAACATAAGGACAGATTAAATTGCCCACTGTAAGGAATGATTCAAGTTTCTCTATTTGCACACATCCCTTCGACAAAACTGAGCTAAAGCTTCTTTAAAAATCTGGTGCATTTGCCTGATGATTTATCCCATGAAGTAAATACTAACGAATTGTTTTTACTTCCCCTCAAATGTCTACATTGATTTTGTTGTACATTCATCCTATGTTGTATTTTGAGGACCCAGTGATTGTCAGTTCTGCAATAGCTTTGGCCAAAAGCAATAATGTTCTGACCCATGAAAAGACCTCGTTGGGTCCTTTGGGAAAACAAAAGATTATGGAACAACGTCCCCAAGGGACTTGAAATCCATCAGGAGAGAGAGCACATGAAATGAGGTGCAATAAATGCTCTAGAAAGATGAGCCTCAGAGTAGGGCGAGATCACCAGACCAGGGTGGCTGGGAACGACAAGGAAGCCCAAAGGACCAGCTTTTGGAAAGGAGGAGTGGATGAGGGAAGTAAAGATAGCACCATTTGCTGAGTGCTCATTCAGGTCAGGAATTGTGTTAAGTGCTTTACAGAAACAAAAATAATTTTTTTTAAACCATAGAACAACTCTGTGAAGTAAATACTATTTACCTTCCTTTCAGAGAAAAGCCAAACAGAAAGGTTAAGTCATTGCCCACAGAAGCGTAGCTGTAAGAGCGTGAAGCAGGCCTCCACTGCAGGTCTCTCTGCCCCCAAAACCTGAATCATTTCCCCTCCAGCTTCCCACAGAAGAACTGGCTGGAGTGAGTGGATGTGGGAACGCAAGCAAGGAACAACCACCCTGAAAGGACCTTTGGGGCTGGAGGGCATTGGACATTGGCACCTCGTCAAACCATGAGATGGAACCATGACGGCCCCCCACCACAAACAGTGGTGTGGAGGAGAGGCTACAAATAAACCCCAGGCAGAGCCTCAGTGGACTGAAAACATGCAGAACCCAAAACCAGGGCCATCACTGACCCAAGCAGAGCCTTTGTGTGAAACAGAAACACACGTTCGCCCCTCCTCAAGACTATTTCCATCAGTCAGAAAATCTTCAGACAACTCTAATTCAGTTAGAGTGATACACTTTATTGCCATGTGCCGGAAAACTGTGGTAATACATATACACCTCCGTGATACCCATGATGTAAATGGTGCCTCTTAGATACAGCACCCTCAATAGATAATTGAGAATCCAATGTTGATGAAACTATGAGGAAACAAAATTACCAGTGTGAAGGCAAAATGGTATAAGCTGTACAGAGGGCAATTTGTAAATATGTATTAAAACTTTAAGCATGTATATCCTTGGACACATCAATTACTACCTAAGAATTGATTCTAAGAAAATAATTGGATAGGTGTACTAATATTCATGGGCAAGACTGTTCATTACAGACTGTTAATATTAACAAAGAAAATTAGAAACATCCGAACTTTATAAACAGATGACTAAGTTATGGAATATACAACAGAATACCATATCACTGTTTTTTTAAAAAATGAGTTAAATCTCTATCCATCAATATGGAAGGAAATGTTATCAATATCTGGCTAAATAAAAATAAAACAGATTGTAAGAAAGTACGTATGGTACAGTACCATTTTTATTTTGTTTTAAAGTTTCTACATAGAAGAAAATCTGGAAGGATAGAAACTGAACTGTAGAGTGGGTATTGTTGGAAATGTGGAGGTAATTATCCATGACCTTCTCTTCCTCTTTTTCTTCTTATTATTTGAAGTTTACATTAAGCAAATATTACTTTTATGATCAGAAAAAAAAATAAAGATAATTCTACACTGAAAAGATAAATCAAGTTCATAAATGAGAAAGGCTTTGGGGGAGGAAATTTTCAAGTCAGTCATTAACCAAAACAAATTCTACTTGGATTAGAATTATAGATAAGAGTCTATAAAAACCAGAAAAAGAATAAATGTTGAATAATCTCTAGAAGGGAAAGAATGTTCTAAACATAAAAGCAATGCAATAAATTACAAAGGAAAAGATATCTGTATTTAATTAAATAAAATTTTTTGGACTATCTTCTGTACATCAAAAATCATCATCAGGGCTGGCCCTGTGGTGTAGTGGTTAACTTCAGCGTGCTCCGCTTCACTGGCCCAGGTTTGCGAGTTCAGATCCCGAGTATGGACCTACGCTACTTGTCAGTCATGCTGAGGTGGCGACCCACATACAAAATAGAGGGTGACTGGCACAGATGTTAGCTCAGGGCAAATCTTCCTCACCAAAAAAAAAAAAAAAAAAAAAATCATCATGAATAAAACTGGGGAAAATATTTCACGACAATGAGAGATAGTGGTTACTACCATGGATACATGAAGAGCTCACTGAAATGTTGAGAGAAACAATATGAACTCAATTTTTTAAATGGATGAAGAATGTAAGCAAATTATAAAGGAGGTAATACGAATGAATAATAAATATATTTTTAAAAAATCCACCTCATCATTAATTTACAAAAGGAAGGCACAACACACAGAGATGCCTTTTCTGCTGTTTTCCCTACTGTTACATTGGTGAAGATTTAAATGTAATAATACTCAGCAGTAGAGAATGTGAACCTGGCATTTCCCTGTACTGCTGGTGAGAGGGTCAAATGTTCCCATTTTTTGGGGGGACAACATGGAGATATACACCTCTCTTCAGGTGTTTACACCTCTTGGTCTGGGGTTTTTGTTGAGAAGCCACAATGAGGCGCTATTTGAGTCTGTTCCATGTTCTGTGAGGATTAAGTTGACACAGGGAGGAGCCAAACTGTTCTGCATAAGAAACAAAAGGTATCCTGCTTAGGTGGACAGATTGTTCTTCAAGGAGGCGGTAGGGTGAGCCACCAGCGTGGACCAAACCCAAGGTGAGAAGAGAGGATATATTAGTTTTCTATGGCTACTGTAACAAATTACCACAAACTTGGCAGCTTAAAATGACACAAATTGATTATCTCAAGGTTCTGCAGGTGGGAAGTTGGAAAGGGTCTCACTGGGCTAACATCAAGAAGTCGGCTTCCTTTCACGGGGAAGCTCTGGGTGAAAATCTGCTTCCAGGCTCATTTAGGGTGTTGGCAGAATTCAGGTCCATGAGGTTGTAGGACTGAGATCCCTGTTTCCTTGCTGGCTTTCATCCAGGGTCATACTCAGCTTTTAGCAGACACCTGCATTTCTTGGCTCCTGCCTTGTTTCTGCCTTCTTCAAAACCAGCAATGGCTAAGCTCTTCTCATGCATCACATCTCTCTGATCTCTCCTCTTCCTCATCTCTCCTCTGCTTTCCTCTTCCACCACCTCTCTGACTCCAGCTGAAGAAAATTATCTGCTTTTATGGGCTCAAGTGATTAGATTTGGTCCACCTGGGTAATCCAGGCTGCTCTATTTTGTCAGCTGATTAAACTTAATTACATCTATAAAGCCCCTTCACAACAGTACCTAGGTTAGTGTTTGATTAACCAGAGGACTGGCATCTTGGAGGACATCTTTAGAATTCTGCTTATCACAGAGGGTTTTTAGATGAAGTGGGCACCAGCAACGTGGCAGCCATCCAGAGCCCAAGGACAGAGAGATGGCCATAGGTTTGTGTCTGGGACTGCATTCGACCATCAGATTTCAGGGGCAGTGATGTCAGATATCCAATTTTATCCCATTTCCTGCTCTTTGCTGTGCTTCCTCTGTTATCTTCTATTGTTTACAGCCTGGTATAAAGTGCTGCCTTGCAGAACTCAGTAGGGGCTATATCCACACTTTGGGGCACCAGTCCTTTTACTATGAAAGTAAGCACTACCCAGTGCCACGCAAAGCCAATATTCCCAAGATCTAATGGACTATCATCATCATCATAAAGATAACTCACTCATATCACTCACTTGCTTACTATGTGCCAGACTTTAAAATAGGTGCTTTATATGTGTAATTTATTAAATCTTTACAACACTCAGATGAATTAAGCATTATTTTTATTCCCATTTTGCAAATGAAGCCCAAAGAGGTTAACCAAATTGCCCAAGTCCACTAGCTAGCACAAGGCAAGCTGCAACCAGGTCACATGATCACCACAGCTCCGAAGAAGTCTGGGAGGCTGAGTATCTAGCAAATGAGAAAAATCCCCATGATCAACATGGGCCAGTGGTCCTCAGAGTGTCCTGAGGGTCTCCTTGGCAGGTGAGGTCTCTTTTCCAACTACATGTCCACGTAAGGCTGAATTTTCAGCTAAAACCACACATGGCACCGAACTGAATACAGATGCAGATAAGAGCATCCAGCTGTCTTCTAGCAAGCCAGATGTGAAAGAGGTTTGCAAACTATAAAATAATATCTCACTAGTTCTTCGTTTTGGAAAACATGGTTGTTTTACACCAATGAGTTTATTATTATTTTTAAATGAAATAATAAATGTTCTTTAAATTCTCAGTTTTAATTTTTATATGTAAAACATTGATAGATGTAACCTACATAAACAAAAGCTCTTTGGTGTCCTTAATAATTTTTAAGATGTGAAGAGAGCCTGAAAATCAAAATATTTGCCTTAGAATCAGAGGTCAGCAAACTACAGCCCTTGTGACAAATCTGTCCCATTGCCTTTTTTTGTAAATAGAGTTTTTCGGTTTTTTTTTTGACATTGCTATGCCCGTGCATTTATGTATTGTCTATGGCTGCTCTGGCACTATAATGGCAGAAATGAGTAGTTGTAATAAGCCCTAAATGTTTTTTATCAGGCCCTTTAACAACAACAAAAAAATCACCAGCCCTGATGTAGACAATCTGGGACTTGGTACATTGCCATCCTGGACAAAATCAGGGTCCCATTACTGTGAACAAGACGCACTCAACCTCTCTCTTCATGAAGTTCATTTTCCCCTTAGAGGGTGGGAGAGGAGGAATAGACAGAAACAATAAATAAGTCAATGTTTATCCTCAGCAGCTGGGACAGTGCCTACCACGGTACCTACTCTGTAAATACCCAAGAAGTAGTTGTTGAATACTAACCGAATAAATAAAGTGTGCGTGTGTGTGTGTGTGTGTGTGTGTGTGACAGACAGAGAGCTACAGAGAGAGAGAGAAACCAACTACCACACAGCTTAAATCGTTATAGCTTTATGATATGTTTTGATATTTGTCAAATCAAGGCATTCTTTATTGTTCTTGTTTTTCAAAGTTGCCTTGACTATTCTTACATATCTCCTCTTCCTGATGAACTTTAAGTTTTTCAAGTTCCATTTAAAAACCTCTAAAGTCATTTAACCAATCTTCTATCGTTTGCTGCTTAGATTGTTTTCAATTTTTGTCTAATATAAGTAATAAGAGATGTGTCCATCTCCTATTATTGCCTTAGGATAAACCCATAGAATTAGAAACACTGACTCAAATAGAATGTACATTTTTAAGGCTATTGATCCAAATAATCCACCAGAAAAGCTCTTTCCAATGAGCAGAAGCAAGTTCGGGCCCTCTTTCACATGGCTGGTGTGCTCAACGGGAGAATCCGTCCCCTTCCTCCTGCATGTAATGTCATGACTAAATATGATATGATGAATTTCCTACTTTGTCTTATTCCCAAACCTATGTTTTCCTCTAGAAAAATCTTATGAGGCCAATCAGAAATCATCTCCTCTAACTAGAAGCCTTTAGCTGTGATGGACAAAAGCATTGGACCAAGGACGGTGAGCAATGTACATTAACAAGAAGTTCCCCAGAAAAGGATCCTACTTAATTTTGTTTCTTGTCCCAGTATTTCCAGACATTTGATGAGAGAGAGATATATAGAGCAAGAAACACTCATCACCAGTTTGTGGAACACATTGCAGGAAATATCTAGGGGCTATTTTGATTCTTGTCCTGAGGAGCTCGGACTCAGAAATCTGCACGTTTTCGTCCAGCTCTGACATGCAGAGTTCTCCACTGTGCTTCTGATTCCAGTTCTGATGTCTGCAGGCAACAGTCTCCATGTACTTTTAAAGTCTCTCTGTAACTTTGATCAATTGTGAGGAGACACCCTGCTGCCAGGCATCCTTCTAGAAGGATTTCTACAGCATTAATCTAATGACACAATCTTCGCCACCCCAGGGTGTGACCATTTCCCCACCTCCATGTTGAACTTGACAGAAGGGATTGTGTCTCAGAGATTCTCAAATATCAACAGCTTTTTTTGACCATCTAAGCTGTCAGGTGTATTTTAAATGGCTACTCTCCTTAAACCACAGGGGCCCACGGGGGCCTAACCTCTGCCCAGTGTTGATAGGCAAAATATTTAACAACCGTTATGGCCCGGCACTGACTAATCGTGAGGGAAGCCAGCCCTAAACAACCAAACATCCATACTGGTGCATTTGAGCTGAAGATGAGCCCGCCTCCATCTATCTTGCAGCCCTGGTCCATGGGCAAGGGCTTTCTTCATTCCTCTTTTTGGAGGTTGAATATACTTCCTCACATTATGAAACCTCTATTTTCCAGATTCTTTGCAGTTCATTACAAGAGAAAAGCTATCCTTCTGGAGATTTTGTTATCTGGAAATTTCCTATGGTCACATTCTGATGAGGCCTTTGAAGAAGGCCTCAAAACGGCGCATGCTAGACTTCCCTGCTTCAGACAGTTGGAAGGCACAACAAGGGAGAGAATGCACAGTGAACAGAGAGATCAGCCAGGCAGGAGGCAAGAGACCCAGATTTTCATTGCAGCTGCAGCTCTCATTACCCCAGGTATGATGGATCCATTTTATGTGTCAGTTTGGCTAGGCTGTAGTCCTCAGCTATTCATCAAACACTAATCTAGGTGTCGCTGTGAAGTTATTTTGTAGATGTGAATGAAGTCTATAATCAGTTTACTTTAAGGGAGCGAGATTATCCTAGATCATCTGGGTGGGCCTGGTTTAATCAATTGAAAGGCCTTAACTGAAGCTTCCCTGAAGAAGAGGAAATTCCTCCTGTGGACCACAGCATCAGCTCATGCTAAAGAGTTCCAGCTGCCCTTCCTAACAGCCTGCTCCATGGCTTTCACACTTGTCTAACCAGCCCACACAATCACGTAAGACAATTCCTTGCAATAAATCTTTATCTATATCTATATAGAGATTTATAGAGATGTAAAGTGATGGGTAAGACAAGAAATCATCCAGGCCAAGGCCCACTGGTGCCTGTCTGTTCCACAGAGCCTCCTTTCGTCACGGGACTTTTGGACCTGGCTCTTGATTCACTAGGGAAGATGCACACTCTGTTGCCCCTGAAATTCCTGCACCATTGTGTCTGTGGTGATGCCGGGAAGCAACAAGCATGGACCAGCAGGGAAGACAAGAATGAGCAATTCATTCCTTCCTTCACTCAGTTTCCTGCGTGCCTGCTCTGGCCTGGCACTGTGTCATATTAAGGATGCCGTGGTGAGTGAAGGAAATGAGCCCCCTTGGAGCTTGTAGTCTGGTGGGGCATACAGACATGTATCCGGCTAATTAAACTAGAATACACGGGGACTTTGATGGGTCTGAGCAGGCTGCTAAGGAGGCATCCAGGAGGGGCACCAAACTGAAAACAAGAGGGATCAGGAAAGGTCTCATGCAGGACGTGATACCTAAGCCAGGACCAGAAGTCAGCCAGGTAAGGCTCGCCAGGGGAGCACGAAGAAAGTTCTAAGCACAGGAAAGAGGGTACATGAAGCCTACAGGTGAGCAAAAGAGAGCCTAAGTACTTAATGGAGGTCAATATGAGTGTAGTGCAGAGTGCAAAGTGGAGAGATTGAAAAAGACCGATCATCCCCTTTGGTAAAGGCTGCTAAGGAGTTTTACACTCTATCATAAGTGGGACCAGATGAAACTTTTCTTTTAAGCAAGAGAGTGATATTGTAAGATCTTCATTTTCAAAATGTCGGTCTGACAACAACATGGTCAGAGAAGCCGAATTAGGACCAAGAAAGAGTCAGGACTCAGCCACTTCCAGCCAAGGGCTCCCTACCCCTAGGGCAGCAGAGGGAACACACCTGGACAGAGTCCGTGAGCTGCTGGACCCCGGTCCTCAGGGTGGCTCAGCATCTCAGCCAGCCCTGCCAGAGAGTCCATCCTCCTTTGGGTAGGCTGATGTTCAAGAACCTCTCTGGGTTTTGTTAAGGCAACGGAGAGATGCCGGGGAGGGAGGAGAGGGAGTCGACATCGACTGAGCGCAAATACTCTGTGTCAGGCGCTTACATTAAGTCCTTTCTGCATCCTCATTTCCTTCAAGCCTCCCAGTAACTCAGTGAGTCTGCGTTACCCCTCTCTCTAGGCGCAGCAATCTGCTCAAGGTGACAAGTTAGTCAACTGGTAGCGTGTCTGCCCTAAACCATGCTCTTCCCACTCCTGCAAGCCTGTCAACCGAGCTTGCAGCCTCCTCCTGACATGTCATTAGCGGGGACAGGTACATGCCCTCCACAGTTGGAGCACTTGAGCAAGGATGGGCTTGCTTACTCTACAGTGATGCTCCCAGCAGCAGTGAACATTCTCGGGGGCTTAGTGTGTGCCAGACCATTGTGGCCAAAAAGTAAGTACTACTATATCCCCAGTTTGGAGACCTGAGCCTGAAACACCGAGACGAATATGCTCCTAGTAAGTGGCAGAGGGGGCAGTGGGACCAAAGCAGCCTGACACCAGCACCCACACTCTTCACCACCGCCCCGCCCTGCTCTCAGGGGGGTCATGCAAGGGCTGCCTCTTCTTCCCATCTGTCGGCCTCGGTTAGAGGTAAGACTCTGTCTTGAATAAAAACTCCAGGCTCCATACTTTTCCCCTGTAAGATTTCCTAAATTTTAACACTCATACTTGGTTTGGTGCAGTTGGAACTCTTGTACCTTTTATTTCCTTCATGACGTTGCCAGACTCCTTGGTTCTAGTAATTTGAGCTTGAGGGTTATCAGAGGCAACTTTAGACAGTCTAATGCACAATATTATTGCTGGTCGTTTGTATTCCAATGAATGGATTTCAAAGTAACAGTAGGAGTGAGCAAATACCAGAACTATCTAGACATTTCTTCAACAATCCCTTTTTGGTGCTGGGTCATTTATGTGGTGGACATTTGTGGGACAAAGCATGCAGGGAACCCGAATACTACACCCAGAATAAGCCTTTGTGTCCCAGGTCAGGCCCTGAGCAGTAACGGCCATCTTCAGGTCATAGTCTTCCAAGGAAGAGACAGTGTTACCACAAAGGGGCTGAGTGAGCATTTGGAAACACGGGGCCTCATAGGTCCCCTCCTCGCCTCCTGAAGGCCGCCAGTTGAACCTCAGACCGGCCCCTCCTGGGATAGCCTGGTGTTAATTATGATGCAATCCCCCAGCCATGCAGCCTCAGCAACAATTTCGGGAGTCAGGGTCCATGTGCAAGGCCATTAACACTAAACATGTTTTAATCCATAATTGTGCGAGATTTATTTAATTTAGGGGCTTTATTTATAGTTCGATCTGAATTGTAATGTATTTTCGGCCCTCCACACTGGGATCTGTCAATTTTTACGGCGTCTTTTAATTGTGTTCTTCCAGGCCAGGTGCAAGCAGTTTTCCAAAGCAGGCTGATCAGAGAGGTCTCCTGTTATGTGACTGGGGAGGGGAGCGGCCTCACACAGATGTGACCCTGTGCCACCATGAGGGCAGGGACACTGGGTGCTCAGTCCTGGGAGCCACCGCCCACTGTTGCAGTCACGACCTCTACCCAGCCCACCTTTCCCCTCCCGCTCCTTTAGAGCTTGTGTGCTGAGAAGGGGCCTCCAAACATCTCTTGACTCACACCCTTCCATCTTTTTGTCTGTTCCTTTGTTCATTTAACAAACATTAACTGAGCGCCTACTCGGTACCAAGCCCTACTCTCAGTATAAGAATGCAAGATGAACAAGACTGTGATCCAGCCTATGGGAGCTCAGGGTGTCGTAGCGGGAGGCCCAGAAGAACTGATAGTTGCTAGAATTTTCTGAGCAGCTACCTAATACCAGGCACTGAGCTACACACTAGAGACGCACAGAAGAGCGTGACCTCAGCTTGTGGGTTCAAAAGATTTGGTCAACACTAGTTCATCTGAGAGTCATCTGAATGACTATAATTTGGCTGAGAGCCTTGTAGAGGAGAGCAAGTTCTTCAGTACGGTGATTTGATCCAAACGCCCCCAGGTCTCTCACGCCGTCAGAGCTGAGCAGCTTTCGCTGGTGAGGAATGCTTTCTTTAGTTAAATACGAATATTTCTTAGTCTTGTTTCTTTTTGAGTGTTGGTAATTTTCAAACACCATGGGGGTACTCTTGCAACCCTTTATGCATCTTTAAGCATTTTGTCTGTTTTTCCAAGTTATTTTCTTCCAAATCCTGTATAGCCACAAGCTATGAATCCTGGAGGAAAGCATCAGAAATCAAAGTAAAAGAAAGTGGAGAAATGAAACGAGGTTCTGCCAGCTGGGAGCACACACTGGGAAAGGCTTATTGAAATGTAGCTAGAGGAGAAGGTGGCCCCAGCTCTGCGCTAAGACGAAGGTGCTCGGTGAGGTCATGTGCCTCATCCGTGTGGCTCACTCAGGCGTCCCCGGAACCTGGACCGATGCCTGGTACACACAAGTTGTCAAGAAATATTGGTTGACTAAATAATGAGTGAATATGAAGTAGAAAACACCTAGGGACAGTGCTTTACTGGTTAAAAAAACAAACACGATCGGTCAGGAAGCAAAGGGAAAAACTCAAATTTTCTGAGCGCCTACTGCATGCCAGGCATGGTACTAAGTGATTTTAGTTACAAGTCAGTAAATTCTCACACCAGTGTTAGGTGAGGTATTATTCCCACCTTACAGAGGAGGACGTTGAGGCTCAGGGCGCTTAAATAACTTGTTTGGGGTCACCAATTACAAGAGCTAGGGAAAAGAAAGGCTAAGGATGCTCCTGGTAAAGAAGGTCTACTTTTCCGTAGGTTTTGCAAGAGAAAAGACACAGTAAGTCCTAGTTTAAGAACAGCTCATAATGCAAAACATTACTCCAGAAGGAATAAAAAGTTATAAATGTATAATTATTCAGAACGCTTTGCTTCTGTAGGTTTATGGACTAGCTTCAGGGCTGAAGGAGGCACATCCAGCACAGAGCCTATGTAGAGGCTCTGCGATTGGACAGATTTGGAGCATCGTGGTGGTGCTTTTGTAACCCTTCAGGCATTTTTGCCTGTTATTCCAAAATAAGCCTGTTTCTGTTCCTCTTGCTTCTCCTGAGGAACCAGTTACTTAGAAGGATCCATGTGATGGTATAGGAGGCCTGCTGGTCATTGGGAAATGCAAATCAAGGGTGAGAGAGACATGGACTGATTTGGAGATGGTCAAGGGCTCAAGAAGCCCGAATTCCCCACCTTGAGTCACACCTGAGGCCAGAGCAAGGGCTCTTACCACAGCCACCGAGAGTTCTTGCCCTCAAGGTGGCACAGGGGTGCTGAAAGAAAACACCAGCCCTGTGGGAGAGATGCAGAAATGTAGGACCTGGTTGGAAAAAATTGAAGAAGAGAGGAAATGTACTACAATTCACCAAGGATTTACTGAGGACCTACTGTGTTCCTAGTACTAAGTACTACGGAGGCTTAGAAAAGATAACAACTGAGATAAAGTTCAAATCAAGAATCTCGCAGAAATGTTGCAGGCATTACAAACAGTTTAAGGCTGACGAGGACGAGCACAATCGAGCAGCCAGCCCGGTAAACTAGAGGAAGCACACATTTAGACGTTAGACAGACGTAACTTCAAATCTCAACTCCTCCCGTTAATACCGAACTGACCTTGAGAGAGTTTCTGAACTTCTCTGAGCCTCAGTCTTCTCAGTGTAACTGAGATAACAATACCTACAGCACACTGTGGCCGGGATGATTAAACAAGAACAGATGTGCAACGTGCCCGGCACACGGTCGGCGACCTGGGAGTGAGCGTTGTTAATATTAAGAGAAGTAAAATCAAAGGAGTTACCATTGTTTGGATGCTGAGGGAATTCCAGCTGGAAGACTCCAAGAAGGGTAAGGGGTGCCTTTCAAAGATGAGGATTCTGGTGAGAGGAAGTGATGCTGAGGAAGGCTTGCTGGGAGAAGCAGCAGTGTGAGCCGAGGGCCTGAAGCCAATAAGGCACGTCCTGGAGGGTTCCCCACACCTGGAGGCAGGCAAGCCCAGTCTCCGGAGATTCTTCGGTCTCTTAGTTTCTCGAGAATCTCCTAGTCCCTCTAGAGATTCGCCAGGGAGGCATTTACTTTCTTAGATCCATAGGGATTGAGGAGAAGTCTCTTAAGGAACAGACGGGGGGTTAGTAGTAGGTAAAGCTCATTAGGGAGGTTGGAGCAGACTGCGAAGGGCCTTGAGTGCCATTGAAGGGGGTTAAACTTTGTTCTTGAGGAGATGAAGATTCGAGAACCTGGGGATGGTCCCTTGGGATGCTTACCCTGGTGGATGGGAGTCTGGGAGAGCAGTTAGGATGCTGCAGTGATGGTCCAAGTAAGAGCCAAGAGGAGTGAGAGGGAAGGAGGAGAGGTGTTTGTCAGTCAGGAGATACAAGTGAGCGATGTTACCGACGTGACGGTGGGGAGAAAGAGAAGATGGCTTTGCCACTGGGGGGTTAACTGAATTAGGAAACCCAGGAGGCAGAGAAGCAGGACTAGTGGTCTAGATTGACACAGGCCAAGCCTAAAATGCCAGAGGATGTTCACACGTGGGAGATACCCTGCAGGCAGTTTGGAAGGGTATGGAACACAAAGAGAGGCTGATGAATAGAGATGTAGATATGGGAACCACCTTCTTAAAAGTAAGAGTTGAGAATGTGGGGTTGGATAAAGATCTAAGGGAGAAAAGGCAGGAAGAACAGGGCCAAGGTGATACTCCTAAAGGCCACTGAGAAATAATGATTAGAGGAAGGCGATTAAGAAAGAGAAATCCCAAAGGAGCAAAGAGAGGAAAGTTTCAAGAATGGCGTGATCCATGGCCAGAAACTGCAGATGTCTACAGGGATGGAGAAGAGACCATTTGATTAAGTGCTAGGGAGGACACCAGTGATCTGTCAGAGTGACAAAGTGGCAAGTCAAGAAGTGAGACTGTGAAGGTTGAGAAGCAAATGGATGGAGAGAGAGGGAGGGACTAGACATCCTAGAGAATCAGCAGGAGAGGAGAGGAAGTCGATGGGAGTGTGCTGGGATCCGAATGTTAGTGTCTCCCCAAAAATTCTTGTGGTGAAACCTAAGCCCCAAGGTGATGGTATTAGGAGGTGTGGCCTTTGGGAGGTGATTAGGTCACGAGGGCAGAGCCCTAAGGAATGGGATTAGCGCCCTTGTAAAAGAGGCTCCAAAGAGATCCCTTGTACCTCCTGCTATGTGAGGATACAACAAGTCTGCAACCCAGAAGAGTTTTCACCAGAACCCGACCATGTTGGCACCCTGATCTTGGACTTCCAACCTCCAGAACTGTGAGAAATAAATTTCTGTTGTTTATAAGCACCTGTTCTGTGGTGTTTTGTTCTAGCAGCCTGAACAGCTAAGACAGGGTGGTAGCTTGAAGAAGAAGGTTTCTTTTAATGTTTTTTGTGTGTGTGAGGAAGATCAGCCCTGAGCTAACATCTGCCAATCCTCCTCGTTTTTGCTGAGGAAGACTGGCCCTGGGCTAACATCCGTGCCCATCTTCCTCCACTTTATTTATTTATTTTTTTTTTGAGGAAGATCTGCCCTGAGCTAACATCCAATGCCAATCCTCCTCTTTTTTGCTGAGGAAGACTGGCCCTGGGCTAACATCCATGCCCATCTTCCTCCACTTTATATGGGACTCTGCCACAGCATGGCCTGACAAGTGGTGTGTCTGTCCGTGCCCGGGATCCGAACCTGCGAACCCCCGGCCACTGAAGCAGAGTGAGCACAGTTAACTGCTGCGCCACCGGGCTGGCCCCAGGAAGTTTTGTTTTAGATTGTGAATTTTATAAATACAGGAGAAGGAGCTAGGGGAAAGAGAGAGACTGAAGATGTGAGACAGGATTCATAGAAGACAGAAGAGGATGGCACCTGGAGACTCATATAGGATAAGTAAACATTGAAGAACATTCCTCAAAGTTGGACATCTGGCTGTAGAGAACACTAACCAGCAAGCAGCACGGAATATGGCCCGAGTCTGTGTTGTCCTCACACCCAATAGGAGGGCTGATTATGGGGTTCATCTTCAATGACTTTTCCTGGGGGAGAATTTCACATTGATGGGATCAGTTACGGAACCCCCACAGGCTGTTTCAAAATTCTTTGCTGTCTCAAAAATAAGAGTGAAAACAGGTGACAGCTTCCTCACAACACACCTGAAAGTGGGTGTAACTGTGGCAGATTACAATCAGACGTTGTATCTGTGGCAAGGCCCTAAATTTTAAATTTCCCAGGAGGTTAAAGGTCACACGTTGTGCACACATATGATAAACTCACTTTTCCCATGGTCTGGGTTTTTCTGATGTGAGAAAAGACATTTTTGTTGGGTTACCTTCGAATAGTGGGTTCTTTTATCTAGATTTACATTATCAGATTGTCTTTTTCTGTGGATTCTAATGGCCTTCAGAAGCTCTGACCTTGCACTGCTCTTTTTACATTTTTATAAGCTTTAAACTTTTTATCTTAATTATACAAGTGCTACACGAATACATTCTCATGGTTTAAAATTTTCCAACAAAATAGGTCTCATCTCTAGCCCTTTCCCTTCCCAGGGGAAATGTACCTACATATTCAGACACGTAATCATATTTTGTGGGAGTTTTTTCCATAAAAATCGTAAATATTGCTCTTCACCTTGCTTTTTGAACTTAGCTTTAGATCTTAGAAATCTTTCCATATCAGTATGTGCAAATCTACCAAAATTATTTTGAAATGATGCATAGCACCTTCTATAGTATGGATGAATCATGGTTCATTTAACCACCCCCTAATGATGGAAATGTAGGTTGTTCCTAATTTTGCACTGTTATCAAAATGCCAAATACTGCACTTTACTCCCTCCTTCTAGAACCCACTTAGAATGCTGTGCTACTGTTGGAAAGGTCTCCTCCTTCCATTAGTCAATGGTTTCAAGACATCGTGTGTGCCTCAACACTTTTTTATTACTCTGTTTATCCTTTTTGGTTATGAGTGTGGAGAGGAGGTAGGGAGAAAGAGAAGGATGGAGGGAAGGAGGATGCTAGGTGTGTGTCATTTAGTGAATGGCATGTTCAGAGGCATGTAAGGTCCTGGAGGAAGGGACCACGTCTCAGACCTGTAGCCAAGATGGTAACTGGGTCATCGTTCCCTTTGAGATTTCAATGAAAATGCTGTGAGCCCATCATATGTCAGTGGTTGCCCAAGCCTACTGCCCGAGCTCTCTAGGGAGTCTTTGGGAAGTTTTTATTTATCCAAGGACCTCTGACTCAAGCCCCTGCCTCCACTGCATTGGTTCTTTTAAGGATCATCTCACCACTTCAAGGGCGCTGTCCCCTTTTCCCACTGCACTATTCACATAGGAACTCTTGGCAAAGCAGATTTAAAGGTAAACCCATCCTAACAATATGTTGTCTTAGTCCTGGTGGGTAGTGAGCATCCTTGCCCACCGTTGTCCCTGGGAATTTCTCACTGGCCACCTCCCTTCCAACTAGTTGCTCAATACCCTCCTGCCTACCACTTTTTCCTCTCCTTTTAACTTCTAGGCAGAGTAGTTTTTCCATCTCCTTGTTTCTATGTGTTCTGTGGGAATGATGCCATCTGCGCTCTCTTTCCACGGGAAAGGCTTGAGAAATTATTTACTAAATAAAGACTTTCCTATCCTTAAGAACAGCTCTGATGCCAGTGATTAAGGTAACATTGTTTCACCCCTGAAATAGATAGCTGTGTTCTCCAACGACGCCCAAGGTAGTGCATACCCCAGTCACATTGTAGGTACTCAAAAGATACCTGTAGATTGACCAAGTAGCAGACAAATGGCAGTACCATCGAAAGACCAGTTGATGAATTGATTCAGGAGTAAAATAAAGGAAGTTTGTGGAATTTCATACGTATATACCATCCTAAAAAAAATTTTTTTTAAAACACAACATTTTAGATGACTTCTCAGAACATGAATTACTTCCTTCAGCCTAAGTTAACAAGAGGCTGGATCCCCAAAGTATCTCCAAGCCTTGGGTTAGCCAACAGCTGGCACTACCACGCAGTTCTGCCCAGCCTCTTCTGAAAAGCCTCTAAGGTAGATTTGCTGTGGAATTTGTTGGTTGATCTGCTTTTTTTTTTTTTTTTAAAGATTTTATTTATTTATTTATTTTACCCCCAAAGCCCCAGTAGATAGTTGTACGTCGTAGCTGCACATCCTTCTAGTTGCTGTATGTGGGACGCGGCCTCAGCATGGCCAGAGAAGCGGTGCGTCAGTGCTTACCTGGGATCCGAACCCGGGCCACCAGCAGCGGAACGCGCGCACTTAACCGCTAAGCCACAGGGCCGGCCCGGTTGATCTGCTTTTGAACAAAGGGATTCTTTTCAATCTGCAAACCAAGTCTCCAGGACTGGAACGTCATGAGCAGATGTGAATAAAGTAGTGGAACCTTCAGACTTTGGGGCAAGCCAGGAAATTGTGCTGAACTTAATTTCCTCAGAAGAGGAAAAATAATTCTATAGAACACAGCCACAACTTTTGATTCTATAACTAGAAAAAGAATGGATTTCTTATTTTCATTAAATACGTTAAAATAAAATGTGTAGCTAACATTTTAGAAATAAAACCACCTAAAAACAAATCTGATACGCGTGCGTGCACGCGCATACACACACACACACACACACACTTGCTTTACAACTTCTCCTTGTCTAAATCTGCCTGAATGTTTTTCAAAAACCATTTTCTCCCAGTGGAAGACTTCCCTGATCAATTTTAACATTCAGTGATTTTTTTTAAAGGTAAGATCAATATAAATAATCTCTCTAACATGCACACGGCAGAGATTGTGAAGAATTTGCTGATTTGACCCCAAGGGTCCTACCCACACAAACTTTGTACTCCTGACCTTAGGGCAGAGCTTGGGAGAGCTGCAAGGTAGTGTGAGACCTTGAAGAAGGGAGGTGATTATTTTAAAAGTGTATATATGGATGAATTCTATATTTGAAAATGATTTTTTTAAGTCAGTGACTTTTTTTTTTTTTTTTTTTTTTGGCCAAGCATCTGAACATCCTTTCTACGTTTGAGAAGTCTCCATTATATGAATCTTGACTCTTGGTGAGACCATGTATCCATTAGATTAAGCTCAGTAATGTCATGGTAACAAGTACCCCATTCCCCGCAAATCTTAGTGGCTTACAAAGTTTTAATTCCTGCCAATGCTGCGTTTCCATCATGGATTGGCTGTGGCTCTGCTTCACGTCATCTTCACTCCTTGTAGCCAGGTTGATGTAGTGGTCCCAATCTAGACATTGCCATTCTGGAGGCAGAGGGAAAAGTTATGGCCCAGCACACACTGGCTCTTCATGCTTCCACCTGGAAGTGATCTGCATCATTTCTGCTCATATTTCACTGGCCAAAATAAGCGACATGGTCAAGCCTGCTGTCAAAGAGACAGAGAAGCATAATCCTTCCCCCAGGGAGGGGCAGCATATTTGGAAACAACAATATAGTTATTGTAGGCAGAACCTTCCTTCCTGCTATCAGATCTTGAAAAGACTCAATTGGCAGGGATGACTTAGGATTGGCCAATCAGATTCACCCACTTTGAATTGAAAGCTGGCCATGCAAAGGAGCAGGGTCAATGGAGACGTCAATCTGGGTCTACAAGGCAGCAGTGCCAGCTGTGGAATTCAATGCCCAGTGCTGATGACATCATCCACGTCCTCACTGGACAAGTTCTGTGATATGATTTTGGTTGTTTGCCTATTTTTTAGCCTCTCATTCCTGTCTGCTTTCTGGGCTTAGTGATCTAGTCTTCTTAGCAATTCTGTGAGCCACCTGGTAATATCTGCTATATCTTTTCTATATAAACAAGTCAGAATCATTCTCTGTCGCTTTCAATTCAGAACCTGATTGATACAGTAAGACTTTCAGCCAACCCAAACATTTGCTCAAGTCAATTTCTGATCACCAGGTGATTTTTACCTGAGGCCCTGTTACCCCTGCACAAATTAAAGTCTAGGAAAGTATCGGGACAATTTATACTATAAGATATTGGATGGGAAAGGCTGGGAGGGTTCCTGTTCAGTCTTGGGTTCTGTGCATTCATTAGATTCAGAGGCACTGAATATCAAAAAATAAATGTGGTAAGGGCAGGTGGGGACCTTCCAAATCTTGAGTTTGGAAGTATAAAAATGCAGTGAAGTTTCATTAGGGTGACCAGATATCCTGGTTTGCTCAGGACAGTCCCAGGTTACCGCTATTGTGGATCTGTTAATGCTTAGCAATTATTTTTAGTGCCCTCTTTCCCTCTAAAATGTGTCCTGGCTTAGACAATAAATTATACGGTCCCTCCAGCTATAGCAGAAATGGTCTTGAACCAGAAGTCAGAAGATCTGTATTTCTTTTAATTGATGTTTTAATAGTTTATAACATTGTGAAATTTTGGGTTGTACATTTTTGTTTGTCCGTCACCATATATGTCTCCCTTCACCCCTTGTGCCCACCCCCCACCCCCATTGCCCCTGGTAACCACAATACAGTTTTCTCTGTCCATGTGTTGGCTTATATTCCACATATGAGTGAGATCATACAGTGTTTGTCTTTCTGGCTTATTTCACTTAACATAATACCCTCCAGGTCCATCCATGTTGTTGCAAATGGGACGATTTTGTCTTTTTTTACAGCCGAGTAGTATTCCATTGTGTATATATATACCACATAGAAGATCTGTATTTTAATCACAATCTAGTGCTGATTTGCAGAGTGACCAGTCAAATTTCTGTACCCTAATTTCCTCATCTATAAAGTGGGGGAGTTCATTTAGATCAATGGTTGGCAAGTTGTGTTCTGGTTTTCATGGTGATATCTCAAAACCCTCCACAGGAGAAGAAAGAGGAGGCCAAATGGGGGAAGCTCTGACACTCCCATTCTGACCTCTGCTTCTGTTTGTTTCATGCCTTAAGGTTGCACCTAACATTTTCTTTGGAAAAAGTGTTCTTGTGATAGAAATAAACACACGCACACACACACACAAACACACACACACACATTTGAAAATCATTGGCCTGGATAATCTCTCAGGACATAGAAAGTCAAGATTTCTAACACTTGCTCTCCTGCCATAACTTCCATACTCTGGACAATGAGCTGGTCATTAAAGGAAGGGAGTCATTAGGAGGGGGCTTCTGCACATCTCAACTCTTTCCCTCATTTTAAAGGGACAACACTAAACTCTTCATGCTGTCAGCCAACAATTCCCATAAAATGATGCTGACATTTACTTAAGTTTCTAAAAATATCCCTTAACCTACTTTTCCATCTTTGTCTCCTACTTCTAATCTTAAGCTTTCCTGTAGCTCTGCCTTAGTTCATGGGGTCCCTCGTCCTCCCTAGGCCAACCCTTAGAGTTCAGCCCAAGTCTCACCTCTTCTATGAGGCCTCCTTCATCCACCACACCCCTTGGGGATGACTTCCACCCTCTACTCTGTGCTTCTACACCTTGTTTGGCAATTAGGATATATTCCTTTGTGTGCTATTGTCTTTTAGCTCTAAACACATAGTTTCAGATTCTGCTCTGTGATGCTGAGGCTGGAACTCTGCCAACTCCATTTCTCCTTTGTCAATTGGCTCCCTATTACATGTTGCCAATAGTGGTAATTCCAGAGACATTAGAAGGCAGGAAGGAGAGAAAATGGGCTTATTCCTTCCAGCGTGCCTGCTATTCCTGTCAGTGTTGCCCCAGGTGGTAGAGGTTGGTTCTGACCTCCAACTTCTTTCCCCATTCCCAGAACTAGCTTCATTGCACCACCTCAGAGGTACCAGTGGTAGCTGGGCAATGCCTTCTCTTTAGAAACCTGAATTCCAGTTCTTCAGGGCCCCTCCTTCAAGCTCCTGAGATAGGAGCCCTTCCCAGGCAGCACTAGCTCCTTAGGTCTGAGCCTCAGCTCCATGAGGCACTTGGTCTGTGCTCCTGAGATACCAGTAGTAGGCAACAACATCTCTTTCTCAGAGCTCTAAGCCCCAGTTCAATAGGGCCTCTCCTCTGAGCTTCTAAGTTCTGATGACCCAACCTCTTCCTTTTGTCCCCCAAGCCCTAGGAGTGGTAGCTACTTTCTCTACTTACTATCTGTTTTTCCTCAATGTTCTCCTTTTCCTTTTTTGGGTTTCCATCATCTGTTTACCAAATTCCCTATATTAAATTCTCTCTGTTGAAATACCTAGTGAAGTTTCTATTTTCCAGATCGGACACTGACTGGTCTACCTTGAACTGTCACTTGCCACGTTACCCATATTTTTCTTTATTTCTCAACTATACTGGAAACTTCTTTATTTTAACCTTAGCCACACCCATAGGAATGCAACAAAAATTTGCTTGTTGACTGATAAGGGTATGAGATTCATGAGTAGGGGAAAGGATGGAAGGTGGAAAGAGCAGGACTGTTTTCAGACAAACAGATCTGGGTTCAAAGTCCAATGGTCTCTGTTACTTAACTTCTTTGAGCCTCAAATTCTCAACCTTAAAGCAGAGAATGATAACGCCTATCCTCTGGGCGTATTGTGCAGCTTACATGATGAAAGGTAAGTAAAGTGCTTAGCATGGAGCCATGTGCATGGGTCAGACTCACAGATGCTGCTCTTCCCTCCACCCACTCTGAGTATTCTGTAGTTCTTGTGTCCACTAGGTAGGTGGTCATCTGTAGGCACTTCTGCGTCCTTTGGATATTTGCAGCGGAGGCATGATTAAACACACACACACACACATTCACCTTGACCCTTCTTCCCAATCTAACACAAGCTTTCTTCCCTTCGACACCAAACTTCCTAATGAAGCCCACACTCATCCTCCTCCACGCACTTCTGCAATCCAGAGTAGTTGTAGGGACCAGCTTCATCATCCATCTCTCTGTTGGCATAGCCTGTGTCTGTCTGTCTGTTTCTCTTTCTCTTGCTCTTGCCATCTCTCTTTCTCTCTCATATCAGCTCTATTTTCTTCTCATATCCAACTCTCAATCTACTTCCTATATCACAGTCTAAATCCTGAGTGGAGCTGGCTTAAATAGCTAATTATCGCCTTTGCTTTGTACCAGACCTCCTCATAGGTCACCTGCCAGCCTATAAATATGTTGCCCCCAAGTCAGGCACCCACACCTGGTCAGTCTCTGGCCACTGTTCTGCAGAAGTCAACCTAGCCTGGCTTCCTTGTGTAGGGGCCGATGGTGAAGCAGTTAACTTGCAAGAAGAAGTTAACTTGCAAGGAAAGCAGGGCTTGGTAAGCACTGTGATGCGTATGTCAAGGACATGCCCTGTTTGCACCAATGTATTAAGAAGTTCCCTAATCACCAAATCCAATGATTGCTTTCCAATTTTCACCTTTCCTGAGTTCTCCAGAGTGTTTCATATAGTCGAACACTCACTCTGACACTTCTAACTTCCCCATGTCTGCATGAGTCTGGTTCTTTCCTTACCACTCTTGTCAATCTCTCTTGCTGGTTTCTCTTCTCCACTCACCACTTACTTTGAAGAAGCAGCTAGTCCACGGTCTTGCCAATGCAGACATAACATCTAAGATGTTCTTCACACCTAAACCCTTGACCCCAGTGGTACTGCAGCCTGTAAGTGCATGAGGAGAAATCTGGAGGGAGTAGGTGGGGATTCAGAGGTTCCCGTCAGCAACTGTAAGATACTAAAGAACTCTAGTGCCACGGGCAGGAATCAGGAGCTACTTACTGTGCCGGGACAAAAGACACCGGGTTGTTAATATCACAAAAATTCCTCCCCATTCCTCTCATCACAGATTTTTGAAGTGTTTTCCAAGACACGTCCATCACCATGAAGGCTCTTAGGTAACTCCAGACCCATCCTTTCTATATTCACTGGTGGCACCTCCTGTCAAAATGTCCTATGCCCCCTTTTTCAGTCTCTCTTCTATCAAAACACTCTTCTATAAATAAGCCAAAGAATATTTAAACCTTATGGTGAATTTAAGTCAATGAATTTCCTCTATAGGGTTTTATTGTAAACTTCATCATTTTGATATGAAGGACTCTGCCTTCTTTTAAGGATATTCCCATACAAGTAAATAAGCGAGGGATCTATCATTTAAAGCTGAGGGGTGAGAGGGTGGGAGAGGCAGATTTCACTCCTTCTGAAATCAAATTAACAGGAAACCTACTTCTACTTCCTATTTTTTTTTTTAAAACTAATATACAGTAAAATTGACTTTTTCTTTGTATATGTTTCTATAAATTTAGTACATAGATTTGTGTTACCACTACTGCAAACAGGATACAGTGCAATGCCATCACCCCCAAAATTCCTTCCTGCTATCTCTCTGTAGTCATACCCTTCCTCCATCCCAAGCCCTAACAACCACTTATTTTTTCTCTACTGCTACAGTTTTGTCTTCCAGAGAATGTCATATAAATAGAACCATACAGGGTGTAACCTTATGTCATAGGTGTCTTATGTATTACATCTACATATTGAAACACCATCAGACAATGCTGTATTTTTTTGCTTTCAAACCACCAAAAAATTAACAGGAGAAAAATAATTTATTATATTTGCCCACATATTTATCATTTCTGTTGCCCTTCCTTCTTTCTTGAGGTTCCAACTTTCTTTTTGGTATCATTTCCCTTCTTTCCAAAGAATTTCCTCTAGCATTTCTTTTGGAACATGTACGCTGGGGAAAAAATTGAGAATTCTTTCATCTGAGAATGTCTTTAACTCACCTTCATTCCTAAAGAATATTTTTCCTGGATTTAGAATTTTGGGTTGACAGTTCTTTTCTTTCAGCACTTTCAAAATGTTCTACTTCCTGCTGGCTTTCTTGGTTTCTGATGGAAAAACACAGTCATTCCAATTGTTCTCCTATAAATAATGCTTCCTTTTTCTCAGGTTCTTTCCTTTTTGACACTTTCTTTTTTTATCTGTAGAATCCAGCAATTTGATTACGCTGTGTCTGGGTGTATGTTTCTTTGGCTTTACCTTGTTTGGGCTTACTGAGCCTCTTGAATCTGTAGATTTGTGTCTTTTGCCAAATTTAGGAAGTTTTCAGCCATTAGTTTTTCAACTACTTTTTCTTCACTGAACTCTTTCTCCAATAGTTTTGGGACTCTAATAACACACATGCTAGATGATTTGTTATTATCCCACAGATCCATGAGGTTCTCTTCATTATTTTTCTCTCTGTTGTTCAGATTGGGTAATTTCTGTTGATCTATCATCAAGTTCTCTGACTCTCCTCTGTCATCTCTATTCTGCTATTGAACTGATCCAGTGAATTGTTTTTTTTTTTTTTTTGTGAGGAAGATCAGCCCTGAGCTAACATCCACGCCAGTCCTCCTCTTTTTGCTGAGGAAGACTGGCCCTGGGCTAACATCTGTGCCTATCTTCCTCCACTTTATATGGGACACCGCCACAGCATGGCCTGACAAGCGGTGCATCGGTGTGCACCCAGGATCCGAACCCGGGCTGCCAGCAGCAGAGTGAGTGCACTTAACCGCTACGCCATGGGGCTGGGCCCGAATTGTTAATTTTAATTATCTTATTTTTCAGTTCTAAAATTCCCATTTGGTGTTTTATATCCTCTATTTCTTATATGAGACCTTCTAGCTTTCCATTTGTTTCAAGAATATTTGCCCTTACTGCTGGAGCATTTAAATAATACTTGCTTTAAAGTCTTTTTCAGGTAATTACAACACCTTCGTCATCTTGGTAATGGCATCTATTGACTGTCTTCTCCGTGTGAAAAATTTTCCTCATTCTTCATAGGCTGAAAAATTTTGAATTGTATACTGACTGTATTTTCTCACTTTTACCATAGTCAATTTGTTAAAAGTAAGTCCCTAGTTCTGGCTCACACTCAAGGAGATGGAATCAGACAAGGATATGAAAACTGGTATGTGAAGATCATTAGGGACCATCTTAGATGTCTGCCTGCTGTCTACTGGTGGAAGCAACCCAAGTGCCCATCAGCAGATGAATGGATAAACAAAATGTGGTATATACACACAATGGAATATTATTCAGCCTTGAAAAGGAAGGAAATTCTGACCCACGCTACAACATGGATGAACCTTGAGGACATTATGCTAAGTGAAATAAGCCAGTCACAAGAGGACAAATATTATTTGATTCCACTTATATGAGGTATCTAGAGTAGTCAAATTCATATAGAGAGAAAGTAGAATGGTGCGGGTAGGGAGGAATGGAGAGTCAGTCTTTAATGGGTACAGAGTTTCAGTTGAGGAAGATGAAAAGTTCTGGAGACAGATGGTGGTGATGGTTGCATAACAATGTGAATGTACTTCATGATACAAAACTGTACCCTTAAAATAGTTAAAATGATACATTTTTGTTGTGTATATTTTACCACAATTGAAAAACAAACAGACAAAGAATGAAAAGTCTGCCTACCACAAGTGTTATGAAATTCTGGGTCTTGTTTAAATCCTATGGAGAATGTCAATATGTTTTTAGCAGGCACTCAACCCAAGGGAGTTCAGGCTGCAAGTTCCAACCAGCCTTCTGTGGTCTTAGTTCCAGTGTTAGTTCAGTTTTCAAAACCCTTGGAGCACCATTTGGAGGGGTCCCACGTGTGTACCACCCAGCAGCCAGTCTATCCTGTGTCCTGGAGGTGAGCACAGGCACAGGAAGTGAACTGGGGGCGGGCGGCATCCTTCCCGCGAAGTTTAGGCACCCACCAGGGGTTCCTGTTGCCGCTGCTGCCATTCTTGTCACAGGATTGCTTGGGTTTGAGGCAGGCACAAGAAAAACAGAGAAAAATAAAGAAGAATAGAGAATTTCTCCTGCTCTCCCTGAGCAGTCACTGTTTTCTTCCTGACTCCTCAACCAGACGGCTTCTCCTCGCATCTCTCTACCAGCCCTGATGCCCACTCTTGGGTTTCAGGTTTCATTGAGTTCAGGCCAGCCAGGGCATACTGGAGGGGAAAGATGGCAAAGTAAGGTTATTTCAGTGGTCCTTTGAATCTTTTTCTTCATCCTCAATGCTTCTGCTACTGTTTGCTTTTCAGAGCTCTCAAATAGCTGGTCCAGGCATTCTTCCCAGGGGCGATAGCTGCCTCCTTCCCCTAACCTTAAGTCTGGCTCTGACTTTGGCATTTAACAAAGGGCTCCATCCACCCACCCCACTCCCCATTCACTCACCCATTTATTCTATTAATGTGCCTTGATCACCTTCTACGTACCACAAGCGACAAGGGCTAGAGAAACAGCTCATCTTGAAGGTGTTTAGAACACAATTGCCAAGCGAGACACAGCTTCCTGGATTTCCCCCATATATGTACTGGTTTTCCCCCTCTCTCATTATGCTCACAGTAGATCTGAGTGGGCTTTGTTGCTTCCTTGAAAAGTCAAGTCTGCATGTGAGCCTGAAACCATCCTCACATATGAGCTCAGTAGGCGAGGCTGAGGGCTTCAGAAAGAGTCCTATTTTCAAACACTCAGGATTGTGGTTTTTGAGAGAACAGAAAGCATAAAGCATAACATCTTGTGGATTACTTTCTGCTGAAGACCAATTGATGAGACATCTGAAAATCATCAAATAAGTGTCTTGTTTTTAGCCTGCAAATGACTTTGTGAAACTCTGGAAGGAAATTCTCCACTTAACAAAAAAGTAAGAAAATTGAAATTGAGATCATGGGCAAGAACAAAGATGGGGAATTATGAGAGTGCTTTGAATTGTTAATAGCATTTATGTTTGCAAAAATGAATCTCTCTGAAAACCTGGAAGTGGTTTAACAATCTTAAATCACCTCATACAGCACATGCCCCAAACCCTGATAACCTCCACGTTCAATTGCTTATGACCGTTTTTTGGATCTTTCCAAAAACTTGAAGGTGCTACACAATGCACAGAACTCTGGATTTAAAATTATTGAAGTCTCTGATATTTTTTTCCTATAAGCTCTTACATTTGGAAAGAAGTACAGTCTAACCCCAGAGGATCAAAATATATTGAACTGATTTTTTTAAGAAATGGTATCAGCAAAGAAAACAGAAATTGAGCTGAACATTATGATGAAGAGAGTAAAGAATGGCAAAGATAAGGCTGAAGGTGGTGTGTATAGAAGATTCAAAAGTCGGAGGAGAGGCTTCATCTGAAGATGAAAAAGTCTGCTGGCCAAGGTAAGACAAATTAAGGTAGGTTGATGAGGATAACAGGAGGCAAACGAAATTAAACATCATCAGAAACCAGGGCTCCGATGAGGAGAGACTGGAGTAAAGAGAAAGTTCCCTCCGGCTTCGGTGGTTAAGGGGCGACTTAGAGTTCCCATAGCATTTCATTAATATACAAGTCAAGTGTTGCAAATACCCTGTGTGGATGACAGACAGTTGTACTTTGTGAATTTCTGGTTTCTAATGATGCATTCAAGCTTTATTTTTTACAGCTGTCCTTGTCTTAATCCTTTACTTTTTTCTCCCTGGGGTTTAATGGTTTCTAGTTACATATCAGCATTTTAAGCAGCATGTTGCCCGTCAGGCAGCACATGGCTTCGGATGGTTATGGCATTTGGGTCACCACTAGTTCTCTGGAAGGACAAGTGCTCCTGTGAACAGCACAGCGAACTCCCTCGTACGATTGGAACGCGGCAGCGCAGGTTCAGGGCGCACACTAGGAATCTAACCAAATGCCTTTTGCAAACAGCAGCTCAATGAGGATTCCTGCCATGAGGCAAAATGCTTGGAAAGTCACTATGCGCTGGCATCACTGGGTCTGGGGTCAGCGTGCTGAAAGTGGGACTCATTATGTTCCTACCATGCCAACTTGGTGCAATTAGCCTAACACGATAATTTCCCGAAGCCATATGTTGATCTTTAGGGGAGGGAAGGCTTCGTATGCCTGATGGCTCTGGGATCTGACTGGCGTGTCCCAGCTTCAAGCGAATTTCTATAAATCAAGATAACACACATGGCAAAGATGAGGTAGGACAGCCAGCCTGGACAGAAACAGAAAATGTAGAGCAGGGCTGTGTACTTGTTGACTGTTGTAGCAGGTTGGTTTTCTTTTTTTCCCAAGGAAGTTTTCAGAGAAAGGTCAAGGGAGCACAACTGTGTGCAAGGCTACCCCTCCCTCCCCCCAAAATAAAATCGATGGAAGGACCCAGAACACAATAAGTTATGTTCCAGGGCTGCGTGGCCTGTATTCCCATTGGAGACCTATCAATGTGAACTAGCACTGTTGGGAAATCTCTCCAGCCAGCCCTGTTAATCAATACCTCTGTTCATTATACGACTCTGATGAATATGGGTAATGATTGGATGCCTGAGAGTCAGGTGACTAAAAATAACTGCGCCTTCCTGAGGATCAATAGATTTCCCCCAGTATCACTTCAGGCAATTCAATATTCTCAGCTGCCCCTCTGCGGCCCCACCAACGCGAGCCTCTCTGGTCTTCATTGATAGATCAGCTTCGTCCTCAGAGCAGCTTTATTAAATTAGTAGCACTTAATCTACTGTCATATTGTCAACGGATAGGGAGCAAACTAGCAGACAGCAAGTCTTCCAGGGGCTGGGAGAGCAACTGCCCGCGACTGGGCAGTTTTGATTAGCTTTGTGCCAAGAGCTGTCTTCATGGGTGCCTCTTTGCTAAACAGGAGGATTTCCACCATTTAATAGCATTTAAAACAACTTTTTTTTTAAGAAGAAGGAGCTGTTTGAGGGAGAAGTCGTGCCAATTACAGATGTGTTATGACAGATGAGAAGATCATAATTATGCCTGGATTCCCTGCAGGAGTGCGTTAACACATCCGTGACATTTCATAATCACATGCCTCAGTGGAGTTGACTTCCCCAAAGTTGCTTAACCTTTCATGTCTTCGCCCTCACCCCAAAACCTGTCCATGGGTGCTCAAAGGAAATCAAGGAGGGAGGCTCTGTCAAGGTTCGATGGCCAGCACCCCCGCTGCCTTGGGAGGGACCCTCACTCAGGCAGTGGCATCTAAAGCTGGCTGGATAGCTCCTTACTGTGGTCCTGATGGCAGCCAGATGGGTACAAGCAGCTTGTCCAGCCCCTTGCTGGCCAGAAGCCTGAGGCCAGGGGGTTGCTACAGAGTCTGGGTAGCTCATTTCCCTGGGTTATCAGCCAGAGGAAATTGGAGAAGTGGGTGGTACCAGCTGGGGAGACTTGGGCAAATCTGGGTCTAGAGATGGAGAACAGAAAAGACTAGATTGGACGGGAGACTTCAGCAAGTTACCATCTGGGTGAGCCTAATTTTAGCTAGGATTGTTTGAAGAGGTGGGGGTAATATTAAACAATGCTGAGTCAAAAGCACCTTCTATCTGCATCTTTGCATTGTCCCCCATGCAGTATGACAGGAGGAGGAAATGTCACCGATTATGATATTTTTCCATCTGCTAGTTTTATTTCTAGATTATAACAAGCACAATCTGCAGAGAACCACTGCCAAGAGAATATAAACTGAAACACAAGCATTTAGTCTAAAAAATGTATATAGTCATCATCCCGTTGGCTGCTGTCCACAAATTTCACACGGTGGGGGAGGGAAGAAAATTTATTTGCAGAAAGCTAAGGTGCAAAGATACCTAAGTTCTTCTTTTAGTCTTCCTTTCCTCAAAAGAGCTTGGGCAAAGGCTTTTGGGAAAAGGAATTCTGGAGTGACACAGAAAAGGCATCCCCAAAGGGACAGCTTTGGTGAGGAAGGATTCAGGGCAGTGTTTGCCATGCTCCGTCGGGACTGGCTAGGATCTTTGTAGCTCTGACTCAGCTTTGCCATCTGAGCAAGAGATGAGTTTGGTCTTCTGAAGACGCGTATTAAATAATACCAGGATTCAGTCCAAACAGGAGATCAACTCTGAGTTATCTAACATGTGTGCTTAAATAGGGTGACATTATGTGAGCTGAAGTGTTGCCAGGGGTATTTTGGAAAGGTCTATTAGAGTTTATTGAGGTTTCTTCAAATCAAGAAGATAAGAAGAGATCAGTGACTGATAAATCTTTAATATAAAAATTGTACAAGAATTTTGATACAAATTACAAGAGGTATTTGGACAAAATATGAATAAAATTCCATTTACATCCCCAAACCCTTATGCATTTTATGCAAAAGACGTACTGTAGACAGTTATAGTACAGAAAATACAACAAAGGAAACAGCAAATAAAAAACTTTTAATTCCCATAGACTACTAATAAAAACAAACCAAAACGCAAAACAAAACAAAACAAAAACAAAACTCTTGTTCAAGGTACATACAGTATGTATGAAGCTACCGACGTCACGATGATTAGATCAGGGAGATGGAAGCTGTCCCCGCCCCTTGGTGCAGCTATACCTTTTGTAGTACAGACTTTGGTTCTGCGACAGGCTTAGCAGAAGAGACTGGTTTGATGCAGAAGAGAACAACATACACAAAAAAGCGTAAACCCCCAAACTCTGGGGGAGGGAGAGAACATATCTTGGTGAAAATTCCTTTTCCTCAAGATATTTCAATTCCCTTTGGCTACTTTTGCTGTCAAATATGCAGGTTGAGTCAAATGTTTTTGTGATTGAGACACATCAGTGGGTTGGGGGTGAATAAGAAAGTTATATGTTCTCCCAGTTATGTGAGGGATCTTGCTAGTTCTCAAAGGACTAGTCCATGATCAGCAGGAGAGAACAGAGAGCTTTCTTTCCAAGAGCCCCAACTCACCTCCACCTTTGAGGAAAGGCCTAGGTGACCTCCAACCAAAATCTTCTAGTTTCCCAACCTTCCTCACTCCTCTGACCTCCATGTGTCCACATTAGCTCTCCTGCACTTTTCATCCTGGCACTGGTAGGAAAATGGTAAGATTTGTCTGCAAGGCAGCTGAACCAAAGTTTGCACAGGAAAACAAATGCACCATATATTATAAATCTTAGATAGTCATATCAGATTAATATATAATACTAGAACATTTCATTCACTTAACTCACGTTATGTAAACGCTGGACAGAGTAGAACACACAACTGTTTCCAAAGCGACCGAAATCAGGATGAAGGAGGAAGTGTTCTACCTTTTTGCTTCAGAAAAGACTTTTTTTAAGGGCAAAGGGCAGGAGTGGAAAGATAATGGAAAAGTCAAGGGAGATTAAGATAGGCAATGAGAGGAATGGATTACTCTGTACAAAGACATGCAAAAACGCTCCATATTGAGTACTAGATGAAAAAAAAATAATCAACCTTGGTTTATACATCTCAAGTGAACCTATTAACTCAGCACATTGTCTGGGAGTTCAAGAGCATCATACGTCATGAATCAATGCTTCTCACGGCTACAGCACTGATTCACAGGTGGGGCGGGGGACACTCTGTCTCCTAGCATGGAGTGGGCAGGCAGCCAGGCTCCCACCGAAACACTGCCAGGCCAGTTCACCTTGCAGGGGGACTACCAAGGGGGCTGGGGTTTTCTCTCCCTTTTGGAAAACATTCCCAGGGCCAGATGAGTGGAGCTCTCTCACACATCCAGGGGCTCCGCCGAGTCACCTCTCAATCCTTGCATTCCATAACAGAAGTGGGTAGAACCAGTTAATAATGGATTGATTTGCCATCTTAGTTGTGCATTATTTCAACATCACATTTGGCAACAGGAAGCCTTATAAAGTCTTGGTATAGCACTTAGATACTCTCTCTTCAAGAAATATATTTTTTAAACTATCTACTTCTCTCCATTTTTGTTAAAATACCTTTCTTTGTTCTTCCTTGCCTTCAAAGATTCTTAAAAAAAAAAAATCAAGCTAAAAACCATTTAAAAAAATTAGAAATGTTCTTAAGCATCCCTATTACTTAAAGGGGAAAAAAGATAATATTAATTAGCAGAATCTGTGCAATTTTGGCAACCGAGTTTTTAACTAATTTAAGATTCTATGAAGATGTTGGATAAATGATTGTAATATATACGTAATAGGGGAACTTAAAAAACATTAAGTCAACTGCTTTTTCTCTGACCCCAAGAATCTTTGCTCAAAGTGCTTTTCTTCCCAGTCCTCACACTGGTTAATGAAATTATTTAGCACAGGTTTGTCAACATAGACCTGTTAAGTTGTTATCTCTAAATCTGGTGCTTTTCTCTCTTTCCAGAAGTTCACATCCAAGATGACACCTTCATGTGTCTTATTTCATTGACAAATATATTTGAAATGTGACTGTTTGTAGCAGGGTCAACGACTTCTGTCAGACCTGCTGCCGAGGGTTGGAAGGAAGCGTGGAGTCCCCTAGTTCCTTAAGAAAGACACACAAGTAGATGTTGCACTTCATTTAGTCACTAACTAGCCACTTTTCAACCATCATTTAAGCAGTTATTATGTAAAAAAAAGCAGCCAATACCCACATGTTATTTGGGCTCAAGTTATTTTGGAATGCAACACTTTCCCATGTTCTTCCTTTGTACCTTCTGTCCCCTTGTCACTTGATTTCATAAAGCTCACTGTACTTAAAATTCTCCCAAATTCACTTTTACTTATAGGGTAGTCCCTGTTTTGGTGATTAAAGTCAAAATCCCTGTGCCTTTTTTTTTCAGGTTGGCAGACCAGTTTAACAAAATAAAGGTTAATCTGTCATGTTACACTATGGATTTAGAGGTTGTCATTGCAAGATACATGTGTACATTTAGACCAATGGTTGGATGCCAAAGTTAAAAGAAAACTTTTTTATCACCACGCACAACTAGTTTGTTTACAACACGTGCACTTTTTGAAGGGGGAAAAAAATGTATAAATGCTTTCCTTACAGAACATAAGGCAATCTAATCCTGCTTTTGCCTCTGCCTTGTGGGAAATTTTGCTCTAATGATGGCGCCACACCCAGTACTCCCAAAACGGATGGGCGTGGAATTGCAGTATATGTTTCCAAAGATGCAAAGAACGCCGTCACAGCCAGCATCTCTCTACTGACCCTTTATTTAAGAAGTCATCTTGGTACCGTCCACTTAATAGCTGGAGAGGGCACCTAGAGGCAGCCTTGGGCTTGCCAAAGACACAATTTAGTAGGTGCGTGTTTGTGCTTGTGTGTTGGGAGGGGAGGAAGAGGAGGAAGGCCGAGGGGAAGAAGAGTGAGACAGAGAGAGAGAGATGGACTGCGAACATGTGTGTGCATCAGGGAACTCAGTGGGAAAGCCTGGCCCTTGTACTCAATTTCCCCTTCACAAGGGATAAACAGGCAATTACGCATCCTTTTATATTTGATGGCCAAGTGCTGAACTGGAAAGCACACTATTAGTTTGTGTCCCTTCAGGGCCAGGGCAATAAGTAGCCAGGAGAGCTGGGGCTGAAGCAGAGAGGGTGTTGTCTGCTGTTATGTGACAGTCTTGTCAGCAGCGTTCACATTACTGGAAGGTAATAAAGTGACAAGTAAGTTATTAGAAAGATATGAGGTGAAATTGAACTGAAGCTTCTCGCTGCTCAGCCTCGGCTTTTCCCTTTCCTCTTCTGTAATGGGGTCCACTATTTGTTACAAACTGAGCCTTGTCTTGATACTCTATATAAAAAAGATTTTTTTTTCCGGTAAAGGTCAAATGATTTTACAACAACACTTTAGAGGAGAAGAATAAAGATAGTTTTACGACAACTATAATATGTTGCTTCAAAAATATATATAGCATTATAACGAACAATAAGGCTGATCCAATTCAGTGTACTTGTAAAAATGCTTAGGTTTTCTTTAACCCTGTTATTGGGCATTTGGATTTTTCAACAAATGCCAAAAAGACAGCATTTGTTGTCCAGTTATTGCCACATGACCAGAAACATCATTTTGTGCAAGACGTGGGAAGAATGAGGACAACGGAAGGACACAAGGAAGGATGGGTGTTTGGGTAAGAGTGATGATAGATCAATTCAATTTTACAGCCGAATTCACGTGATAGTCACTGAAAATTACCATTTACCGTGAGCAACTCTCCAATTGTAGGAAATATGGAAATGAGTCTGGGACAGATCAGATGTGGCCTTAATACTAACACGACCAAGACTACCATACGTGGTTTAGCTCCGAGGGAAAAGAGGAAAACAGAAAAGTTACTTTTACGCTTCATAGGAAGGTGAGTGAGCTCACATTTTGATCAAGAGACCTTTAGCCAAGTAGCACGACAATCCCAGCTACGAGGGTGAGCAAAAGTAATGACGGAGAAAGGACAGATCCATGCTGGCTGCCACTCACTCCTACCCCACTCGCCACAATTAGAGCTTGGTTTGACCACTGGCCTTTTCTATAACCTAGGTGACCCATCACATCTTTTTGCTCCCTAAGGGACTCCAGCATCACTTCCCACTCCAAAAAAAGAAAAGAAAAAACACCCCCAACTGACTCGTTCGCTCTCCTGACCCATAGGGAACTTCAGCTCTTCGACGCAGCTGCCCTTGCCTCCCTCCTCTGACTGGGGTTCCATGACATGCCAGTCATGGGGAGCTCTGCAGGGCATGCATTGAGATGCTCTCACCCACTGCTAGGCTGAGTTGTACCAGCTGTTTCTCTCAAACACACACTTCCGGTGCATTCACTGTTTTCTTTTCTGGCTACCCCCAAACCAGGGCAGGAACCATTCTTCTACTTAGGATCCCTTACTCCACTTTAAAAAACTGTGATTCTCGCCAGTCTTTCAGGCACCTGCCTTTCATTGCCCTCCTAACTCATTTAGAGCCTCCCATTAAAAAAACAAAGAATGAGAGGAAAAAGCAAAATCCTCTCAATATTCCACATTTGGGGGACTATAAGTGATTTCTTTTAAAAAATGAAATTTGTCATAATTTGAAAAACAAGTTCTTAAGAAAATGAGTGTGTCCATAGGATGAAAGTAAGTTTCTTCCGGATGATTTGTTCCGTTATGATAGCAGATGTAGCGCGTCTTATGACAGCGGAATTTTATTTACTCTGCTTGTCAATCTAACCCAATACTAACAGACCAAGTACAAGTTAGGATTAGTCAGGTCAACTGTTGGCAGTTAGCAGCATGTCCATCTCCTCTGGTTACTGGCTTCTTTACGTTCTAATTGTGAAGGGCCCCCATTCTCATTTGCTTGGCACATGTAGGGGTGTGTACTGAGGAAGGGGAACAGAAGGTCATGTTTTATTTGGTGGGAACCTAGTGCAGGGTTTCTCAGTAAAATGAGGGGAACGCCCCTGGAACAGCCCATTCTTGATCTATTCAAAGCCTTTTTTTTTTTTTTTTTAGAGCAATGTATATACCAATGGGGCTGTTAACCAGTTAAGTGCCTTTGTCTTTTTACTGGAAGGGCCTGGAAATTCATGACTAAAGGAATCACAGTATAAGGACAGCAGCACCACGGTGCTAAAAACTTTTTAAAAAAAAGATGTTTGTCAGGTTGAGGAGGAAAACATTAACACCTTTAAACCTTTAAAAGGCATCAGGGTGAACCTGGGGCTGGACTAAGGTCTGAAATGCGTTAGGTTGGGTTGACTTTGTTTTAATAAAATTAACAGCAGAACAAAGAATATCAAGCTTTTTATCACATTTTCAAAACCAAATCACTATCCTTTCCCTTGCTCTTTGTCGCGCCCTCCACAGCATGCAGATATTCCTTCAAGTGGGCTAAGCCTTTCCGATATTTACAAAATCATAGTTTAAAATGATCAAAATAGTACGTTTCAACATCAGCTAGTGAACATGCACATTAATATTGCCTAACTTGGTACCTGTGACAAAGCTCTGGTTAAAAATCAATCAAATGGGAAGAAGCTGCTTGGATGAAAATCTGCATCACGATAGTTTTTAGCCAGCATAGAGTGGATGCAGCTAGAAATTGTTTCACAATAAATAGGAGACACCTATGAAAAAATAAATGATAGGAATGGGCAAAGATGAAGGGTTCAACGATTAAAGGCAGATCTCTTTATCCTGCCCAGTTGCAAAGAAGTCTTGGGATCACCATCCTAACTAGATTTAGAGTTACTAAGTCAAAACCCTGCACTCAGGCACACACCCAAGAACAGGCACCACTCTGGGACTAGAAGCATTATACATTTCACGATTTTACATTTTAAGCACCACTTCTATCCACTCCCTCTGTCCTTTTAAGCAAATAGGCTTTATACTGGAAAACATTATTGACCCATTTAGAAGGCCACCATAACATTTGGGCACTTGAGGCACAAAACTGGTAGCAAACAGGGGAGATACGTAAAAAGGCAAGTTGTTTAGGACTCCTTGCCGTTTCTCTGACAAAACACAGGTGAACACATTCGTGTTTCTGAGCAAGGGAAATTCTCTGAGAATGGCATTACTTCACTTCTGGACTTATTCTAACTGACTCTCCACATTTGCCTCGTTTGTGGTAAGTCACAAACATTTGTTCTAAGCCTGTTCATTTGCTGGTGTGACCTGCTGACAGCTATGTAATTCACTCACTAAGGCTCTTTGACCTTTTAGTTGACATTAAATTAAACAGACTAAACATTGATTTTGTACAAGATGAGTTCTAATATCTCAACCAAGAGTGTAACTTTTAAAAATGGCTGAAACAAAAATGTGTTATTTTCATAAATCTAGGTGTGATTCAGTCTACGCACACTCCAAAAGCTAGTGTTTCCATAACCTTTTGTTGGGATACTAAAAAGATTTTTCTCACCCTTTTTGGATCAAATCATTTGGTTATGGAGCAACAGCGCAACACAGAGAAGGCTAAGAGGACCAAAATGTTTGCAAACAAACTTTCATTATTCTAGTTCCATCTTTCACAAACATACTGTACAGAGTCTTATATGGTATAAAACAAAGGAAAACATCTCTGTCTATTCAATTTAACACAACACCAAAATAAGGCAATTAAGACTTTGGGGAATTCAAAAGTACAAGAAAACAAAAATGGTTATCACTAATTCCTCAGCTTTTTTACCGTAAACATTTGTCATTTAACAGACATAGTGTTTGATATATTTTCTTTTGTACTGCAAATACTTTTGGTCTTTCCTCACTGCAAAACAAATGAAGAATCAAATGAACCCCATAGCATCTTCTGAAGGAGATGAAAAGATAAAGCTCCTAGACATGTCTAGCTTATCTTTAAGAATCTATTGTTTCTGAAATTTTCACAAATAAAAATACTGAATCCTCAACTAATGATGCTTACTTTTGGAAACAATAAATACTGTGAGGTACAATAAATCCTACAGGAATAATAATAACAACAGAAACATATTAACAGTTTCCTTTGGCAAATTTAACGGAAGTGAATGCTGATGTGAACACAGAAAAAAATAATTACAAAACATATGAAAAATGGAAATGACATGAAAGGTTAAAACAAAGGGGGTATTTCTAACTTTTAGACCGATGAGAGAAATGTCTGAGGCCATTAAATGCAGAAAAGAAATACATTCTCTTTAAATTACTGTGTACTGTTTGACAAAATATTCCTGGTTTATCTCTTTTTTTCCCCCTCCACTTAAAAAAAAGAAAAAAAAGACAACACAACAGGTCTGCAATGCACACACTAATGGTTCTGGCTGCAGACTGAACTTGAGTGAATATCATCCTTTAGTCAGTATGCTGTGGTGGCAGAGACTGCCGATGTGGTTAACCAGCTCAGGCCACATGTGTAAACATCGGAAACAAAACAAAACAAAACAAAACAAAACAGGTTTGGAGCATCGTCTCCCCCTCTTTCTCACTCTCAATTGCTTGGTTTCAGGCTTGCTTTCATTTCTCTCTGACAAATCGTGTGGGAAACACAAGACGCTCGGTAGTGAGAGATCCTATTTGAAACCCCCTTCTTCTGGCTGTTCAGAAAGGAGTGTTGCTCAATTCAAGGTCAGCACGTGTGTTCAAAGCTTCCAAGTACTGCTGCTGTGAACAATGCCTCTTCATTTTGTCTATCACGCAGGCCTGAAACAGTACTACTGCAGAACTTGGGACAAATTAGACAGCCATACAACAGACCAACCCAGCTCAGGCTTTTTCTTTCTTTTGAAAGGCTGAGGGTTAGGTCCTTGGAAATGAGTGTTCAACTCTTTCACTGTATTCAGCTTTGTTCCATAGTGAGTAATTTGGGCCTTTGTATCCTGAAATATTATCCTGTCTCTAAAGAATAAATGCCTTGGCTGTTTCACACCACATAATTTTGTTTTCCTTTTATGTAACTTAACATATAAGCAAGAAGGATGCAATGTTGATTCTAATAACATTCGGCACTTGAAAGAATCACCAAGTGTTTTTTTTTTTTAAAGCGGTTTTCTGGTGGCCAACAAATTGGCCTGTGGTTATGTTGAGTGACTAATTGTATTTTCTTTTCTGGAAACTTGTGCAAAGTTGGCAGTTTTGTGTTAACACTAATACTTTTGTTTGGCATTTGTGCCCTATACTGACCAGACCGTTTTTATACAAGTGAATTTTTTTAAAAAGACACTTACTTGAAGTATGGCAATAGTTTAAGGATAAAAAAGAAGCATGGATATTACACATCCCCTTGTAGTGTATGAAAAAAAGTGCATGACTGGATTTATGTACTAGTACAGGACATTTTAAAAAATCAGATCTGTGCTGTAAAGCATGCCAGCACCTCTTTAGCACTATATCTAGCAGGTAGTAAAAACAAGACCATGTTTTTTTTAAAAAAAGATGTGCATTAATGCTAACATAAATGAATAGAGCTAGCCAGCAAACTATTTTTTTCCTGCATATCTAACAGCTGGATGTAACTGTAAAAATTAAACAAAAGAGTTAAACAACCATCAATACAACTGTTTTACATCATTGGCCTCTCAAGGCTAAATATTTACAGGTGAATCTGCCATGCTTTAATTGAAGAGTCTCTCAAAACCTTAAAGTTCACAGAAGACAACTACAAGTTCCTTTTTTGTTTCTTTTTTCTTTTTTTTTCCCTTTTAATTTTTTGCAGGCAATAGTCATGGGTACAACAAATTGTCTCTTTGGAGAGGACCGAGAATTATTATCCTGTCAAAATTTGGGCTCCTTGCATGTTTTGTGTGTGTGTGTATGTGTGTTTAAAGGGTACTTTGTTTTCACTCCCAAATTAAAGATCCCACTCTTTTCCCAAAACTAGAAAGGAAAAAGAAAGAAAATTTCAAAAGCACCTAGTGTTTGTCTTTTTATATCTAAAGAAACTGTATGTGTGTGTATATATATGTAGACACAGCGGCATACATGTGTATACACACACATGCACACACACCCCCAAGTACACAAGCACACACTGACTATGGCAGTTCAAAGATGTAGGCCATCTGGTGAGAGCTGGCATTTGTAGTGTCCGTTCTGAGACTAATCTACTGAAGTGAAGGGAATGTTTTTGTGGAGATTAGGGTTCTGACTGTGCCGATTTCGGCTTCGCACAGAGGAGAACATCATATTGCAACCGGGGACTTTGCACTTGTGCATTTCTCGCAAATGCACAGTTTTGTAGTGCACCCTCAGGGTCCCCTTGTTGCTGTACATTTTGTGGCAAATGTTGCACATGATCCCACCGTTGCTCACGGACAAGCTGTTGAACATCAGGGATCCTGCAACTTCAGCCCCTAGGCTGCCAGGGAGGGCAGGGGCCTCGGCCTTGTGCGCTGACTCCCCACTGTCACTCGCCCCGTCAATGTCGTCGAGAAGAATCCCCTCGTCGCTGCCTGCGTCGGATTCTCTGGAGGAATGGATGCTGCTGCTGGACTGGAGGCTGGAAGTGGTGCTCAGGTCAAGGACCATGTAGTCCTCCGCCATACCTCTCCCATACCCGTTCAGGTGGGAGTCTTCAGTCCCTGCGGGAGAGGAGGCGTCTTCCCTGACATCGAGCCCCAACGGGTGCTGGGCACCATAGATCTTCATCAAAAATTCATCCCGGAGGTCCTTGCTAAGGGAGGGCTGCGACGAGTCCAGGCCCATGTCATCGAGTTCTTTGGTCAACAGTTTACGATGCAGATTTATGTTGGCACTGTGTCTAGGAAAACAAGAGGGAAGGGGGGGGAGGTGTGTGGGGAGTGGGGAGGGGTGAGAAAAAGGAGAGCATTTTAAAATTGATTCAGCTTTCACTAGGCATCAAATAAGCACATTCACTGCTAATTACACCATTATAAAAGCAAACATTCCCCTCCATCCTCAGGATTTGGGAATACGTGGTGGGGAGAGCAGTAAGGGGAGCTTTTCATTAATGTAATTTTTATAAGAGAGTAAATTCTTCAATGGCAGAATGGATGCAAACCCCTGCTCCTTTTTTCTCAATGATTGTTCTGTTAGTTTTACTATATAACAGCATCAGCTGCAGAGAATCTCACAGCAGAGATTTTAGAATATTTATTAAATAGGATAAAAGAATGGAAACTGTCTGCTTGTCTTAACTGAATAATTTGAATTTACCTAAAAACAAAACCCAAACTCCCTTTTTTCTACAGCGAACACTTTATTGAGAGGTGTAAAAAGGATCCATTTTTTAAAAAAAGTAAATGGTCTTGATAATTTAGATTTAACTTCAAAAAATAATGAAATGTTCCCCCTCACCTTCCTACACTTCAATTTTAGGTAGAAAAAAAATTTAACTTAATAGATTAGCAATTCGAAACAGGGTTACAGACTGTCTTTAACACAAATCCCTTTTCTCAGAATGATTTGGGATCTCAGCTAAATCTAATAGAAAAATACATTGATTTTCAGAAGCTGCTGCTTTTTAGAGTTGAAAACGTTTTCATCAAGTAATTCAACTTTTAAAATTTAATTCTTTAAAACAGAAGCTGAAAAATGGAAATTGACTTTTTAAATAAAACCCACCCACCCTTAAAAAAAGAAATCACACTAAACAACAAAAAACAAAAACACACAATAAATACAAAAAAAAATCAAGCACAATAACAACATACGGTCCCTCTACTTTAACAACTGGAATCCGTACTTCTTAGACAAGCAAAACTTTGACTCTACTCAAGTGCTTTGCTTGTATTAAAAAAGATAGGGTTTGTCCCAGAGCATCCATAGGGATGTCATGATTTACAAAGCCTGATAGGTTATTCTCTCTCTGAAAACATTGCCGTTGTATTTACATCCCCCATTTATTTTTAAGATGCCCTTGGGCATATACCTCTCTCCACCTGCAAAGGCTCGCATGTTTGACAAGTACCTCAATTGACAGCTACCCTTCCAAAAAATAAACCAATAAATAAATATCCAGATACATAAAAGCTTCTCAATAATGGCAGAAGCTCTGCATCTTGAGGATGTCATTGCGATAACAGAAATGACCCAGAACGGCCCGTATGAAGTTCAACAGACCTCCTGATCATAATTAAAAAGGATGGAAGACCAGAATGAGTCACTCCATTTGGTGACCAGCATGGCTAATTTCTTAGAGATGGTTGAGAGGTATGTGCCTCACAGACAAGAAAGGTGGGAAAGCCTTCTCCACCTTCCACACAGGACCATAATAGCGCTGCGGGATTGAAGGGGCGGAGGGCAGCGGCCCTCCCCACACTGCACTTAGGAAGGCTGAGCTTACCTGGTGATAACAAGATCAGCTTTCTAATCTTTTGCTAAATCGATCACAAGAGAAAGCAAGAATGAGAGACAGAGAGAGAAAGAGAGGGAGAAAGAGAGAGAGAGAGAAAACAAATTCACATTCTAGACATCTGGTTTAAAAAAAAACTTCAACAATAAAATAGGGATTTAAAACGTTCTGATCACAAAATCATTTTCTGTCATACGCGATCATCTCATATGCTGTCTTGATGATTTTCAGATCAGCTGCATAATCCAAAAATCATACATCAAATTAAGATAAACCAAATTCACAGCATCATCATCACCCATAAATGAGTTCTACACGGATGCATACAGTGTGCGGATATGTGAATGATAAACAGAAGTTGTCCCCATGGTCCCTGCTCTGACACAGTTGGCTCCCTGTTTCCTTGGTGTCAGATGGCAGATGACTCCAAGTGCAGGTTGCTAAGCAGAGTGCAGGAAATGCCAACCGAGAAGTCTCTACCCTGACATGTGGGTATGACACCACCCGAGTTATTATGAGAATGTGGAAATAGACTTAACACTCTGTACCATTACTCATTGATAAAACAATCTGCCAGCCATAAGCAGCTCACAAAATCCTACCCTTCTGTTTATTATTTTTAACACCCTCCCCCTTTCTTAATTTCACAAGCACACATTTTGTGATAACTGTAATCTAGAACTCCGTGCTGCTTCTCACACATTTGCAGTTACTACTTCCCAGATTCACTGCTGAGAAAGCAGCAGCCAGACACACAGCAGTCACATCAAGACACACTGAATAAGGAAGAATAAATTAACATTGACAAAAGGACACACTGATCACCCAGATGGACACATCTTTCCTAAGATGACTTGTGAAATTCCACATCTCCACCAATATGTTACCAGGAAGAGATGTTTCTCTTCGTTTCTCACTTACAGCAATAGAAATCTGTAATCTAATTAGATGATGTACCAGCCCTCAATATCTGTCAACCAAACGATGTGCAGAAATGTGAAGACCAGCTCTGGCACTCTGTTCAACAGTGTCCCTTTTCCGCTGTCAGCAGTACTGTTGGCCTCTGCTAATATAATTACATTGACTTTTATTCAATTAAGTGCCATCCCTTGCTTTAAAAAAAAAAAGCTACTTTATCAATTGATTCAGGTGTAATGCAATAATAAAGATGAACTCATGGCAGTGCATTAGCTCTGCTGTTCATAACTTCAGTACACGGGTTCATTCACGGTAGTCGATTTCCATTATGCAACCACAGTTCAAGAGAATTGATTCTTTTATGTTCATTTCTTAATCTATTTCATTTTTGTTTAATAATCCTCCTAAATGCCATATGCAAAACACTTGAAGTGGGGATGGGAAGAGCGTGCTGTGGAAAGTGTGCTAGTTCATTCTCATGATAGTGGGCTTGGAGATTTTCTAACAAACTCACAGTATTGCTGGGGTGGAAAGGGGAAAAGCAAGTGAAGGAGGGAAAGAAGACAGACTGAAATTCTTTAGCGTGCTGATCCGGTCCCTCAAGAGGCTAGGTCCAGCCTCCACAGAATGGACAAAAGGCAGCACTTGATTTTAACAAAGACCTATTGTTGGACTCTGGAATCAGTCAATCCAAACCATTAACTGTCATAAAATACTGTCCTCGTGAGGAGATACAAAGACCTAGGGTTAATAGCAACTTAGAAGTTTATTTGGATCAGCAAAACTGAAGAGGTAAAAAGAAAGGAAGATGGAAGAGACACAGAAAGAACTCACACCTACTGACTACCAGATGTACAGAGAAGAGCATCCTAAAATGGGAGGAAGACCAGAAAGTGCTGGAAATAGGAGGAGGACCCCGAGTAGAGGAAGCAATATGCAGCCATATGTAATAAGTGGAAGGAGGAATCCATGAAGGAATCAGTTTTGAGTTCTCCAGAGACAGAGATGGTTTTTCCAGAAAATAGACTTTGTGTTGCAAATATTTATCTCCAGAAAAGAGGGAAAAATAATCATTAACAAAAATCTAGACTGTGTAGAACTTATTCTATTTTACAAGAACATAAACAGTATGAAAGCTGTTTTCACTTGCTTTGATATGAGGAGGAAAATTCCTCTTACGGAAAAAAAATGACTTGGATGGAGAGAGATGAGTTCATAAGTAGAAAGGGTAAGGATCTGATCTTAACAGGGATCTGGTCTTAATGAGTACTACTGTACTCATTAAGAGAGTGGGCCAAAATTTAGCCCCAAGGTGGTCACTTTCAAGAACACAAACTACTAAATCTTATTCAACCTCAAGTTTCCTGCAGATCAAGTAGAATACTTTGCACATAGGAGATAATTAAAAGTACATTTGCCTTCAATCAATAATATGCATGAGTCTTAAAGAAGCTTTTCCAAAATACACTGTAGAAGGGAAAACGATGATCCCAAGATTGGCAACATGTAAAGGAATAATTAAGAAAAGATAGTGGTTAATACAGCAGAGGGTAATTCCAACCCTTTTAATACACCAGTGTGGTGCAAGGACGTGCTGTCGCTGGGGCATGACATGGTCCGCCTATGTTACTACATAGGACAGGTCATAAAAGCGACTCATTCTTTGAAAGGCTGAGTGGAAGTAATCTAACTGGACTAAAGTTGACTTTTTCTTTTTCTGTTTCTTTAACGGAAACTCTACTTACGTCAATTACATCTCAGCTAAAAAAAAAAGAAAACTTGGCTATGCAACCACAGAAGACACTAAACTCATCAAACACAGTCAAGTAAGTGCAAGTGCCCTTTACAGAGAGAAAGTCAGTTCTGTCTCCGGCTTCTGTTTTCTCATGTCTCCCTTTCCAAACTTGTTCAAACGCCCAGTTCGACTTGATGCAATGTTTAACCATAAAAATAATTAAAAACATTGAAAAGGAAAAGTGTTTTGAGGTTTTAACTTTGGCTTTGAGATACAGGGAAGGAACTTTTTTTTAAAAAAGAAAAAGTCTCATGACCGAATTAGAAAATGAGAATGTGGCATCGAAACTGAAGAATGGATCAAACTATAGGTTACATGAGAAGTCCAACATCTAACTCTTAATCAGTTTTGAGCCATTCTAACCTTAGTGAATTGAAACAAAACACTTGATAATTAATTACAACGCCTCAGGTGAAATGGACTTGAGGCTTCATTTTGGATTAGTTTTTGCCTTTGTTTTTCTGCTCACCTCTGCCACTCCAAACAACCACACCCACACACACAAACACATCAACACACACGTATGAAATTATATTGTCCAGAATGATCACAGTGACATATACATTGCAGATACCATATAGATATGGTGTGTGTATGTATGTATGTATACACACATAGGGATAGGGAGAGAAATTTATATCCAATCTGGGAAAATCTAGATGTCAGGTTGAGTGTATTGTGGGATATTGAGTCAACAATACTCCCAAAAAGAAATCTAGTCTGCTATCCAAATCCACAGGAATGAAAAATTAAAACCTCTGCCCCTCAATAATTCCTTTATCTGGATTACTATAACACTATCTGTTGTCCTTAACTCCTCAAAATTTTGGTATTATCATTTATTAATGGTAGGATGCTTACAGCCCTGTGAATTAAATGACATTTTTGATAGTATAGTACATTTCTGCAAAACTAGTACTTGTTTTATAGGCTCTTATCTAAAGATTCTCTCTAGAAGATCTGAAAACCACCCCTCGCTCAGGAAAAAAATTCAGTGTAAAATTCTAGTGAACAATGCTCAAAAAACCAAAAAGTAAAGAAGTACATATTAAACTCAAGAAATCAAAGCTAAGCAAATTCTTGCAAATTCAAAGTATGAAATTCAGTCACTTCAATCCCTTTCAATATAAAACAAATCATCCATACTGGTCACGCAGACAGTTTCCTCTACATTCAAATTATTCACTTGAAGATAAGCTCCTACCACACTTTTCAGGGGTTTAGCTAATTTACTGCCCAGATACGGCACGTCTGTTGTAATAACAGGTAGGATGTATTGGGGTTGACCATTTATCAGAATTAGACTTCTTTTCTCAATTCACAGTGAATTATGCTGCCTACATGACTCCCCTCTCTCAGAGCCTGCCATCCCCTTACAGCCCCTAATGTGGCAGGCAAACAAAATTGACAGTCTCATCTTGTCAACAAGGGCCAACTCTCCTGAGAAGCCATTTAACTTTGCCGAGGAAGCAATGTATTAATGTGCCTGTCCCAGGAATGTTAATCATTGTCAAGCTTCCGACCTAACTTTGACGTGAACGAAATCACCAAATTTGTTTACTAAATGAATCGTAATATGCTAATAAGAAAGCATGACATATATGGAAAAGCCAAACAGATGGTTTGTTTACTCCGCTTTGCAACTTTATAAATGTTGTAACTCGGAAGATGTTAGTGAGAATTATTGGTTTGTTGGCAGGGGCAAACGTGTCTTTCGCATACTAAATCTGGCGCTACAGTTAGAAAACAATTTGTCATTGCTGTGGAATGCATAAAAAATGTTAATGTAGTAATGGCATTTGGGAAGGCAGATTGGTAGATGGAAAATGTGTATGCTGGATGCTCAGGTTAAGTGCAGAATTGATATCCGACAGTTCCAATGTTCCCTAACCATTTTACTTTTGAGTTGTATGTGACACATCAGGGCTTCTCAAGGGTGCTGATTATTCAATAGGTACCTGTTGCCTTGAAATGTGGGACGAGTGTTACACTGTGAATAGGATTGTTTTCACAGCATTTGGAAATGTTCTCAACCAGGCAGCTCATATGGTGGCTCAGTTTACTACTATTGTTGGGTATGAAAAAGCAAAGCCATGAACCCTGGCATCTTCTAAGGATTTAAATAAATCTGAGCTATAATTTTGAGTTTTATATTTATCCTGGATGAACTAACCGTCAAGTCTTCCATCCCTTGTTTTATAGTCTGACTTACATAGAGTTTAGAAGACGTATTTCCAAAATAATAAAAATGCATTTTTCTCTTGATATTCACATTTTTCTGCCATTTTAAAAGTAAGCTTTCTTTTCTAATGTGTACAACATGGAACACCAATTTCTTTCTGAGATCTTTTTCAAAGGAAATACTTCCTAAGACTATTCAAGAATGTTTTATATCATTAAAATGGTCAGTTTATGATCTTTTAAACAGATAACACTAGGGATGTATGAGTTCCCCAAGGGAGCAGACAGAATTGTGTAGACAATATTATTACTCAGTTACGACTTTACCTAGAATTCCATGTTGAAAATGAAACTACTTAAGATACATGAACAAAAAGAATGCACAAAATCTAATTTATGTCTTCAGTTAAATGATGTCAAAACTACCAGCTGAAACATGAAAACTTCAGTTAACCAACCAGCAATGCACCTGTGCTACTTAACATTTCGCTTTTTAGAAATACTCAGATGAGTTTTGTGAAATTCTTTTTACTTTTTATTCACACAAACATAGCCAAAGGAGCAGAATTTTGTATTAAGAGGAGCTGATTTCTCCCAAATATTATTAACTTCTTCCCCCAACTTCTTAGTTCTACATCTACATACTGAGACTCCCACTAATCTTGCGGGATTTCCTGGTGTATCACCCTATAGCACTGAAATTTTCACCTGTCTGCAGAAGAGAAATGAGAGCGCAAAGTGATCTAAAGAAACCACTGAATTCAGCTTGCTGCCCAAAGATCACTTTGGAGCAAGAAACATTAGCGGCTATCCCAGCCTGGCGCTTATATCTAATTTGAAACATCTCCTGGTTCCTGACCAACAAAGAAAATTTCAATAAAGTACTTTTACTGGTTTAACAACAGTGAGCTCCTGGGACTGTCAAAGTGCTAAGCCTTTTCCGAGGAGAGAAGAAATCAGCAGCTCAAATATAATTAACCTTCCATTCTCAATGCAAACTGCCATGCACAGGAGCTCTGCAGTCTATTAGTGAAGTTATAATGGCCAAAAGGCAGAAGCAAAATTGGTCAAAAAGTTGGCTGCTGCTGTCATATTTTTGGAATTATGATTAATGGCACTAATAATGTGGATGATTACTGATATGTGTATCTCCAGCAGTTTATCATATTGCTCTGGCTGCCTACGTCCACAATAAACAGGATGCTATCATTTACCTCTTTATTGAAGGCAATCCTTCTCTTGAAGGAGCATATTCTAATTACTTCGTAATGTTTTATGTCTTAAACATTTTGCAGCTCTGGACCTTGCCAACTGCTTCGTGTCTACCATTGATTAATTACTGAATGTTTAATCAAAATTTAGAACCTAATGTAGTCATTTATGAGTACACTGCAGTGCCAAAGTAGTTAGGCTTTGCTCCCAAGTTTGGAGAGTGTTGGGTTCAAAATCAAATCCCAGCCATGCATGAGGATCCAAGAATTTCACCTTGGGTGCTCTGAGGTTGCCAATTCCACCTCTGCTGATGAATGGGAGGTAATCTAACTACAGGGTGAACAGCCATCTTTACCTACCCTCTCCCCACTGGACTTCCCTCTCCTCATTCCCCAATTCCCTAATCCACGGAGCACCACCACTGGCTGCTTCTGAATAGAATAAGGTCCTCGTGAATATGTAGTTTTGAAGTGGTTAAACAAGTGAAAAATAATTTGCTGGGACAAATACATAAGTTTTTTTTTAATGTGGATTTTTTATGGTACTGTCATACAACCATTCACCGTTGAAGTTAAGTGTTTTTTTAATACCATTACTGAACTGCTGAAATGGATGCTAATATAGCTTGGAGTGCTAATGTCAAGTCCTGGTAATAAAAAAGACAGACTGCTGAATGAAATAATTTCAAGTAAAAAATAGAACAAAAGTGCTCTCTCTCTTGCTCTCCACTTTTATTGAATTGGGACTGACTGAGCCAATTGCTTTAGAAGTCTGTAAAACACAATTACTAGTGAGTGGACTGACCCACCAGTGCCCCCTCAGTGACAGAGCCGACTAAAAAGGCAGTGGAGTTAGCGCAGCTCCCCCCAGCTGGCCATCAGACCGAAGAGGCTTCATTCTGAAGGCCTGTTGTTCTCATTGCCCAAATCTGTCTCCTTTTACTTGTTATTTCCCATCAATGTGATAAAGTAACTTCATACATCACTTCCCAAGATGAAGATGCCTATTCTGGCAATTAAAGATGATCTGTCTTTTGATATTCTTATTTATGTTAGTGTTACGTATAAACACACATATACATTATGTTGATGCATTTAGATTAGAACGTTAGCATAATTTTTGAATAGCTGGTAATAATTCAGATTGATACATGCAATGGCAAAATCGAAGCATCACTTACGTTCAGTTAGGAACACTTGGCTTTTTTTTTCCTAAGGTAAAGTCAAAATAATTAGAGCAAGCAAGAAAAAGAATTAAACTAGAAGTGGATAACATTTTTCCCCCTAGTTAATAAAAGAAGTAATAAACTCCATAAACTACTAGAGTTAAGATCACTAACATTTCAGGCATAACAGCTTTTTCCTAGGAATTTACAACTCCTGTTTTAATTCAAGCAGCTTGCAATAGGACATAAAATCTAGGTATTTCTTTTAAAAGTGTAGTTTCATGTTAAATAACTGAAAAAAATTGTCCTTTCCTAAAAAGTATTCTTTCTTCCTCTTTCTCAGCCTGCTTCTCTCTCACACACGGGCACGAACCCCCCTCACACACACACATCTTGGCACTCAAGAATCAAAGTTACTAAATCCCTTTTTTATGACATTGTAATTTTTTGGCAAGTGTAAACTCCTTTCATATTCTGCCACATTCATTTATTTGAAGCTTGTGGGAGTCTTAGGGCTAAAACATTAAATTATTTGAGAAGGCTTTTAAAAAAAGAAACACTTTCTAGCCCAACCTTCACTATGAAATTTCAACAGAGAAAGAAAAGTCTCCCTTTTTAGCGAAACAACAAATGATCACTTACAGCAAGGAGAACTGGTAGAAGCCTTCCACCTAAGAGAGAACCAATCTTACCAGCACTGATACAAGCAAGTGTTAATATGTGTCCAGTCCTACAACCTGCTTCCAGTGGGGAATAACCCATGGTTTTTACAAAGAAAAGATTATCTTCAAAAATGAATACCTCAAATGAATAAGTATGTATGAGGAAGACTCACACCAATAAAGTCTATTGGAAGGTCCGACAGATGGTGACGGACGCAAAGGAGGGGGAAATCAGCAAGACAACCCTTTCAAAGTGGTACCATCATGAAAAATAATGCCTGTGCACTCAGTGTGTGCATTCTGCTCTAAATGCCATTTTTGCCTGAATTTTCAAGATAATGCTGGCAAGAGCAGGAGCTTGTTCCTTTCGAGGGAAAGTAAGAATAAGGGGTATATACAAGCATTACATTTGTGCAATGGAAGATATAGCCACAAGACATTTAATGTGACTCCCATCAATAGAAATTTATAAAAATCTCTGCATCACGAAAAGAAAGTCATTTGCCCGCCATGAAGCTTTGTTGTCTGTTTGGTAGGCAGGTTGGTGGAAGTGATGGGGTAGTTCTTGGAGTGGAGGGGCGAAAGGTCAGCAGAGGCTTAAATGAGCTTGTCTTACCTCCAGCTGGGCCAGCAGGTGGTCATTAGGAAGATCGGAGGCTCACTTTAGGCTTGACAAAGTCTCTCCCCATGATACAAGGAGACTGTTTTGCTCATTGCTCTTCTCCCGGTTTATAGAAAGAACCCCAGGGACTGGAATGACACCGAAGTTTATCTTACTACCAAAGTTTTGCTTGAGGAGGGCGCAACTAGCAATGACTCGGAAGGGAGATTTATTTTGTTTGTTTGCCTTTGATGGAAAGTAATGGAGGTAAGTACAAAAGACCTATTGATCTGCTGGCTCTATTGTGAAACCAAATAGAGCAGCAGGGGGTGGAAAAATCTCTTCCTTAACGTTTAAAAGTCAGAGGACCTGCACAACTTCACGTTATAAAAGCCTTTTGGAAAAGGCGAGTTGCAGTTTGATGGGCAAAAACATAGGAAATGAAACGGCTGATGCCTTAAAATGTTCTCTTCTTGTACTTGGAGAGGATTAACACACTGTATTTGACAGCTAATTATATTAGGGCAAATATACTAATAGTTATCTTGAATCGGTGCTAAGTGGCTCATTTCGTGGAGGCATTGCCTAGTGAAATCAAGTGTATTTACTGAAAATCTCTCTTTAGAAAAGTTCTCTATTAGTTTCCAAACATAGAGAATGATGGAAAAAATGGATGTTGCTGTTGAGAAGGTGATAACAGGAGGCAGGTAGCATGTTTTCACATCCTCACCTCTGTTGTTAATGTATGCAGTGGCTCGGCGGAGGTAGCTCATGTTAATTTATTCCTGCACACCTGTACAGGGCTGGAAGTCAGGTAATCAGACAAGCAAAAATTATACATCTCTGCTTTTTAGCTACAGCTACCCAGAGGCCTATATAGGAACAAATTTAGTTCTGGAGACATCAGCAGGTTTTAATAAACCAAATACAGATGTCTTACTCCATACAAATCAAGAAGTTTACATGTTTAAATCTGGACTGATTTAACTAGCAATCAAAGAGAAGGTTCGCACTTGGCACCAATGGTTGCCTCATATTTATTTATAAATCACCCTAAGCAAATATTATTTTGTTTTTAAATTTATTCATGGGGCTGAATCACCTTTCGTATACCTTGAGGATCAAACATATATGCTTACCATTCTGATAAAATTTAAAATAAACTGGCAAATAGTGGCTACTACTCTCGGAGGAAGAGAGGAACAAAGATGACGAAACTCATGTAAGATGAAAAACAAAGCGACAAATTTTTCTTTCTGTGCTGATCATCTCGTTTCCGTGTACAGTCTTCATTTTATAGCTGAGGGAGTTTTAAAATTGCCAATCACTAAAACGGATATACATAGATTTTAACATATTAGCAAATGATAAGGAATTTCAGGGAAGAGGAGAGAAGGATATTTATTTGGGTTTTTCCCTGAATAAAAACCAAATGTAATTCATAAATGGGTTTCTTTTATATATAGGGATCCATAGCCACTCAGCCCTCCTGGGCATCAAAATTCAAGACAGAGGATGAGAAATGACCAAAGGCAAACTAGGCCCAGCTAACGTTAACTATGATACTGTTTTCAAGAAAAGTTCCTTTATGAAGACTTGTAGGTTCTAGGTCAGTCAGCCAGAATTTCTTCTTCCCAGGGAGTATTTCATATCTATACTTCAAAACCGAGGTTCAGCTTCCCATTCCTTGACAGAACAGTATCTTAGTAGCAGAAAAACCAAAGGATAAATAAGAAGGAAAGTAGGTGTCTAGAGACTTTCAGCTAACACTATATACAACGTTACCAGTATACACTTAAACACTTTAGCAATCACCTTCTACTATCAGAGTTCTTTACAGAGAAAATAATTTACATTTCACTTCTGAAATTCAGAATAAAAATTATTCTAACAGCCACCTAGTGACCAGATGAATTGGACTCTGTGTACATTATTTTTCTCTTTGTCAGTACTGTGGAACGGTCCTCTCTGCTTTTGAATTTATTAAACTCACACGCATTCACAACTGTATAGAAAAGGACACCTTCAACACTGTGCTCAGAATCCTCAGCCCTCACAAACCTTGCCTGTGCCCCACTCTCTCTCTTCTCCCTTTTTATGATTTTAGACAAAGAAAATTCTTGCTTTTCAAAAAGCCTTCAACTTGATCTTATAAAATCTAGAAAGACCATAAGCAAGGACCTGGAAATCATTGTTAACTAAATACCAGATCTAAAACACGGTATTTAACATCTTTCTACTTCCATCTTACTACCATGCCTATCTGGAAACCCAAAATGCAACTCCTTCATGTGTAACCACCTTGGAAGAAGCCCAAGAAGACCTGTGTATCACTCCTGTAAGGTGTTCTAAGCCCGAAGACAAGAAGGCTGCTTTTATCAACAGAAGGAAAAGGGTTATTCTGTTAGCTTTATCGCAGGCCTCCTAGTAATAACCCTGTAGCCTTGCACACTTCAGCCCCCACTCAAAATCCCCTCTAATGCTTTATTTGCACAAGGAAGACAGTGTGGAGTCAAGGATGGATGAATTGAGACTCTGGGGAGAGGAAAGAAATGGGCCTGAGGACAGCAGGATTAAAGGCAAAGGAAGGTTTCTGTTTGGGAAGGTCTGTTGGCTCAGAGAAAGGTAAGAAAATTTGTCTGAGCTTCTCAGTGAATTGAAGAGGAAAAAAGCCGGGACACAAAACTCCTGGGGTTCTCGTGACTAATACAGTAAAAGTGAAGAGAAAGAGGAAGGTAGGTCGAAGGGGTAGGTCAGAGATGTGATCCAAGAGGCTTTGTGAATAAGAAGATTAAATTACAGGTGGATATTAGTTGATGAAATGATAATAAAAGGCTGAAACAGGAGTACAATTATGTTTGACTCTACTCTGCTGAGATGCAGGAAGAGGCTGGTACCCCAATGGCATCACTCTTTCTGGTTATTTGGTGGTGGCTAAACTCAATTAATTCAAGTCATAGACTCAACAAGGATGAACACTTCTCTTATTAAGAAAAAAATGTCGAAATTAAAGTATCAGAGTTTTAAGTTTGTAATCTGGGATCAAAAGATTTGAGTTTTCAGGGGGCCGGCCTGGTGGCACAGCGGTTAAGTGCGCATGCTCCGCTTTGGCAGTCTGGGGTTTGCAGGTTCGATCCCAGGCACGCACCGACGCACCGCTAGTCAAGCCATGCTGTCGGGGCATCCCAAGTAAAGTGGAGGAAGACGGGCACAGCTGTTAGCCCAGAGCCAAGATTCCTCAGCAAAAAGAGGAGGATTGGCAACAGATGTTGGCTCAGGGCTGATCTTCCTCCCACACACAAAAAACATTTGAGTTTTCTTGAAAAGAAAAATTTCAAGTGAGAATCAAAAAACTTTCTTTGTACAGTATTTTTTCAATTTGCTTTTTTCTTCATTTATCATGTATGACAAAACTCCAGAATTAGAAAGATTAGGTGTGATGTGATATTTCACCCAAATGAAACATATCACCTGTCTTCTGAGGTTTGCAGTCTCCTGAACACACATGGGAGAATATCTCTACTATTCTTCCCACCTAGAACATCCTAGACACTGGTCTGAATTTCTATAGGGCTGGTCACCTGCCAAGCTCTTAATCCTCAGAGTAAAAATGGAGATTGAAATATTCTCTTTCTATCAATAAATGGTTTTCCTCAGACAAACCACTCTCTCAACAGTACCTCCTTATGCATTAGGTCATAAAAACACAAGCGCTTGTGTTTTCTAGTGGTTTGACATAAATGAGAGCACCAAGGTTGGGGTATTGTAGCCTTTTGTTCCCAAAGCCATTTATTCCAGTGTTATGACTTGCAATATTTTCAGCAAACCAACTAAAACTGTGATAAGGAATTCATGCAAATAAGCTTAAATTTTGGCTTGTCTTCAAACACTCCATTTCCATAAATATTTTATGCAGGTTTTCATGAGTCTTTTATTTTTGTTAAAAAAAAAAAATCCAACGTATTAACCTCATTATCACAAGTGGGCTATTTCAAATTTAAAAGAATGAATATTACTCACAAACTTGGGGGGAGTTGGGTCCAGTATTATATTTTATTATTCAAAGTATAGCTTCTGGTCTGCTGTATTCTGAGAATGTCAATGATAACTCAGAACTGAAAATAACTTGGTGACCATAAACCATTTTTACAGAACAAGGTAAGTGGGAGTGGGGCAGAGGGGGTGGTGAATGCTTTGAGTTGTATAAAGCCACTTATTTTCTTAGAAATTTTGCTTTTCATGGATTGAGCCCCTTGTATTTCAGTACAAAGGAAAATTTTTTTTTACTTTTATTTTTAAAAAGATTGATCTTTTAAATATGAGGACAAAACAGAGTATTCTAGAGGCAGGTCATTACTTTTCAGTGGTACTTTTATTATATGTTACTTTGTCAAAGAACGCTACCCAATTGATAGGCACTAGAATTTGGATGGTGGCTATTTGGAAACTTCCTAGCTAATTTCGTTTCTTCTACATACATTGATTTTTACCATGTAATAAAATTTTGTCGAAAAATATTTTTAAAAGACAATGTACAACCAAAAAAACCACATCTGATACAATAGGAAGAACTAACTGGTGTGCGACTCCAGTCAGGCTGGTGTCTTATGTAAATGATCTGCTCACAAGCTTATCTCCAGAAGTGTCAGATAACTGGGTTACCCCACCACTGATCACCTTGACACATTCTTTTTCTATTACATTCTCTTTAAGGTCGAAAAAGAACATTGTAGGTTTAGGACCAGCTGCTTCTGTTTAAGCCCAACTGTTTCAGGGCTGCAGCTACATAGCTAAGGTGTGATGTCATCTGAAGGCTGGACGTAATATATTCTAACTGATCCCAAAAGTAGATGCATGCCTCCCCTTCCGTGCATAATTCCCATGACAGTCTATATTTTAGAGATGTACTCAAAGTCATTGTGAAGTTACAAAAGAAATCCACACCACCAAACATTTCCCCATATTAACAATTACTTTGGTCCATTTTCTTCTTATTTTTTCATGACTCTTACAGAATTCAAGGACATACTAAATACTCATGTAAGAAGGATAACATTTCTGGTTATACCTACGGAGATGCAGGCTGTCTCGATGTCCTGGACCTATGGTTCTTTCCATCCGTAAATTTCTGTTTCTATATTGGATAAATATGTGTGTATGAAGATAATATATTGATTTAATTAAAAAGCCACAAGGCAAAGCAGAAATATATATAACAGAAGCTGCGGCTTCTAAGTGAAGGTTCACGGGGAAGCAGGGAACTGTGTACATAGTTAACTTATTCACACCTAGATGCATGGAAAAACAGACAGACACATACACAGAGCACAGAGAACAATGGCGTGCATTACTGGGTAAGATGGCACATGATCTGCATGCTTCATCATAACAAGCACCAACTGCAACAATCCTTCATGAGCATGGCAGCTTGGTTATCATGTGGTCACTGTGGACAATCTTTACAGTGCATCAAAAACATTTAAGTTGGATTTTTTAAATGTTAAGGCCAACATGACCGGCACCCTCCACCCCCAGCAGGAGCAGCCAATGGAGATTTACTGACCTGTCTCTGCTTCGGCGAGAGGGGAAGGCAGCGTTGCAACCAGCCACCGTGCAGACGTGCATCTCTTTTAAGTGAACGTTCCTGTAGTGAAGCTTCACGCTGTAGGAGCTTTTGAAACTCTTCTTGCACACATAACAGATTTTGGGGTCTGGGCTAGAACACAGGTCACCTTCTGGGGAGAACTTTTGAGGGCTGCCATAATTCAGAGACGATGCGAAACTTTCATGCAGGGCTGCCATGCTGGCCCCCCCACCATTGTACAGTCCGTACTGGCTCATGTAAAACATGTCGTAAGTGGGATCTGCAAATTCTTCCTTCACCTTGATGACGTCTTGGTGAGAGGGCTCACTGTGGTTCTCATCAGGCCTCTCACTGTTCATCAGGACTTTCTCACTCACTTCACTGTGAAGGTGCTCATCCCCTTCCATGGATTCCTCGCCTAGTTTGGGCTCCGAAGACTCAGACTCGTTCTCATAGTCCCGTTCAGGTTCTTGGTCCTCAGACGTCATGCTGTCGGCCCTTCTTATTTCAGTCCTTGAAATGCACCGGGTCCTGCTATGCTTAGAAAAGTCCTTCACAGACATGCCTGGACTCATTTCCTCCTGGGAGTGGCAATGATTGTCATGGCTCATGTCGTTGACCACAGCACCACCATCATTGGGGTCATCATCTTCATCGTCAAACTCATCAGCGGTATCAATAATTTCCTTCTCGATCTTCACAGGCATGCTGGACTTCCTGGGCTTCTTCTTAGGTGCCAGGTCAGCACTGGGCTCATGAGTGGCCATCATTACTACTGGCACTGCTGGCTCAGAGGGTGGTGGGGGGTGCTGCTCTATGGTACCACTGGTTGGAATGATGGGACTGGTTGGGAGGGAGGTTGGAGGACTCACCATTTCCCCTGGAGTGAGTAAACTTCTATAAAATGGAGGAACTGGTTGGACAGTCTTTAGTCCAGAAAACACCAGCTGGCTAGGGAGAGGATTCTGTAAGACAGGGTCTAGTGGGGGAGTGGTAAAACCCATTGGGGGCCGGCCAGGGCTTGTGAGTGTGAGATTTGATTTTGTACTTGCTATGACGGGGGTGGCAGCTCCTGATGTGGCCCGAATTAAATCTTTGTCTCGGTTATTCCTTAGCATAGGCATGTGAAGGCGAGGGTTAGGGTTTGCACTGTGGCGATTACGGCTTCGGAGGGAACTAAAGACCATGTTGCAACCTTCAATGGTGCATCGATGTTTGATCTTCAAGTGAACAGCATTATAATGAATTTTGAGAGTACCTTTGTCATAGAATGTCTTCCCACATGCGTTACAGAACACTCTTCCTTTCCTGGAGGCTGACCCCATCCTTCTCATCCGATGAATCCGGAACGAGCTTTTTGGGTGTTCAGTTTTGGTCAGATCACTGACTGGGGCAGAATTCTGAATGGGGGACACACAGGCTGGCTCGGTTTTGGGCTCCACATTAGTAATGCTGGTCAGGGCATTTCTATTGGGTGTCTGATCGTTCTTATAAGGTGTGGGAGAGACTTCCGATTCACTGCTCTCATTATATTCATTCTGGGTAGAGAGGCTTGGTTCCCGCAGCCTCAGTCCTGGTTGCTCTAATAGTAGCCCGTTTGGAGGCAATCCGAGCAGTGGGGCTGAGACTGGATTTATGTACTGGAATGGAAGCAGAAACGCAAGGCTGTTGGGGATGTTTTCGAAGTGATGAATGCTGGAAGGGTTGCTGTTCTCGAGGTGAGCAAGGAGGCTGGGACTCCTGGTGCGATTATTGCTCTCGATGAAAGTCCTGATGTCTGAGTCTGTCTTTGAAGATGGTACAGCTACGGCCTGCCCTTCTTTCTCCTGAATCGCCATCAGCTCCACAATGGATTTGGTTTCTCCAAACCGCAGAAACTGCTGAAGGGTGATGATTTCCTCTTCTCGAGACATGATGGCCCAGCGGTCCAGCACCTTGCCGGCAGCATCCTAGAGGCCACATCAGAGAAACAACAAAGACAAACACAAAAACTTATTGATTGTGCATAATTATTCAACGCAACTGAAGGTGCTCTGTCTGCTCATAAGACACTGAGAGCGAGAGCCGAAAACAACATGCGAGCACTGTTAATAAAAGTCGACCCACAAAGCAAACTTTTCTGCCATGCAAACGTAGTCATTAGAGTCACAGTTAGAGAAACAGACTGAGTTTAATAATGTCAATGCAAACAAAATGTAGACCACTGGGGCTCTGTGATCTAAAATGCCTTCAGTACTGCTATTTTAACAACAATGGTCTATAGAATACACAACTATTTAGCATATATTAGTATAAGATGTGAACTCTTGCTGTGCAACCCAGTATAAATGCAAAAAGTGGTACCTTAATCCATATTAAACAGTGATACCATCGAAGGAATTAAGTACATTTTGTGAAATTTACTTCTTTAACACAGGCAGACATGACACTGGATTCAATGATGAAAATCCCTTTAAATAGAAGCTATTCTGTGAATCTCTGAATCAAAAAGATGAAAAAAGTAGCATTGCTCCCTATGCCCCCATTACTAAGCCATATATTTTTTCTTTTTTTAATAGCTATATTTTAGTGTCATTTAAGAGTAGGCAATTTCACAAGGTAGAGTAACGAAAAACAGTAATTGTACTTTTCCGGGAAATGGATTGTAATCCTATGATTCCAAGTTTGAGTTAGACTTACAAGTATTTGAGTTTTTATGATCTTGTTATAAATGACAGTTATAGATATTTAGAAAGTAAACATGTGGTGGATTTAGATAGAATAAATGTGTAAAAAGGTTGTCTCTTAACATCCTCCTCTGATAGCAAGGGGAATCCACAGAGAATACACATCAGTAATCACCAGACTATGTGTTGTTAAATATACATTAAAAAGCATTTCACACTTTCATTTTTGCTAGTAACCATGAGATTTGCCTGGAGGTAGGACTTAAAAATCCTGCAATGTAATGTCAGGCAATCCATTTCAGCATAGATTGAGAGAAATCTATTCAAACACTTAAATAATGACTCCATCATTGTCAAGGCCACAGCTTCTTCCCACCAGCACAGGACACTCTGTACCCTCTGTGAATGACACTGGCCCCAACCCTGACTATCAATTTAAGAAAGTATAAAATCTTCTGCAACAACAAAATAAGGTACTTATTAATTACAAAGAGAAAAATCGTAACTTTATAATGGAGAAACCTAGCAGACACCACCTTAACCAAGTGATCCAAGTTAACATCACCGGTGACAAGAATCATCATGTACCTCCTGATACATACACCGAGAAGGGCACATCCTCCTCTGTGTGGCATTTTTGCCAAAAACTTATAACCTCAATCTAATCATGAAAAAACATCAGATAAACCAAAATTGAATGGCGTTCTACAAAATAGCGGCTAGTACTCTTCAAAATGTAAAGGTCAGTAAAGATTACAACAACAACAAAAAAGGCCAAAGAACAGTCACAGATTGGAGGAGACTAAGAAGACAGGACAAATGAATGTAATGTGAGATTCTAGAGATCCTAGACCAGAAAAAGGACATTAGTGCGAAAACTGGCAAAATCTGAATGAAGTCTCTAGGTTAGTGAATAGTGGGTATCAATCTTAATTTCTTGGTTTCAACAATTGTACTATGCTTATGTACAATGTTTTATTAGGGGAAGCAGAATAAAGGGAACTATACTATTTTTGCAATGGAAAATTCTCTCCTGTAGACAGTTCTACTCAGCCTTGTGATATAAAATTCTCTCTGGACCACAACCGTACAGTCTGAATCATGACAACTAGTTTGATTATTAAGGAAATACTTGCCATTTATTTAAATTACTTTTTTTAAAAAAAGAAGCTCTAATAGTTATATGTTAGTCCTTATAAGACTCACTCCTAGCATTTTATCATTTTACATAAACTCTATGTATGGGGGTGTCCATTCCTACATAAACTGTCACACAAATACCCCCGCCCTCCATCTTATAGATAAAAGTAGCCTTCAGATCAAATACTCTCATGCAGCTCTCTGCTCAGAACAGTCATATAATAATGCTGGTACATGGTGACTCTGGATGATCCTGGAGTCCCGCAATAGCTATTTTTAAAAAGTATCACTCATAGCAATTGGTCTCCCTTACATCCTTTTTTGGAATAGGGGAAGCAAGGGGGAGTGTCAGTGTTATATGTAAATAGAGAAATAAATTGTGATTTTGTATAGATTATCTCATTTGAACTTCATAATAGCTTCCAGAGCTCAGCAAATGTTTAACAGATGAGAAACCAGAGGTGAAGAAAGGTGAGATGGCTTATTAAGGTTGCCAATATGCTAACTTGGGCCCACGGACTTGAACCAAGAAATTCTGACTTCAACTTCATTGAGTGTAGTAAATGTCATCCATGATGCCATTTCCCAGATGGGCACATTGAGTCTGTGATAAAAGGAGTAGGACTTTTCCTGAACAAGGCTGGTCTCTAGAGCACTGTAATGTCTTCTTCTACGCCACTCTTCTTTTACCATCAAATCCACTCTCTTGATTGTTCTGTTATGGAATGCATCATTTCTCAGGCTGAAACCCAACCTGAGCAGTGTACACAGTCAATTCTTCCTCAGGTTCCTCCCAGGTACCCTGCACCTAAATCTGCATGTCACACAGCTGGTGGCCTCTGGTATTAAAATAGGCCTTAGAAACCATAGCAACTGATCAAACCCACCTGAGGCATCTCCTTTCCATCACCCTCCTGTCTTCCCTCTCCCCACAGTACACAGCAGTCCCATATGGTTTCTCTTTTCTCCTGGCCCGCCACAATGCCTGCTGCTATTTCTAAAACCACTGCCTCTCAGACTCTCTTTTAGTCCTGAGTAGCTGTTTCTGCCAAAATAGACACTGCTACGTTAAACTACTTACTTCTGGGGCAAGAGGTCCAGGTAAGCAAGATTTAGAACTTTGCTGGGAGCCTGAATCATCAAAGAGAAGCTTCATTTATAGAGGTAACAAAAGCAGCAATTTATACTCACATAGAAGGACAACATAACATCTTTGCAAACAAACGTGCCTGGGAACAGGACAAATATCAACATTACACACTCAAACTGGAGTCCCCCTGACAGGGCACCCTCTGAATCCAGGCAATATGAAGTGCCACAGCAGTTCTCTCCAAAGAAGCCATCATTCATATCTGATCAAGATTGTCTAATACCATCAGTTCATAAATAAAGAGACCGCAGTAAGAAACAAAGTTGACTTTCTTACGCAACATAATGAATTTGCAAGCTCAGTGCTAGGAAAGGCTATCAGTTTTAGCATATTCTTGGATAAACTAGTTGAAGGGAGTTAGAAACCATCCAAGGGAAAAAACGGAGGCCAGGTTCTTTTTTCCTGAAGAACTTTGTGACAGAAATAAGCATGGTCTGGTGCAGTGATTCTCAAACAGTGGCTTAAGATTCCTCTGCTAAGGCAAGCATTTCCATGAGTGGTCTGAATGCTATTCAGAAAGGACCAGTGTCAACCTGAGGGCTATTTTTTTTTAAACCAGACCACAAGTAATTGGGAGTCACCATTTTGAAACTTCCAGTACAACTTCACACTACTGCAACAACTAAGGGCATGACAATTTCTTTTTTAGCAATTTATTTTTATTTAAATTACGTATTGTCTTAAGACTAATTACGGGGGAAAACTGGTCCTCCTTGACAGATAGTTTGAGAAACACAGATCTAAGATCTAGGCCCCCTCGCCATGTCAAATAACTTTACCAGAGTGAATAAGAGCCATAAAAAGAATTAGGTATTATCAAAGAATAAACATTAATAAGACAAAAATGCAATCTGTTAGGCCAGTAGCAATATCCTGACTGCTGACCAACCCACTCTGGGACACAGGTCTTGTGCATAAATAATAAATTATATCAGAGCGTATAACTGGATATTTGTCCTTCCATTTGATTTTGTAGTTGGTGAGTGAGTTCCTTCAGGCCTTCCCATTTGTAACCAGAGTTCAGTGACCTATAACCCTTTATGTTGGGAATTATTATTTACAAAATGAGGCTAATAAGACATACCCTGTTAAGTAAAATGTAAGGTATTATTATAAGTATTGTTTTCTTTTGAAAATAACTGGTTATACCGTTAATGAAGAGATGAGTAACATCAAATAATCCAGACTTATAAACCAGTTTTACTGGGTTCAGAAAAAGTATAAAACACTTAAAATATTTACATTTAAGCATTTTAAGTGAAAAGATTTCCTTTTATTACTTCGCTGGAATTGGTGATTATCACTCGGTAGAAAGCTGGCACCCAGTTCTCTATGGCTTTGCAGAGGGATTTTTAAAAATCTTTTTCTGTAGTAGGATCAACTGTCATGGTTTCAATGGTTTTATCTGAGCCCTTTCTTCACATCAGAGCACCTTATATGACATGCAGTTTTAAAATCAAAGTAAAGTAAAGTTGATTGGTTTTTCTTATTTGGGGGAGAAGGATAGTAGTGAAGGAAAGAATATAAAGAGATGGAAGCAAGACCCGATGAGAGGCTTTGGGATAATTAGTCAGGTGACCTCAAGCCCAGAGAATCCTTAGTCCAAGAATGAATCCATCTGTGTTCACGGCCAGCCACTACCACGCCACAGGCCAGAGGACAGACAGTGCCTTTCTTTCTGTCCACGCACAGGAATGAGGGAGGAACACTGAACACAGCAGAGGTCTAGGGCCTATTTGCTCCAGCAGAATTTGAACCACAGGTTTCCCCCAGTATCTGAAAGTTTGCTTTACGCCACTTCACATTTACCAAAAAACCTACATGAGGACCTGTTTTTGCCAACCAAAAGAAACCTGAGGAAGACTTCTGCTTTTACAAAAAAAGGCAAAAAGCGAAAATAGTGTTCAGTGTTTGTTCTGCAGCGAGCCGTTATAGAGGCTAAACAGTCAAGCATACTGTTTATCTCAAGCTCTCCACATCAGCCACAGCCGACAACGAGGCAGGCAGACATAGAAGAAGGTGTAGACATTTGTGCCCTGCCTGCCCTAATGGAGTCAGATGACGATGAGATGACAACAGATGACCCTCCTCCTCTCTCTCCTACATCCCAGTCTCCTGTACCTCCCACCACCCCAATCTCCGAGGACACAGCCTGACACACCGTCATCACCACCACCACCTCTCAGCCTTCTGGTGTGCTCACTGGCTTCCCAATTCTGGTAAGTGAAACTATACTGCACATGTATTACTTCTACTTTATATATCATGTGTATTTATCATATCATTTCTGTTTTCACTATATGTTAGTGGGTATTTTAGGTTTTACGTGTTATTTGGTATGATTTCGTGGGTTATTTTTTGGGTTTGGGAATGCTCAAAAATTTTTCCCATATAAATTGATGGTAATTGTTTCTTTGCTTTATGCCATTCCAGCTTACAAAAGGTTTCATAGGAAAGCTCTGCTTTCGGATAGCAGGGCAAACCTGTATTAAGAAATAAGCAGGTTGCCGGCCTGGTGGCGTAGTGGTTAAGATCGCACGCTCTGCTTCAGCGGCCCGGGGTTTGCAGGTGCGGATCCCGGGTGTGGACTTTTGCACTGCTCATCAAGCCATGCTGTGGCAGTGTCTCATATACAAAGTAGAGGAAGATGGGCACAGATGTTAGCTCAGGGCTAATCTTCCTCACCAAAAAAAAAAAAAAAAAAAAACCCCAAATAGTTTAACTCTAAATGACAGGTGTGGAATAATTTAATTTCCTATTCTATTACATGAACTTCTTGTCAGTCAAATTTAAGGCATAATTTAAAGGAAAATCTTACGATAAATGAAAATATTTCCCCTTTGATATTATTTTGAATCTTTTAATTAAATGACATTGAGCTATAGGGAAAGCTGACCACCTAGAACAAAATCATAGGTTTACGAGACGTACTTTTTGATTTCATGTCTAGATTTGCAGAGTGTGCTATCTTAAGAAATTATTCCAGGGGCCGGCCCGGTGGCGCAAGCAGTTAAGTGCGTGCGCTCCGCTGCAGTGGCCCAGAGTTCACCAGTTCGGACCCCGGGCGCGCACCAACACACCGCTTGTAAAGCCATGTTGTGGCAGCGTCCCATATAAAGTAGAGGAAGACGGGCACGGATGTTAGTCCAGGGCCAATCTTCCTCAGCAAAAAAGAGGTGGATTGGCATCGGATGTCAGCTCAGGGCTGATCTTCCTCACAAAAAAAAAAAAGAAAAATTATTCCATCATAACCATATTGGAAACTTATTTTCATGACCAGTTTCCCACTGGAATTTTTTATTCTTTCTCCTTCAGGATTAATTCAAATATCAAGGCAGGAGGAACGGGGTTGGGTAGAAGGTATAGAAATTAACAAATTTCAAGCCTATCCAGCTTGCTATTCTACCAGGTAAAATTGAACAGTAATTGCCGAGTTAAACACTGATGAAACAATGCTATGCAAAACTTGAATCATAAATTTTACCAGGTTTTCTACCTGTTTCAGTCTTAAGGGTAAACAAATAGTGAGAGATCTGTACAATGGAAAGGGAATAAACTACCGATACACACAGTGCAACGGACAACTGTCACACGCGTTATGCTAAGAACAAAAGAAGTCAGACCCAAAGGACTACATACATATTCTACCATTCTAATCACAGGAAATTCTGGAAAATGTAGGACTATAGGAACAGAAAGGAGAGCAGTGGTTTCCAGGGGCTGAGGGCAGGGGAAGGGGATTGATTTCCAAAGAACACCAGGGAACTTTTTGAGGTGATGGAGATGTTCTATATCATGATTATGTTGATGTTTAAATGACTATATGCATTGTACACTTAAAATTGGAAGATTTCATTGAATGTGAAGTATACCTCAATGAGGTTGACTCAAAACATTAAATCATGCCAAGTGCATGAAATCTCACACTCAAAACTCAACATTCACAACTTTCCCTATTTATAGGCTATCTTATTTCTCATTCCCTGCATTCTTTTGCAACCAGAATAATAAACACACATATCCTTCCTATTCTCTCCTATCAGTAGGGTGTGCACAAGAAGCCATTGTGACGTGGGGAGTAAACATGAAAACATCTACAAATTTTTTTTTTTTACCTAAAAAGACAATTTGCTAATATTTTATATGTGGATTTACAGTAATATATTACTAATTTAGAAACAGCTTTACATATATTGGGGAGCAAGCTCATATATTTTTACTAAAGGGGCGTGTAGTCATAAACATTTGGAGACTGCTTCTCCACAGAGCTAATACTGATAGGTGGCAGACACGTACCATGTGCACGCACCTTCACAAATGCTTTGGAAGAAGCTGATGAGAAGCAGTCAGTTAATTCACCTTAGCTTGCCTCCAGCTGCCTTTGTGCTGGCCTCTCGGTTAGGTGGACATGTGTCAGGATGTGACCCAGAAATTAGGAAAGGTATCATCTAACCGCTGGGTCATCTCAGGAGCAAGTGATGGGCTCAGACTATTATCTCGGATGATGTGAACAGGGGCAGTCCATCAACCTAACTTAACAGGTGTGGTCTGCAAATGGCGAGCTCATACCACTTCTGGGTTGGACAGGGCTGGCTACGAGGACTCAAAGAAGCATGAGTTTGAGGGAGATATTCTGTGGCAGAGAAGCCTTTGAGCACTAAACACAGTTTTAAAGAAAAAAACTTAGAGAAGCCATAAAACTTTCAGCCCTCTTCTCTCTCATTCTCCCACTAGTTACCTGTTTTAGAACTCAGATGGGTCCACATCTAACAAGCAGATATTTCAATTTTAAATTGTTTTTCTCAAGTCAAGTCACTTTTAAAACTCTTCTCTGCAGCCAAAAAGTTTAAGTGGTCTGGGTGCTCTCCACTTACATCAGAGCCAATTTTTTTCCTTTTTGGTTAGATTATGTTTATCTCTCTAATTTACAGGACTTGGCAATCCTAAGTGTGCACAGGTCAAAGTTTGCACGTCTGTATGCCTGCATGTGTGTGTGTAAGCAGGCAAGAAGGGGAGATGAATAAAAATCTCAAACAAAAAGAATTCTTATTGAAAATAAAAGATTCTGGGAACTACTTAGGGAAATTTTTTAAGCAATGTTGTGATAATTTCTGAGAAACACTTGAAATTATGTGGGAAAATAACTTGGCA